>NC_066631.1:14611030-14914060 GCF_025201925.1 Gopherus flavomarginatus
ATTAACAAATTACAATAAAGCAAAAAAAAAACAACCCACAATCGATAAAAACTAAAACAAAGGGCAGCAGGGTGAGGGAAGACGGGATCCCCATCATGTGGGAGTCGAAGTTTTCCACTCCCTGCAAGTAGTAGGGCTGTCTTGGCTGCCAGGACTCAGCTCCCTGCCTGTCCCTCTCCATCACTGCACAGAGGACGTGGACAGGGCCACACTGAAGGAAGTGAAAGGCGGCACTGTCCATACTGGCCCCCTGCTGGACAGAGCCCTCTCCTGACCTTGCCAGCCCTTCAGCATGGGGCCCCTGTGCTTCCCCTGTGAAAAAGTCCTGAAAAAGCTAAAATGTGGGTGGAAACATCTGTAAAACCTAAATAGTGGGTTTTTCAAAAACAGAGGGGTTTTGTTTTTTAGGAGGGGGGAGAAAAATCAACACACAGATAACAAAAGGCCTTAGGTAGGTGAAACTAGGGGCCTCCCCGTCAGCCGAACAAGTCACTCCCTGCCTTTGGTTACCTCAGTGGCACACGGAACACTAAGCAACTGGCAAGGGGAAGAGAGGGGACCAGCTAATGGTCCAGTAGCTGCTGCTGAGTAGCCCAGAGACCTGATCCTACAGGAAGAGACCTGCTGAGGTATGTAGAGAAGGGCACAGAATGGATTGAGAGGGCAGCTGATGGATTCAAGAGTTATGCAGCAGGTGCCCACTTTATTTTACCCAGACACCATGCAAAAGCTTTACATCTGAATGTCTCCATATTTACTAAGCTCTTGCAGATAGGTTTGGGCAAACATCTGTTAATGTGTCTAGTTTTATCAATAATGGGAAGGGATAAAAACTGTTTTAATTAAATTTAAACCTAATTCACTTTCAGTGCAATCTCCTTACTGAACACACTGTGGATGGACTCCACACAGTTTGTTCGCAGCACCTCTCAGAGAACTGACTGTTCGCCATCTCTTCGCATGAGATCTATAGGACACTTGACACTGGCTCTATGAATCCTATGCCTCACCTCCTGCCCCAAACCATTCTAACAGTGGCAAGATCAGGCATGTAACTGACTCAATGACTTGCTTTAACCCCCAGACTGTAACGGAAACGTGTTTTACCAAGCCAGGTCAGCAACAATGGGTGGGGCTTTTGCGTCAATTGGGTTAGCTGAGGGACAGAAACAAGGTCCTTTCTCCAAAGAAATGGTATCAATGGAATTTATTGTGATAGTTAACTGTGTATCAATGCTCGTTCAAGGGGACTTCTAGGGAACTACCTGTAGTGTGCAAGTTAAGCATCTGCACAAGACTTTGCAAGATCTGGGTTCAAGACTGATTTGGCCAGCGGATCCTTTACTGTTCAGAACAGAGCCGATTCAAACACCACCATAACATTAACAATCCATTTCTCCTACAGAACACCATTTATTTGGCATTTGGATGAAATGTTTCTCACAGCATCTTGAGAAAAAAAAAAAAAGGACTTAGTGCCAACCCCAAAGAAGAAATTAAAAACATAAAAACATAAAATGTCACACAGACAGAATTATTACAGTATCAAATTTCATTTCTACATGGTATTTCATGGAATATCAAAATCTTTTATACACTGCCACGGTTACATTCAGTCACAAATCAACTACACAGGAGGAGTCTGCAAATGCAGCCTTGGCTGAAAGTATTTTTCAAGAGAAGGTAAAACGCTGGGTCTCATTCTCTCTCGCAGCCCCCCAGGCACACAAAAAAGTCTGGCATTCAGATCACAATACAGCACGGTGATGAAAGTGGCTGAGAGTGCAGCATGTCTCTTCTAGAACCACCTCCAACACACTGCTCTGAAAGGTGCACAATACTGCAAACAAAAAAAAAAAATGTTGTCCCTTATGTTGTACCTCAGCAGCTGGTTGATCCAGAATATTGATATGGGAAGCAGATCTTTGTCATTTAATTAATCTATCCAATATTTTATCCAGAGTGGAATCAATGTCAGAACCCACATGCATGGGTTGCTGCTGATTCACCTTCACTATCTTTGCTAGCTACAATTTAAGGGTCTAGCCTCCAATCATGCATAAGGGCTTTAGACAGAAATTTCATATAAAACAGAAGCGTTGAATAACTTTTCTTTCCCCCACCTACTTAAATTGGAAAGCAGATTTTCTAGAGGAAAGACAAGTTATGCTTTGTACAGAAAAAATTAGTGCTTTGAAACTAAGATCCACCACTAAAGGGAAGAACCCTTAGCTTGCCAAACGCAGTGCGTGTGCAGAAATTCATTCATTCATTCAATAAAAAACTCTCAAAACACCCTTATAGCTTTAGGCGGGGAAGGAGAACAGTTTAAAGTTCATGAAGCTGATTTTTCCAAATGAAGACTGACAAAGTTTAAGGGTGCAATACTGCAATCCTTACACAGGAAAGCTCCCCTTGAAATGGGACTTCAATGAGAAGACTGCCTGAGCAAGGGCCACATGATTAGGCCTTCAGAAATAAGGTTAAATCCATTTAACACTTCTGTTCAATCAAGCCCTGTCATGAAAGGACAAAAAAAAGTCTAATTTTGAACCTCAAACTATTCCAGGACTGAACATTATGCAAACAAATTAACAACTCTTGACACACCTACATGGCCATAATTTTAATCTCTTGTATAGAATTAAAACCATTTAGCTTTCTGAAATTAAAATATGCTATTAACCCACCCAGTAGAACACTAGATGCTGCAGTGAGAATACGTGGGCATGCACAGTTGATAACATTGATACAAGTGGATATCTAAACAGTTCTTGGAGGAACAGCAAAAACCTTAACAATATGGCACCACATTTTGTTGTAGAGGAGGGAGATCTGAGGAAGAGTATTTTGTACGAAGCCAAAAATGGAGCCCATTAGCCAGCCCTACACGGAACAGCCTTGGAACCTTGCAAAATTAGCTGCAATGAACAATTATACAAACTGGAGAGAAGTGCACATTTTCACTCACTTGCACTGCCAGGAATGATGAAGTAACAGGAATCTTTTCAACCCGCTCCCTCATGCGTGGAGAAAGATACACCACTATTATTTAATAACAGCAACCAGAGGAGTGTGGTGATAAGGAATCAATGCGTAAAATAAATGTGAATTCCAAAGAAAGAATCAATCTATTAAGATGAAGGGTTTCCTAGGCTGAGCACCAGTGTCTTTTGAATTGGTGTTCATAACAGGAGCTTCACAGCAGCCATTCTTCCATTGGCTCGGAAGTTCTGATAAGGAGTCAACTGCTTTCACAGAAACTAACTCTTCCCCAGTTGGTCCTGAAGTCTTGGTAGAAATGACATTTTCAGAGACAACAGATCTTACTCCAAGATGGCGTATTATATATGAAAAATGCTACAGTGAGATAGTAAAAGGGAAATATGTCCATTTTATTGCCAAATTAGATGCTCATGGAGAGGTAAACGAGATCTGTACTAAGTGAGCTGCTCTGTCCACAGTGGAGTTTTCCTGTTTACTGTTAATCTCAACAAAAAACAGGGAAAAGTTGTAGCCTTTACTCCACTGAAGTGGGAATAGGTAAGAAGCTATGAAAAATATTACACAGACATCTACAGAAAAGAGTCTGTATTTAGAGTAATTATAACCATGAGCCATCATGAAATTGAGTTGCAACAAAGCTTATTTTTATATAAATCTACCACTGAGAAACACGTTACAGTAAAAACTGACTGAGGTCAGATTCACGCAGTCTTGTGAGACATGTGAGGTAAGGTATCTGTTCACCTCGGCCAGGAAGCTATTAGAAGAGACAAAAACAAGCCTAAAGGCCTTTCATTATTGCGCTAGGGAGCTATACAGAATGACTATTCACTTGGCTTTAAAGGAATGATAAGAAAGATGTTTGCCATTGGCCAGTGCTAACAAAATCCATTCTGGAACAGTTCGGAGTAGAGACTTTGTATCCTAACCATGTCAACTATGATACTCTGTCCTATCACATAGTGTAGCCAGTTTTATAGAAGTATTAACTTTGCAGCCTGGGAGACAAACTCATATCCCAGAGCTTAGCTTCACCTAGTTTGATGCAGCACAAAGGGTACCATCTACAGCATGTATTTATTAATCGCCACCCAGAAACACGCACGCACTCGTACATATAAAACTAAAGAAAAATCAGTACATACAATGTATAAAACGTATGAATGTGCTCCAAAAGTGCACAAAACCCGCTTTATTTTCATACTTCAGAAATGCTTGATATAGTCATAAGCTGTATGCATGGCTCCGACTTCTGTTATCCCCTCCACTCTACTGGACCAGGACTCTAATTCAGAGGAGAAACTGGCAATGACTCCATTGGGTGGAGAACTGTGCCACTCATTTTAAAACAGATTATAAAGTTAGACAGTGAATGGTAACAGGCCATGTTTACAAGATTCCTCAAGTGGAGGGGCCTTTCTAACAGTGCTTCCTACTGCACTCACTCCTGCATTAGCAGCACATGTGAGAGCTGTGTTTTACATACCAAGGGGTTTAAGATTGTTAGCAAGTGCCTGAATTTCAAGAGACACTAAACACAACCTGGGCGATGAAAATCAGGGTTTGTTTTGTTTTTTTTTTGCAAAGAGGTTGAACTATCAAGCCACTCCCCAAGTACAGTAGGGCAGATAGCAAGATACCAAATAGAAAGTAGCAGCATTTACAATGGGGGGGGGAAAAAGTCAGCTACACTGGGAAAGCACATTGCTGGGATAGGATCCCATTAATCCTGTACCATTTGTCTGTAACTAGCAAAATTAACCAAAAACACCACAATATCCTTCCCATGGCGTGCTTTCTTCCTGTCCCTCTAGGCTTGCTACCTTTCATAAGGCAACAGGACAACACTCATGAGAAGTGTTCAGTACAAATTCCTTATATGACTAACTTGATCTGCTCTGATTGTGGGGACTGCTACAGTAAGTCAGGGAGAATCAGAAGCAAGAAAGATAGGGTAGAAGAGAAAGGAAATCCCCTGTACATTAAAATCCAACTTCATTTTGAGAACACTAACAAACTAAAAAATATTCAGTATTCATAAAATCCAAGCCAACAGAATCCATCTTCGCCTAATTTGAAAGTTAAGTTTAGTGAGTGATTGACAAGAGCCTCATGTTGTAGTGCACAAGTTAGTTTTGTTAATTTAAATGAAGCTAGATTTAAAGGAAAGGGATGATTTAAAGGTTTAACACAACAGAACAAATCTCAAATGACTAAAGTATCAATTAGGGAGTTAATCCCTTCCCATCTCTTCCCCAAAGCACTACCTAACATGTGCCGTGCCTCTACTAAAGAGATGCCAGTATTATAGACACATCCTTGCTTATGAATCAGAAGTTAACCTCTCAGTATAAGATTTGCAGCTACAGATAAATAAATAAGTTGTAACTGCAAATCCCAGTTTTGTTTTGCTCAGTACCCATTTCCACAGAAAGCAGAAGAAATCAAACATTATGCTGATTCTTTTCATCCTCCAGTTTTTCATGAGTGTAGCACTGGAGCACAAGAGACAACAACAGGTTACATGGCGACTGCCCCTTCTCCTCTTTTCTTGTCAGAGTCCACTTCCTGGGTCCCATGGTATTCCAATTCAAACATGTTGATTTTTTTTGTTTCTGCTCTGTGATGAAAAAAGACAAAAAAGCTACCCACGCTTTTTCCTCTTTAGAAGTCGTCAAAGAAAATTCTCTGCACCTTCTTTCCCATAGCCAGTGGAAAAAAAAGTACAGGTTCCACAATCCATATTTAAAGGACAAACTAATTAGTGAATGAGTGACAGCTGAAAATAAGAGGCACAGTGCTATACTAGAACATAAAAGCAGGGTGCTCAAAACCAAAGTGGAGCTTCCTTCTGAAGTTCACCCCATGGATTAGTGTTTGCCAGTACAGCTGTGTGCAAACAGTCGCTCGTATTATTTCTGCCAGCAGTAAGCATTTTATTCCTTTATACAATGGTATTAAGAGAACAATGACTGTGGCGGCTTCCTGCAAGAGTTTCTGCCGGTGTGTTTTCGCTGTGGGGCGTGTCAGGAGGTACAAGGAAGGTGCTACTATCTGCAGAGTCTTCCAGTTCCACTGAAGAAGGGCCAACTGAGGGAGGATGAGATTCCTCTGTAAGCTGTGGTGAAAAATCACTGTTTTCTACTGATGGTTGACTGCTCTGCACTATCTGGGAGAGAACGCCATCTGCAAGGGAGAAAGGCAAGAAGAATCAGAAAGCTCTGGCCTATCACTGTTCACTCTGGGTGGTTATTCTATGAGGAAGCTGCATTTAAGTTTGATTGTCATATGAGGTGCTCCTCACACCTAACCCCAGAAAGACCGAACAAGTAACTGGCACACACTGAAGAGGTTAAATCTAGCGAGTCGGTCCAAACAGACAATTTGGTATAAGCAACAACATGACAGGATGTGACTCATTAGTCAACACGTATACTGGGTGTGCAGCACTTCATGAACGTGCACGTTTTTAAAATAAGGGATTAGTTGCTTAAGTCACTGTAGAAATATAAATACTGTTACTGTATTACTAACATACAAATTATTAAAAATATGAGAACATTTCGGTCTAGTTTACTCTGCTATTTTTGTAGGCATTCATCCAAGGACGTTTGAAACAGACAAGGCAGTTTCATGTTTCTTGTTAGTTTTACTTGCAATGTTCTCAAGCACTGAAAGTACTGTAAAGCTTTGGCTAGGAATTATTATAAGGAAACGTTTAAAGTTATACTCACTGCTTTCACTGGGATTATTTTTGTTTTGAAGTTTCATAAAAGCTTCTGATAAGATAGCGTCTGCAAAACCTAAATCTGAGGTCATATCTCTTAAACTATGAACCCTGAATTCCAGCTCGCTCTTCCTTGATGCCAAATATTGGCTTTTATACCTTCAATGGCTCAGAATTCAGGGACTATTGCTGTATTTCAGTCTCCCCTATTTAGGTCGTTTTGTTTGGATATGTTCATTTGTGTGCCATTAACATATGCACACTTCAAGAATTCCAGGATAGCAAGAGTATACTCAAAGGTGATGGTAACTGCATGTATATGTACAGCTCTCAGAGCGTATTACTGGTTCACATCTTTATAAAAATTCAACGCAAAACAAAATCAAAAAAATTCCTCAAAAAGCTTATGCTATATTGAAGACACTTGTCAATTTTTTTTTTTAACTTCAAAATACCTTAAGGTGTCCATCCTGGTATCAAGAGTACTGAAGTGTTAGTGACCTACTGTTTGTTTTATAAAAATTCACGCTTCATCTCAGCTCAGGATGTAATACAACAATTAAATAATCAACTTTTAGTTGATCACCTACAACAACTAAAGGACTAAACCTTCAATTAAAGAAAACAACCTTCATCAGGCAAAGGTCTGTATGAACAGGTGAGCTGAGCACGGAAAGTGTGCTCCATAAGGCATGGAGGAAACAAATTCCAGCATCAAGAACCCTCCCATTGTGATTACTCCACCAGCATAGACCAAATTTACCCATCAAGAGACTGTTTGCTCTCCTGCCTTCAGCTGCTGTAGTTTAGTTCTCCTCTATCATATTTAATTCATAGATTTTACCTCTTTAAAGTTTTTTAAGAGCTAAAAAAAGTTTGCAGCACTCATACAAATACTGATGTAGAGGCCCAGAGAATTTTAGTATTAAGAGTAAAATTATTATAGAACAAGACTTGCATTAAAACATTTGCCACAAAAAGTCAAAGATTAGATTCTGAAATATATCTTTGCTCTTCTATCATAGAATCCCTAAAATAGGTGTACATTCCAGTTTAGTTCAGATTATCTTTCCTTTCAGCAGAACAAAAGAGGACTGGAGTGTTTCTCGTAAAGATATTTGTTACCAAGCTCGTAAAATCATCAAAACTCCTGCCCACATACCTGGAGCAGAACAAAGGATACTGTCTGGATTGATGGAAGCCTCATAAGGAGGAGGCGGGTCATCGGGATGCTGAATATCAGGATATTTGTAAGCTGTATAAGGCGGTGGGGGGTCATGGAAATGAAATGCCCCGCCTTCGCCATCATCTGAAAGATGCAGCGGAGTAAGGCCTGTTCCAAAACCATCTGGACCATAATCAAAACCAGGCATCCTGCGGCCCAAGTTAAAATGGTGCACTGTTTAAAAGAATAAAATATGAGAAAAATGTGTGGCTTTATCCTATTTCCTTTCCCTCCAGACTAAGGCCCACCTCTGCGCCTTCTTCCATTCTGCCCCTTATTCACAGAATCTCTCCTAAAACCTACATAATGAAGCCATACTTTTGCCTCATTCAAATTCACCCTAAATCCCACAATGCTACTGCCATGCCTAAACGTCATTCATCCAGAAGCATATAAAAACCTTAGCCAATCACGAAACATCGATTATTTTTCTCTCTCCCCACTCGTTTGTCCTCACCCTCACCCACGTCATATCTAAATTCTAAACTTAAAAGCTCCTTCAAGTAGGGATCTTGTCTGTTTGTTCTACAAGGTGCCCAAGCACCCCTTTGGGCATGGTACAAATGTTATTACCACTGATATTCCCTCAACGAATGGATAAAGAGAAGAATGTTGGAACACTTGATAAGGGTACTATGTCAAATGAGGACTACATCATGTGAGCAAGCATACTAATCAGGCACATTAACATTCCTACCTATTAGCCTACCAAAACAGAAGGAGAAACAAAGACTGGTGTCAGTACAAGATCTTTAGAAAGATGAGGCATGCCCCACAGAATTAAATTTTTTGAAAATCATGACAATTCAAGCCAGTATGCAGAGGTGTTCAGATACAGCCACTGAACAGGTCAGCTCATAGCCAAATTCCCATTTGCTCTCTTTACATGGCAGAGACTTGTGATTCTATTACTAAGGGCTTGTCTACACAGGGAATTCAGGGGAAGTTAGTGTGCAACAGTTAGGCTGCGAATGTAAGGCACAAAAGCTATTCCACACTATCTCCCCATGTGGACACTTGAATTCCACACTGAGATGCCTGTGTGCAGTTGAGGTTAATCTGCTTTGGAAGCACTGAGCTAGAACTGCAATGTGGGTGAGGCAATATCTTTGACTGGACCAACTTCTGGCGGTGAGAGCCAAGCTTACACAGAGCTGCTCTTCAGCCGAAAAGTGTACTCAGTGTCACAGTTAAACACAAGGCGGAACAGATTTTTTATTATAATTAGTTAACAAATATTTCAAGGGACCACTCAAGGTGAAGGGGACAGCTACAAATCAGTGTCTCTATTCAGTCCAGGATTTTTAGTACCTAGCAAAGTTATGAATTTAAGCTCCCAGGCTTATCCAGTGATGAGCAAACGGGGGAGGATCCCAGTGCCCAGGCTCCAGTCCAAGCCCCTACACATTTTTACAGCCCTGCAGCCTGATCCCCACAAGCCCACGTCAGCTGACACAGGCCACCCACGGGTGTTTAACTGCAGTGCAGACACACCCTTTGAGTACTCCCCCCACACCTGAAGAGCTCTGTGCAAGCTCAAAAGCTGGTCTCTCTCACCAACAAAGCAGGTCCAATAGAAGATATTATCTCACCCACATCTGTCACTCTAATATCCTGGGACCAACACAGCTATCACAAAACTGGCTAAAACTGCAGTTACAGAATACTTACAATTTACTCCAATCAAAGACTCAATGCGCTCTCTGCGTCTCTGGCGCAGCCGGTGGACCATGAAGAGCAGTAGAGATAAGATAAGGAAGGAGGAAATGCAGCTTACTATCAGCCGCATTCCACTTGCCATCGAGTCAAATAAACTGTTGCCATCTGTTAGGTGAATTAAATTAAAAACAAAAAACGAAAAACAATTATTACTTTCACCAAGTGTTATTTTTCTTGAAGTTTTCTTTCAATACTGGGGGGAAGTATGAACCTAGAGTGAAGATTAATAACTAGGTTTTAAACTCATCTACATTTCATACATGCAGAAAATTGTATATTAAAAAGTTATTAGGAAATCCATCCATTGTAACGAATCTGGATTCCCTTTAAATTTGTTATCCAGCATAGTGGAACCAAGTGCTTAAGACTACAGATGAAAGTCTTGCATGACATGGAGAGGGGAAAAGCAGAAGTTTAAGAGCATTTCAGATACTGATCTTTGTTTGCACCAGACAGTCAATAGATCTGTGCTCCGAGAGTGTAAAGATCAGTCCTACGGTTAAAGGAAAGGCCTAGGAATTAGGAAATCTGGGTTCTATTCCCAGCTCTACCAGAACCTTCATGCCTGATCTTGGACAGGTCACTATTCTTTTGAATTTCAATTTATCCATCTGTATGAATGAAAATGTTTTACATATCACCTAGAGGAGATCGTTATACTCTGCATTTATATACTGTAGTGCTTTTCATGTGTCGCTCTCAAAATGCTTCAAAAAGATGGGCCAACATCATTATCCCTATTTAAGTGGTGAGGAAATTGAGGGAGAAAGTAGTAAGAAATTTGCTCAAGGTCACACTGCAAGCCAGTGGCAGATCCAGGAACTGGACCAGATATCTACACTCCCATTTCTACACCATATCCACTAATTCCAGATCCTTGGACCTCCTGTTGAGAAAGTATCCATGCTCCTCAAATGGCATGCACCAGCACTGTTTATTATTTGTACCATAAATAAGAATCATTATTTTTCGGAGGGTATACATGCAGACATTTTGTATGAAAATACACACAGGTGGCCAAATCCTGGTTCCTCACATAAATCTCACGTTAAAGGCCTTTGAGTAGAGGAACACCACAGGGTTAGGAGGGGATTGAAGCAGGACATGGGCATTTGTCCAGCTTGGGCACTGCAGTTATTGCAGACACAAGCTCTACTAACTAGAAACCCAAGTGTGCACATCTCTCTCAAATAAACATTCCACAGACGGGTTTGTAGCCACTGAATCAGAGCAGCTCACAGATCCACTAGTCACTACCCAGCCCACCCAACTCAGACTATGTCTCCCACAGGCCTTCTCCTTGTCAACTGCGTCACAGCTAGGAGAATCCATTTATAGGAAGAGGATAGTTAAAAAGAAGGCCTGCATGAAAGGCCAAACTGCAAATCTTTGTTGTCACAAGTGCTAACGAATATCGCAAAATACCACCTTTAACTAATGCTTTGTTAAATACCATGTTTAGCTGACTAATCACTTATTGTAAAAATTATTGCCTCGTTCACTTTTGAATTGCTACCACGTTATGTTAATAAAGATAAAAGTGTTTTTTAAGTACTGAGATGACGTAGAAGCCTGGTAAGAAAGCAGTTTCAAATCCCAAGACTGTGGTAGGTTAGGCTGTTCATCTGAATGTACCATCCCCATATTCTAATTAGACACCACTCCACAGAAAGCCATATGTCATAATACCCTGCCAAATATGACAGGTATAGAAAGTAAAGCCTCTGCGAGCCATAAAATCCTCTCCACTGTTATCACAGAATGGTAGTGCTCACCACAGAGTGCTTGAATGTTCCAGTAGAACTTCCTGAACAGCCTGGAGACTGCCCTTGGTCCTACTTCCAGAACACAGTAACGCTGACACTACAAATGGCATTACCTGGCTCTAATCTACAGCCTTTTTAAAATACAGGAGGAGGAGTTTTTTAAACTTTAAAAAGGTTTAAATTTTTAAGCTAGTTAGACGTACATATTGAAACTTGATATGGTCACAATTCAAATCATGTTCTTATTACAGCTACTTTAACTTCTAAATTAAATCACTGAAGTTGGAAATAAGTTTTGTTTCAAAAACATGCAAGACAAGATGCTGAGATACCAAAGCCGGCAGCAAGTGCTGAATCTGGGCATTTATAAAGCGCGTATCACAGCAGAACGTAGGCGTTTTACATGAACAAATATTAACAAAATAGTGATATACGCCCCAAAGTGGTCATCAATGCTCCATTCCACTTTCACTTCAGCTGTCAGCTTCTATGTGAAAGCGCTGCCAGTGTATGCGGTCACTGTGGCTATTTAACAAATGCTTTGGCAAAGAGTCCTGACATGAAACTTCTAGACAGCAAGTGTTGAACTCTTCCTGGTCTCCATCCCAGAGATCCAAGTCCTCTGCTGAGAGGGTTCTGCCTCTAGCTCTCGTGAACCCATGGCTTTGTTAGGTGCAGTGTGCCAGACAACTGTGGTGGGCTGCAGAGGGAGATAATTTGGACCTATCCATTAAGGGCTTTGTAGATCAGCATCAGAACCTTGAAGTGAACATGGAGTCAGTGCATTTTGCAGACACACTCTGTTTGGCTTCTTTTACTTCAGGGATGAGCTGCTGCGAACTTTCTGCCTATTCCCACATAGAAGCAATTACAACAGTCCAACCGGAAGATATCCACCAGACAGTCCACAAAAGCTAGATCCACTGTCAGAGGATTCAGCAGTCTTCTTGCTAGCCAAAGATGGAAAGTGACTGTTACCTGGATGTTCAGGATCAGAGATGAGTTCTACATGACTCAAAGACTGCATCCTACCTTGATTAGCGGCTAGTCTTGTATCAAATGAAGGCTAGCCGTTACATTTTGCCTGGATTTAGCTTTATCCATGCTTTTTCTCTTTCAGGTACAGCAATAGCTAAGAGACAGGACTGTCTGCACTGGATGAAGAGGACACAGCTATATATTACTTGCATATTGCTGCTAAATAAAAGCAGTGATTATACTGATCTCAGCAAACTTCTGCACATGAGCTGCTGGAAGTTGAAATCTTAAGTATTGTGTTTCTCAAATGAACTTCACTACAAATCCCCAGCACTTTTTATATCATGCACCAAGTTATTTTATAAAATGAGCACAATTCTATATTTGACTTTGAAAACAAATTACTTGATCCAAAGAACAGCCAGAGAACATGGGAACATACACAACTGGGCTAAGGAATACCATTTTAAGATTACTAACTGGGCACTGCCTTCAGTGCTGCTGTCCCTCGGAAGGGCTGCTCTTTTACAGCTGTACATTCCCCAGCTTCCTATGTTGCATTTTATGGATCACTCACAACAGATTAATACATCCACATACAAAATAGTCTGACTTGTGCTAAGATTGTATTAGAGACTTACTACAAGGAATTTTTGGAAAAAGGTCTTCTACATTTCGCAGTTCGATTCCAAGATTGAACTACTTAACTTTAGATAATAAAATTAACAAAAAAAATTCCCCTGAATGTACTCCTATTTGTATTCTGCGTTGGTGCTATTATAGTAATAAAACTGTCAGATGAGGTTACAGCGGTGAAATATTTCAAATAGATTTATCTTCTCTGTGTTTGAGGTTATGAATCCCACCTCTAGTGATTGTACACACTACTTCTGTTTCTATAAATTACTGTCTCACAGTTAACATACACAATCTTATTTTTAATTCTTAATAGAAGCCCACCCCACGCAATAGACTTTCATTGATATATGCCCTTAACAAGTTAGCCAGATGTCTTCCACCCAGCTGTCCAAGGACTTCTGTGAACATCCACAATCTCAACTCCCAGTGACAATATTTGTCTCCTCCTTCAGAAGCTTATGCATCCCCAGCCACCATTCCCAGCTTGAACTGCTCTTTAGTTGCTGCCTGATATTTGAAATATAGTAAAATTTACTTTGAAATGGTGTAAGTGCCATTTTACAAAGTGTGTGTGTGTTTTTTTCTGAAAAGGCAGTGGAAGTGGGGATGTAGGATGAGGCTCTTCCAAGTCTTTTCTTTCGTTTTCTGTTAAATTCAGCAAGTGAGATGTATCCTTTAGAAAATCTTGTATATTGACCAAATAGCTTTACCAACCCTCTTGACTCGCCATCGTAACCCAGAACTATCTTGGTTCCCTAAGCTTAATCACAAGCAGCAACTAAGCAACCACCCAAATAACTATCAATCACATGGAGGGTTTGCAAATTACTTACATTTTCAGTATTTTAGCTAAATGAATCAACAATAAATCTGGATATAAAACCTACCTCACCTGCCATCTGATTTTTCCTTTCTGCTATTCTCCTAGTTTTCTGCGTTTAACAATGTAAATGAAACAGCACTTTCTCTACTTTCGCTGTAAGAGAATAGCTTTAACAAGCTTCTTCAGCCTCCCTCGTTTCCTATCTATCTTCCTCTAAAGTATCCCCTTCTTTAGCTCGTTACTTCTTCCTCCTAATGGCACACAACAAAAAGTTAAGTGAAAATGAGAATTTGATAAATTCACTTATCTAAAGCTGCCCCTTTAACCTCATTTGCTCAGTGTGAACACACTAAAAACAAACAGCCTCTCTCTTTTTGCTCGCAACCATGAGTTTGTGGTCATCCCCAACTCACCCCCTCACCCCTGCCCACAACACAATATACTGCCTACTTCTGCTTCCATGTATTTTCTTGACATCTACCACGGCTGCAGGTCTCAGTCCATTTCTGGTCACAGCCCTCTTTCAAAGTGATCCTTGTCATGGTCCGGAAAGGTGTGTCTAGAAATTCTGCCTGCTTGGCCTGGTAAGGGACTCTATCATAAACCAAAGTGGCAATGGAAGACATTCTACTCTACTTTTATAGAGGTATGGAACATACGTCTCTAGTGTGACACTTTATTCCTAAATTGTTTATTTCACCAAATGCTGGCAGCTGAGTGTATGACAGCTTTCCGGAACTGGAGACAGCAACAGTATCCTATGACTATGCATCAATTTACATTCACTACAGAGGCTTCTACACACTGAGCTTGCTAATTCATAGAAATATTAAAAGAAACAAAAAATGCACTGAAAGATACGGGTGGATCTGTCTGAACAGATGTCACACAAATATATTACTTTGTCACACCCACAGAGAGCAAATAGAACCACATACATACTTCCCCTCAGCTGTGGTATTGTAAATGCAAGGCACTACAATAATTTTTCCTCAACAAGTCAAAAGGATAAAGTGTCTTCTGAAGTACTGCAGATGTGACTGCTCAGCAAATTCCTCGGACTGAAGTGTTTCCTCCCTTCCTAATTCCTTTAAAAAATAGTCATGTGTACTATTACAGTTGCTGCTTCCCCACTCAGACAGTAAGAACTTACAATCTGCCAACTCAGCAGCAAGATTTATTTCCCCATGGTCTCTCTTTGGAAGACTACTAATCAACAGTACATAAATTAAACAGTTTTGTTTCTCCTGAGATGGGGTTTTGGGAAGAGATCCAGTACAAAGACAAATCTAAGCTGATAAAAGAAAGCAACTTACTAGTTTAGTCACCAAATATCTGTAAAACCCCAGAGGGGAAAATTGACATGCTTCATTTCAAAATGTCAGTGTTGAACACCACCAGAGCAGATTTTATTATGAACTAAATTTTACAGCTGCCAATCTCTTCCCCAACAATTAAGTTAGTTAATAAAATAAAAATAGCTTCTCAGACAAGAATACAACACTATTTCTAAGGTGTTGTCACAGTTTCACTAGAGAATGAAGCGTCTTAAGACAGGGAGTACAGAGAGGTAAAATATACTCTTCAAAAATTGCATGCATGAAATAGTTAAAATCCACAGCATAAACAAGGATTAAAAGAACACTGCAGCAAGGTTATCCCTGGTCATCTCAATTCTGTCTGTTGGCTGATGTTGCACTAAAATAGTTTAAGATAAGAATTTGGTGCTTGGGTATAGGCAAATCTTAACACTGCTGATAATAGTGGGAGGAAAGCTGTCATTCCCCCCCACCCCTTCCTAGTGCAAGTTTAAGCTTAACTTTCATACTGAACATGACTAATAAAACAGGAAGAAGCTAGCAGTTTTTAATCATGAACATGACTTATAGATCAGTCTTATGACAAGCATGGCTTCCGGACAGATTTGTAGCCGATAAGCACTTGCTTGGTTTCTATTGCCACACACTTAGTAGAAAGGTTTGGGGGTATTTAGGTTATTTACTCCCCCTTTTTTTGTGGGAGGGAGGGGGGAATCTCCACACATTCCATACGGTAGAGTGTTCTGAAACACAACTACATCTTTTGTAACCTGAAATATAATTAGGTGATTTTATTATGCAAAAAGCACCACACAAGTAAAAAAAATGTTTTTTGAATAAGCCCCTTTTAAAGGGAACCAAGACTTAAATTCACATCCCAGCTTACAAGTAATACAGTGCAGAATAAATTTCAATTTGTACGGCCCAAGAACAAAAAAAAAACAATCAGCTTTCAAATATCTGTTTAAGTGATCAGTATGTTACATGGGAACTGAGCAATTACTGAAGCTCTTCTGCACAATTTATAACTACTTCTTGCATTATACCTGCATATAAGTAGCTAGTACCTGGAACCCAAAGCCATAATCATCCAATAACTCCCTTGAGAAAACAGAATCAATAGATGCTTAGACAAATGCAAGCAAGAAAACTTAGATCAATTTCTCCTGGACCATCCTGTAAAATTATAACTCACAGTCCACAGTATTTTTACCAACACAAAGTCTGATGTACCTTATATACCAAGTGAACATTAGTCCTTTCTCCCCCTAAGCAAAAAACCCACAAAACATGGTGGTATGACTGCTCTAGGGCAAAGGTTTCTCTGCTACATCACCTAACTGGCACAAGAGAAGATAATCCCTACCTCACTGAAGCTTATCAGTGAGAGAAAAGCACCTGTTTCCAAACAATTTTAGAGGAGCAAGTCCCAGGTACTCCAGGTATATATTTCCTATCTCTTGCTTTTAGATGGCCAAAGCCTCTTAAAATAATTGAGGCAAAAGGAATTGACCATGCTCTGTTAAACGTTGTGGCTCCACGGAGACTGCACCTTCTCATTTTGGCTGTAACCCTCGTTACAGAGAGTTATGGATCTTAGCCAATCTGTATACCTATTTGCATAGCAGTTAATGCATGAGAGGCCATGGGCACTGCAGCTTCAGTTAGACACTGTGCAAAAGTGCAATACCAGTCTGAAATCAGGAAGTAACTTTAGAAAACCTTTCTAAATGACTTAAAAAAATCCTATGTTGTCAGTCTGCCTAGTCTTTGAGAACTCCAAATACTCTCAGTTACCTAGACCTATTCCACCTAATGAAGATGAAACAAGTGGGGAATCTGACCTGGCAAGCACCTTACATAGCAGGGGATGTCAAATTGCATAGAGTGCTCTCCCTCCACTTGCTGGTTTGAATCAAGTGTATCCAAATGACTGGGCTGGTACAGAAGAATGAAAAGAACAGTGGGGACATTTGCTTTTTTAAAATAACTGAACCTAATAAAATCATCAGATTATTTGCACCAAATTCTGTTCAGTGATAAACAGCACCATCTACCGGCTAGCACACACTAAAAAACAAATGAGTACTAGTCCAGCCTGCTTTGTTCAAAGCTATTGTTCTGATTGAATTCTGACAAACAGTAGCATCATGCTACTCTCAATGAAAACCAGGGGAAACTTTGAAGAGTGAATAGGTTTGTTAAAAATAAACTCAGATGGTCTTTACTTAACATTACTGGAAAACAAAAAAACAAAACAAAAAACCCACAAGCTCAAAAGCTTCTGTTTGCTGTCTGAACCAAGGTATACTGGAATTGCCAGACCAGATCACACTAGTGGTCTATCCGGTCCAACATTCAGGGTCTAGAAGTGGCTAGTACTTAGATGCTTCAGAGGAAAGTGCAAGAATTTCTGTAATGGACAGTTACGAAAACCTGTCCATCGGAGGTGGTTTTCTCCCCTAATCTGCAGCAGTTGCTGGCCAGCTTGAAGAAGAGTTTCTCTTTATAGTTTAGCAACTCCCTTTTATCCACTAGATTAGGACCTCTCAAGGGGTCACGAGGTTATTACGGGGGGGGGAAAGGGGGGGAGGGTCGCAAGCTGTCAACTTGCGCCCCAAGCCCCACTTTGCTGCAGCATTTATAATGATAAATATATTTTTAAAAAAAGTGTTTTTAATTTATATGGGTGAGGGAGTCACACTCAGAGGCTTGCTACGTGAAAGGGGTCACCAGTGAAAAAAAAAGTTTGAGAGCCACTGCACTGGATAATGACATGCTCAGAGTTCTGGACTGGAGATTATTTTTCGTTACAGAAACCCTGCTGATTTACCGCATCTAGATCAGTGGCTAAACCTTTCCAGACTACTGTACATCTTTCAGGAGTCTTAAGTTTCACCTCACTTAAAAATTATTTGCTTACAAAATCAGACATAAAAATACAAGCACCATAACACAGTATTACTGAAAAATTGCTTACTTTCCTCATTTTAGCACATTATAAAACAAATCAATTGGAACATTAATATTGAACTTACATTTTAGCATATAGTATATAGTACAATATAAGCAAGTCATTGTCAGTATGAAATTTTAATTTGTACTGACTTCGCTAGTGCTCTTTATGTAGCCTGTTGTAAAACTAGGCAAATATCTAGATGAGCTGATGGACCTCCTAGAAGACCTCTGCATACCCCTGGCTGAGAACCACTGATCTAGATTTCTAAATTTTCAACCAATTCACTCAGTACTGAAATAAGAATTCACTGGTTTATAATTCCCAGAATCCTTGCAACACTGATGGCACAGTGCCCTTCCATTGCCAGGCATTCTAGGTCACCTATTTCTGTTTCTAAGCTTTGTGCACTGGTATACAGGCATATATAGGTTTATTTATCAGGTTTAAATTTACCTCATAGTAGACATCATGGGTATTTTGGCCCTGACCTGTACCACTCATTTCAACCTGTCCCTTCTCCATTTCAGTAGCAATTTCTGTCCTATCTTTCACTACCATATACAGATACTCCTTTATGTTTATATGGAGTTCCTGGTGCTCCTAACATTCCTAGTAGATATTACTGGAACCTGAATGCTCCTCAGACCCTGTGGGTCAGTTCTCTATCTTCCCATTTAAAAACAAACATACACTTGCCAATCTTCTGTGCTGTTTTCACTTTGATTCTGGGGGAACATCTCGTTGCTAGCTTTCCTCTACCCCAAAAGTTCATCAGTGCCATATAAACTTAACCCCTCTTTACATCACCTTTGAATTTCCTCATCTAGTTGGTCCTGTGCAGGGAACCAAAAGCATTTGAACCTATAGACTTTCCTAATCTGAATTAAGGTGCTGGGACTTCTCTTCTACCCCCCAAGTCAGTGGTGGTAATACATACCATGATAGGCCCCTGCCCACCACTCACTAGAGCTCTGGATACATATTTGGAGAGACTGACCACACATACACGTGGCAGGCAAGGCACCAAATGATTTCCATTGTCACCACCTTTCTGGGTATCAATATTTCTAAGACTAAGAACTTTCCACCATATGGTAAGAATGACACACACCACTGACACCCCTTTCTATCCTGAAACACCACCCACCACCAAAAAGCCCTTGAAACAAGTCAACTTAAGAACAAAAATAATATAAGTACACGAATAAGATTATACACCCAGACACCAGAGAAAAGGAGACGTACCCAAGATTCCAGCATAACTAACTATAACAACTCTGAATAGTTGCGTTATCCAACTGTGTATCCAACCCTTTTTTGAAGCTTGCTATGTTTTTACCCTCAGTGAAATCCAGGAGCAATGAATTCCACAGCCTAATTACATGTTAAAAGGCATCATATAAAAAATGGAAACTAGGTCAGATTACAAAGGACGAATATAGGAAATAACACAGGAACGCAGAGGCAAGATTAGAAAGGCAAAGGCACAAAATGAGCTCAAACTAGCTATGGGAATAAAGGGAAACAAGAAGACTTTTTATCAATACATTAGAAGCAAGAGGAAGGCCAAGGACAGGGTAGGCCCACTGCTCAGTGAGGAAGGGGAAACAGTAACGGGAGACTTGGAAATGGCAGAGATGCTTAATGACTTTTGTTTCGGTCTTCACTGAGAAGTCTGAAGGAATGTCTAATATAGTGAATGCTTACGGGAAGAGGGTAGGTTTAGAAGATAAAATTAAAAAAGAGCAAATAAAAAAATCACTTAGAAAAGTTAGATGCCTGCAAGTCACCAGGGCCTGATGAAATGTATCCTAGAATACTCAAGGAGTTAATAGAGGAGGTATCTGAGCCTCTAGCTATTATCTTTGGAAATCATGGGAGACGGGGGAGATTCCAGAAGACTGGAAAAGGGCAAATATAGTGCCCATCTATAAAAAGGGAAATAAAAACAACCCAGGAAACAATAGACCAGTTAGTTTAACTTCTGTGCCAGGGAAGATAATGGAGCAAGTAATTAAAGAAATCATCTGCAAACTCTTGGAAGGTGGTAAGGTGATAGGGAATAGCCAGCATGGATTTGTAAAGAACAAATCATGTCAAACTAATCTGATAGCATTCTTTGATAGGATAACGAGCCTTGTGCATAAGAGAGAAGCGGTGGATGTGATATACCTAGACTTTAGTAAGGCATTTGATACGGTCTCGCATGATATTCTTATAGATAAACTAGGAAAGTACAATTTAGATGGGGCTACTATAAGGTGGGTGCATAACTGGCTGGATAACCGTACTCAGAGAGTAGTTATTAATGGTTCTCAATCCTGCTGGAAAGGTATAACAAGTGGGGTTCCGCAGGGGTCTGTTTTGGGACCGGCTCTGTTCAATATCTTCATCAACGATTTAGATGTTGGCATAGAAAGTACGCTTATTAAGTTTGCAGACGATACCAAACTGGGAGGGATTGCAACTGCTTTGGAGGACAGGGTCAAAATTCAAAATGATCTGGACAAATTGGAGAAATGGTCTGAGGTAAACAGGATGAAGTTCAATAAAGATAAATGCAAAGTGCTCCACTTAGGAAGGAACAATCAGTTTCACACATACAGAATGGGACGAGACTGTCTAGGAAGGAGTATGGCAGAAAGAGATCTAGGGGTCATAGTGGACCACAAGCTTAATATGAGTCAACAGTGTGATACTGTTGCAAAAAAAGCAAACGTGATTCTGGGATGCATTAACAGGTGTGTTGTAAACAAGACACGAGAAGTCATTCTTCCGCTTTACTCTGCGCTGGTTAGGCCTCAACTGGAGTATTGTGTCGTTCTGGGCACCGCATTTCAAGAAAGATGTGGAGAAATTGGAGAGGGTCCAGAGAAGAGCAACAAGAATGATTAAGAACATGACCTATGAAGGAAGGCTGAAACAATTGGGTTTGTTTAGTTTGGAAAAGAGAAGACTGAGAGGGGACATGATAGCAGTTTTCAGGTATCTAAAAGGGTGTCACCAGGAGGAGGGAGAAAACTTGTTCATCTTAGCCTCCAATGATAGAACAAGAAGCAATGGGCTTAAACTGCAGCAAGGGAGATTTAGGTTGGAGATTAGGAAAAAGTTCCTAACTGTCAGGGTAGTTAAACACTGGAATAGATTGCCTAGGGAAGTTGTGGAATCTCCATCTGTGGAGATATTTAAGAGTAGGTTAGATAAATGTCTATTAGGGATGGTCTAGACAGTATTTGGTCCTGCCGTGAGGGCAGAGGACTGGACTCGATGACCTCTCGAGGTCCCTTCCAGTCCTAGAGTCTATGAGTCTATGTTATGTCAAAACTTTACAAGTTTTGAATCTGCTGCCTTTTGATGTCATTGATTATCCCCAACTCTGGAGAGCTGATGAACGTGTTGTATCAACCAGGCAAGGTACTAAAAACTTCAACACGACTTTATTTTTAAAGTGGAAACCTCTTTACCTAGCTGCTGCTGCATCCTTTAACTGCTCCCCTCTCCTTCCTGTTTCCTATCCTTTCAGACTCCCAACAGCCAGTGCTCCCAGTTCTAATAATCACAAGCAACATCTAAATACCACAGAACATAGAAAGCGGTGGCCTCTTATGAGCTCATCTCCAGACTGAAATAATTGTCTATACCAAGCAACTTGTCTCTCTAATACCCTGGAATCAACACGTCTCCAACACTGCAAATGCACTAAGCACGAACATTCAAAGTTATAAATACAATTAAGAAAGATTAAAATACATTCTGGAGATTAGGCACAGCAGCTAATATAGAAAACATGATCAAAACTGCAGAATGTTTTGCCCTCATTTATCCATAGATAGCCAGCAGGTACCATAAGACACTTGGAAGGGAGGGGGCAGACAGATGGTCCCGCCAGTCCCACCAGCAACAGGCTTTTAGATACTGTTGGCCTAAGTTTCTGGGTTACACCTCCACACTGAACCTGAAGCTATTCCTGTGGGGTAAATGACGAGAAAGGAGGGCACTCTGTGTCAGCAACATCAGAGAAGATCATCAGACGCACCTGGAAAGAGGAGAGGGAGCACTGCGTACCACAAGTTTAAAAAAAGGCTACTTTCTACTAATACAGATTCAGATACTTTTATTAATCCATTCCTGGTAAGATCATCTTAACATTAAATGTTTCTGTCAAGGACATACCAAGCCTCACCAAGATGGAGAGATATCTTGGTTCTCCTCAGTTTTCTGTGTGCCACCCTCACAAGGCCCCTGCAAGTCTCCTCATCCCTTCCTTCATGCCAGAATCCCACACTGTCTCTCTTCACACAAGGGTCTGTGCTCTCCACCCATCTCCAGATGCCCCTCCCCTCCCCACTTCAGGCCCAGCTTCCAATCCTCCCAGCCCCCTTGCCCTTCCTTGAGGGTCCAAGATTTGCTGCCCACCAGTCACCAAGTCCACTCCCTTCCATATCCCTGCTTCCCCTAAAGATCCCCACCACCACCACTTCCCTACTTCCTTCCTCCACCACCTGTACTCCCCAATCCACCCTACAAGTCAAGTGGCTGCCTCTGACCTGTACCTGTATGTAGCAGCGGGCCACAGGAGCCATTCCTCTGCCTGCAGCACCAGGCAGAGTGGGAGCCTGCTTTTCCTGCAAGTCAGGCTTTTCCTGTCTTCCAAATTTGCACCAAAATAAGGAGGTTTGTGCCCACTGATACCTAGAACCTTCCCTGGAATGTGGTAATTGATGGGAAATAGCATTCCAAAAAGTTATCATGTTACAAAGAAGCCATCAAGTTGAGCGTTAGATCTCATGTCACTCAGCCGAAAATATGCAATTTAAAACATTTACCTGGGTCTAAACATGTAAATTTGCAACACTCCTTTGGATCTTTGCGATACTGCTGACAACCCTGGGGCCGTTCACAGAGGGCTGCCACACACATCTCCGGTTCCCCATTGTGACAGGTACAGCTCAAACAGGGGTCATCCCCTTTTGGGGTAAAATAGTAGCCTTCATCAACAATGTTGTCTTTGATATCAACACAGGTCTGGCCTGGAACAGAAATGTGTATCAACACCTCACCAAAAGAAATTGTATGTGCAGCTCTTCCTGCCAGAATAACAGCCACCCAACTCAACCTGTATGTAAAATTGCTTAAAAATAAGCAAAAGCTGGAAATGAAAAGACAAGTACAAACTGGATTGTTTACATTAAGAGAACTGTGAAAAGCAATCCTCAAGGGTTATGGTAATACCATGGGCTGGCATGACAGAAAGCTGAAAGATTCTAGACATGCAAGGTTGTTTGGGGTTTTGTTTTTTTTTTAAATAATTGAAGCCAATGTTAATAGGACGTAGTTGTCAGTCTTTTAGACATTTCTTACCTAAGGGTCATTGAAAGAAATAGCAGGGCAAGTAGATTTCTGCTTCTGCCATCTCCTAGGATCCGTAAATGCCACTTTTGAGCCCTTTGCTGTACTGATCCTGAATGATGCCTTCATCAGACCAAGTCAGACAGTATTACCACCTCCACCAGCTTTGGCTAAATTCTGACCACCTAGGATGCAAGTCTTCAATTTCTGCTGTCATTCCTTCCCTAATGTATTATTTTTCTTCCCCATCTTCTCTCTCTCCCCCCTCTTTCCTGTCTTTCGCCTTCTGTCTATTAACAGTCTGCTTAGCTGGACAAGACAACTCCAGCCACTGAAACACTGTGCTTAGAACCAGTGACCAGAAAGCCAAGCTAAAAACAGTGCCTTAAAACAGTCAGATGTTAGAAGTTTGACACATCTCAGGAGTAGCAGTCAAGACCATGAGCAGTGTCTGCAATTCCTCAGCACCTAGAGTGCAAGCAATAAAAAGCAGAGATAGAAGTTACGTTTCTCCTCCCTTTCTGTGAGAGTTAATCTTATTCTGTTTCCTTTAGAACAAAGTCAGATTTCAACAACAGCTCAAGATGATCTAACTTTTCTCCCAAAAAGGGCCACTAATACCATCCATCTTCAATACCATCTGAAAAGATTGCAAAGCAGGGGCATCCCTCTAAAGAGATGACTTTACACAGCTTAAGAGAGGGAATAAGGGTTACTGTTAGAAGGAAAGCCTTACTTCTTTACATTCAAATGCTTTAATCGTTTTTTCTCTAACTGGCAACTTATGGTTAATTCTTCACTTAAACAGGTAACTAATTCAGAGAACTTTTGCAGATGTTTGAAATTCATTGGTGCAGGACAAGAGGCACAAAGGACAAAACAGACTTCTACTCAGAGCTCTGTGTGTTTATAAGTCATCTGCACAAACATTTGCATTCAATTATCTGCACTGTATTACAACTTACTCCTTTTGCAGAGGAACGAAGATTTCTCATAGCAGTTTTCAGCATACCAGCTGTGTAAACCATGGTGCCGAAGGGTGGGTAAATGGAAACACTGAAGCTGGGCACAAAGAACGTTTTCGTTTTCAGACATTGCCGTACCAAAGATAGGATCTGGGGGCAAGAATACTTCTGAGGAACCTAGGGTGAGAATTTATTATTGGTGTGAGCAGCCTGCAGGTTTATGAGAGCTTTAGAAAAGCTCGCTAGAGTATCATTTACTCCATGCACAGCCAACTTCTAGTACAAGGCGACTATCCTTTAATTTTAGCAATGCTCCTTGAGGTGGAAGGGAGTTGGGAGGAACAGGAAGACAAATTGCTGTCTCCCTAGATAAAAGGTGTTTGTTAAGAGGAAAGGCTGCTGTCGCTACACTATAAACCATGTTGTTTAAGGTGCCAAAATGTCATTTTATATACCTATGTAATCTTGTTCTGAACATGGACAGATCCTGATCCTAATGCAGCTGCTTTGCCCCAGCCCACCCTGCAGTGCTGGTTTGGTTAGCTGAGGATTCCATCCTCATGGAGAAATCCCAAGTGAGAGATCTGACAGCTCTTAAGCTGCCCAGAGCGTAGCTAGGGAAATGGCACCATTGTGCTTTCTTGACCATGTCTGGATTGATCTCTCAGTGCTGTAATGGCCCTCTGGAGTCATTAACCGGCATCTTTATTTCTCCCACCCACAGCAACTGTGATGGGTTCCAACAGCCAGGCCTGAAAAACATAGGGTTACACAAGGTAATCTCATTTTCCCACATTAGTGTATGTCTTCGGGCATGAGGGGCAGCTGTGGATTAGTGGATTGAGCACAATGCATGGAGTGAACATTCCTGGACTCTATTTCTCAATGCCACTGACTGCAAGAGACATCATGCACATAATTCAAGGTCTTTGTGCCACAGCTACCCTACCTGTAAAATGGGGATTATACTTACCCATCTATAATAATTCCTTTCAAAATCTATGAAAAAATTGCTGAGAGCGCAGTTTAAATATACTAATTAGGGCTGTCTAATTGCAATTAACTCATAATAATTAAATGTAATTAATAAATTTTAGTCAGTATTCCGTTTAACAGTGCAATTAAAACTGATTAAATATATTTGGGATGTTTTTCTACATTTTCATATATATTATATTCTACGTTGTAATTGAAATCAAAGTGTACATTTTTTATTACAATTACTTGCACTGTAAAAACGACAAATAGTATTTTTCAATTCACGTCATACAAGTACTATAGTGCAATCTCTTTGTCGTGAACGTGCAACTTTAAAAAGGTAGATTTTTTGTGTTACATAACTGCAGTCAAAACAACGTAAAACTTCATTGCCTACAAGTCCACTCAGTCCTACTTCTTGTTCAGCATAACCTTCCTAAACTGTTTAACCAACTCAGGTAAAAATCAACAAATGAATGGCAGTAAACAACATGAAGGCAAGGAAAAAAATCAATTGGTAAAAAAAAATAAGTTACACAGTAACTACAATTGGGTAAACAAATTCCGTGTTAGTACCCGTCATAATTTGGGCTACTGACACTGCATGCTAATTAAGACAAATGTTGTTCAAAACAATCTTGCTCAGTCTCTGAATACCAAAACTAACAGGATCAAAAATTTCAAACTTAAGTGCCTAAAGTTAAGGTGTCTAAATTAATATTTAGACAATCAAGCGTAAGTGGCCTGATATTCAAAAAGTTATTGGGCACTTGGACCCTTCCATTGACTTCCAGGGTCAGCAGCTGTGAAAAAAAATTAGGCCAGTGCATATGGATTTAGGAGGCCAACATAAGGTACCCAGGCTTGAGAATGTTGGTCTTAATGCCCAGACTCCCACACATCATATGGTTAAATGACAAAATGAACCTCCGACAGCCTGCTGAAGTAGTGTTTGACCTGATGGGAGAGATTTCATTTATTAAACTAGGATGTCTACTGCTATCTCCAAAGAAGAGAGTCCATCCACCAAACTATACAGAATTATCATGGAGCAAAAATTTCAAAAGTAGCTAAATGCTGAATTTTCAAAATGGGACTTAGGTACTTTTGAAACTTTTCCCCATAGTCTAATTTTAATAAACTTTCTTAAAGAAAGAGGCAAAGACATCAAGAAAACATGAATTGATGCCATCATCTGACAAATGAGCAGTTAGAATTGTAACATTAACTATTAAATGGTATACATTAAGAAAAAAAATAAAGTTATAACTGCTCTAAATAGTTTCACCAGCAGATGGTAGTGCAGTCAGCTTCTCAGTAAAGAGTAATGACATTCCCTTCATGAGAAATAGAGATCTGTCTTTTCCCTAGGTTTTATAGGTTAACTGATAATTTATGATACTTTTTGTCCATCAAGATCCATGAATTTAATATAAAAAGAGTTTGCAATTTTTCCCCCTGAAGAAACTCTGAAGTGACACTCTATTCTTCTAAAACAACTGTGAAAGTGGCACTCCTGGCTTAAACAGAGAAGTGCTCTATGAATATTCAGAGTCAGAGCTGCTCACTTTCGTGGCAAAAATAGGTTTAAGTACTTCAATTCCTGATGACACTGTAAAGTCAATGTTACTGTGAAACAGTTGAGCTCTATGTTACTGAGGCAGGCCAATTGCCTGGTTTTAAGCTGGACTGTCCTGATTTTGTATGGGTTGTCCCCTGCCCAGTTCTATCAGAAAACTGGATGTGGTTTTGTCTGGTATCATGCACAGAGGATGCCATTTTGCAGAACACGCCACCTCACCTTCAAATGTGTGACGTCAAATGCATGATGTGTATGAGGTCACACCAGAGGTCAGGTGGCACATGTGGTAAAACGGCATCCTCAGTGCAGCATGACCTTGCGTGCACTGTGCAAAATCATGCTGGCAGGGGCAGGGACAACTGAGGGGATGTTCTGTATACTGTGGACGGTGGCTACCCCATTGCTACTAATTCTTTCACATCAACTGAACTGTTAACCAAGTTCTGATTGGTCAAATTCTGCTCTAAGTTATGTTTATGTACAATCGGTTTGCACACAATGGAGTTATGCGGGTATGAGTGCAGAATTTACCCTGCACATCCTCTATTGCCAAAAGTGATGCCTGAGAAGGAAATAAGGCAGATTGACTTTTAGATTTAAAGGTGACTTTGCAGCACTGCCTGTCAGAAAGCTTGTTTTTCCTCATGTCAAGGCACCAGTCCAGCAGAGCATTTAAGCACGTGCTTAATTCTACACAAACAAGTAGACTCATTGACTTTAATGGAACGACTCATGCTGAAATGCTTTGCTGTACTGGACATATTTGATCTGAACATTACTGCAGCAAACATCCAGGGTGGTTTAAAAAACAGAACCAAAAAGGCCTACGTTCACTTTTCAGAGTACAGCTGCTTTTGACAGTCAATCAGCTTGGCAGTCCTGCACTGGTAGAGCATTGGTTCAGTTGGATAAACTAAGGGAGACAAACTATAATCTAGACAACACTGTACATCCGCATTTCAGAATAGTTTTCTTTTACATTTAAAAAAAAAAAGATTTACAGCTATTAGAGCTGTAAACTGACAGCCTTGCACACTGAAGCTTTCTGTCTGGGTATAAATAGTGTAACGTAGGTGCAAGCTTCCTTGTACCCATGAGTCAATGTGCTTTATCTTTGTTCTGGAGAAGGTATAAATGCAAATATTTCAATCTCCATTTCAAACAAGTTGAAAATTACACTAGAACAAGAAACGGGGGATAGTGTCGCTGAGTTAAGAGTTATTTCAACTTCAGTGTATCAGAGGAACCAAATGATACCTGCCATATGGAAAATTCTGGCCCATACAAATTAGACCCACTTCAAAACACCAACGTGAAACAATTTTGACACTCATTCTGGTATAGACACCTTCTATTTCAATACCTACCTATTTATGATACCTGTTAATTTTTATGGAGATGTGGGAAATTAAACTGTCGATTACTTTTATGTAACATTCACATTGGTGACACTGCAGATTTAAAACTCTGAGATTGCTCAAAATTTAATCTTGGAATTTCCAGGGCTAATAAACTAAACAACTATTCAGTTGTTTACTTTTTGTTACCACTGAGCCTGCTGCAAACAGCTTCTGATTAACATCTGAGCACTAAAAAAGAGGTAGAAATACTTTCACAGGTATATGGAGAATTGAGTGGCTCTTCCAAAAATGTGGTCAGATTACAAAATGAAAGAAAGCAATACCCATGCATTTCAGTGTTTTTTTTCTTTTTACACTGAAACCACGAGCTTACCTTATCTCAGCTAAACCTACTTATTCTACAAAGTGGTTTCCCACAGACTACAATGTTTTTTATGGAGAGTCGGTAAATAAGATTAACCCCCAGTATATGGAACTATAAAATTCAGCCAAATTTAGTTCTCCTCTTTCTCAAAGGAAACTCCCACACAGGATAGAAATCTTTCATTCTATTATATTTTGCAGTCATTTAGAACCAGGAAATTTCTAAAGCCTAAACTAAAGGGTAGTTACCATAGGCATTCTAATTTATGTTGTTAAGCCGTTCTCACTTTGAATTACAGCAACTTCTCTCCCCTTGAAAGAAACTATCTTTATAGATTACATTCATGCTTGAGGATAGCTGTTTTGAGCAAGGCAGCTGGGGTGGGGGAGAAGCCAGTACAAGTTACCGGGTCCCGGCAGTGCAGAAGGGGGCCCAGGGCCCAGCTTCCTCAGCCTTGTTAAGCTGGTCCGCCCTTGCTGGGGGACCCGAAAAATTTTTTTCACCAGAGCCTGAACCCGCTCTGGGCAGCCCTGGTTTTGAGCTTATGTTTAACTAGCTTTAATTTTAAGTAAGCTGCATGGAAGTTAGCATCTAGTTTCAGAAACTTACCTTTATAAGCCACCTCCCAGTGACCTCCTAGAGAACGATTTCGGTTGGTTATGACATACTGATATCCAACCCAGAACCTAGATAATTAAAAAATAGGCATTTTTAAACGATTCCCAAAAGCAAGAGGGGAAAAAATACTACCATAAAAACAACAAGTAATACAGAACTTTACTACTAAATTTCCTCTTTTTCCATTTTTAAATTGACCTAAAATATTTTAATGCTTTACATTGCTATATTTCAAGTCCATATTTTGGGAATATATTCACCAACAGTATCTTCTTTTTAAAAAGGGATTCATAATATTATATAGATATCAGTATTTATTATATTGATATATGTTATGTTGTGATTTTAAAACTACACACAAAGATCAAGCTCATAATTTTGTTACTGTGATAGCACTGAAACATCTTGAAGCCACAATTACATGGAAGTACCGCAAATACAACTTACTACATCGCATGTTAATGTCTGTCAAATGCATTTCCTGTCTGATGCTGAAGTAGAATCAGAAGAAGCAACAGTAACAAAAGAGTACTGGTGACAGGACAACACAGCAAAGAACTGATGAAAGATCATGGATAAAAATAATGGTAATTCTATTTTTTAAGTAATTATATTTTGGGGGGAGTAGTCCTCTCTCAAACAGAACAGCTGAGAACATCCTCACCTCAAACTAAACTAGATAAGATGTTCAGAGATTTTTCTCAGAATGGCCCTTTTCATTCCTATCTCACGCTAGCAACGTTGTCAGTGTTACTGGTCTTTTATTGCCAGTAAACTTCAACGTTCAGTTTAAATGTTTAGAGAAAACTAGAACTCTCCCAGTACTTCACGGAAAACCTCAGCATTATGCACACCGCACTAAAATAATTCATTCTTGCTACAGTTGTTTTCTGTTCAGCGATGCAAAGACATTCAGACTGAAAAAAGTTATTTAATTTGACTGCAAGCAATCATATGAAGTTTGCGGGTTATTCGTTAATGCTGGTTAAAATATAAACCTGATGACAACTGGCTGTTAGCATTCTGACTGCTAAGCTACTGAGTCACTTAATTTAAATCAATTTTTATTAAATTCTAAGCAAAGTGAACTATTCAGTTTGCACAACATTAGCAGTTATTTGTTAATTCACATAAAAATCACTTTAATCCAATATGAAATGGTTATTTTTCCTTCTGACTCACCTACGTTGGTCCTTCCTTCCAAAGGCTCTCTCTTCGAGGTCCCACTCCTGTGCCAGGATGAACCTCAGCTCCTGATCTGTGGTAAAAGTGGCCAGCGATCCATTCACTCTCTGACATGTCTGCACAGCATCCCAGTAGTTCTCTCCATTTAAATAAACCCTGTAACAACTGGCTGTGCCCTCATAGTGATGCCATCCTGTTGGGCACTTTCCTAGGAAACATGGAGAATAGAAGGGAAAACCATCCCCCAAAATTAGGATCTTAACTTGAGACAACATATACCTAATAGTTAAATAGGCCAGTATATAATTATAAACATTTACAGAACACTACACACACACACACACACACACACAGTCTAAAATCCACCCCACAACTATGAGATGACATGCATTGAAGAGTATGGTGACATTTCCTGATGAAAAAGTTTCTTGACAAAAACTTGTCTTTCTGGGATTTCATTTAAACATGATTTACTTTTCACTACTTCTCACTTGAACTGTCATAGCCCTCAAAGGCCCTGATCAGGTTAGTGGCTCTACCATGCAGAACACCAAACATAAATAAAGACCTGATCACACTCCCCATAACTGCCCTGAAGATCTTAGTCTAATTTGAAACAAGCAGCAACAAGTGTAATAAACAGTAGGAAGAAAAAGTGGGGAGCAGGAGGAAAACAATGATATGATCATGCAGTTACATAAGTCAGCAACATGCACAACCTGATTCTTCCAAAGGTTTTTCCTTCTTTTACTATGAAAATGTTAAGCAAATAGTATCCATGCTCCTGTATTGTCACTAAAAACACAGCCACTAGTAACCAGTTACATTTCTTGTAGACATCACAGCAGAAGTGGGTCTTTAAGAAGGATATGAAGAAGGTATTCTGGATTATTTCAAGGAGGGCAATTTATAAGTAAGGTGAAGAGCAGAAGAAAGCATGGAAATGTGAATGTCCATTTCTTCCACAAACATCTGGCACTACTGGAGTGGATGAGCATCCAGTGGCGGACTTAGATAGAGAGCACAATCAGAGTTAACAGGAAGAAAGATTATTTTAGCTGTTGCATTTGGTATGGACTGGAAGCAAGGCAACATGAATTTTGCAACACTTGCCACAGCACAGTAACCCCAACAGTTATTTAACTCTTGCTGGAGCATTTATCTCGTCTCTGTGCATAACAACCAAAAGGATCCCAAAAAAATTCTTTGGAATTACAGTGATCTCTATCAAAGCAGTGAAATAATACAACTATTTACCATACCCAAGTTCTTTCTAAATTTGTTAAAATTCAACAAAGTGGAATATTCATTTTTCACATGCTAGAGAATTATCAAAGTTTTTACAGCTCTGAAGTCCTTTTGTGATCTTCCAACCCACGTCTCTGGAATTACTTAATGTCTTAAACAAATAAAAATCTGACTAATCTGGAATCATTCAAATGCTTTGAATGAAAAAATAAATACAAGTTGCATGCAATACCATATTATTGACCCAAGTACAAAAATGAAGTAACCAGGATTTGAGGAGTCACATTTATGCGGAGTTCACTGAGACAGACACATAGGTAGTATAGCGTAACTGAATCCATGACCTGATAAATCATGTTTAAATATTCAAATCTTAGTACACCTCTTCTGCCTGATTTATTTTTAAGAAGTGCATGATCAACAGCTTGCTTTCAAGGAAGAGAGGAAAAGTTTTATTCAGTGGGTTAACACAGTTACCACTTACTACTTCAACTACAGCTTTTCTATAAAATAAGGTTTCCTTGATGATTATTTGCTGTTACATTTCAGAGACAACGTGCTACCACAGCGGTTTGTGTGGTGTAAGAACAGATAGAATGGTCTGCCAACACACTGGATTACATGGCATATTAAGTTATAGACACCAGAACTACTTCCACACCAATTAGTTATAAAAGAATTAAGCAATTTCAAAAATCAATAATTTACCCAAACTAGTTAAGTCCATAACAACTTTTATAAAATATATTTTAAAAATCTGTTCGATTTTCTTTAATCTTAGTGAAACGTTTATTTCAATTTTGGCTTGTGTTAGATGTCTGCCTCTGTGACACAGCTTCTGTTTATAACAATACTATAAAAAATAAAGACCGATCAGAACCATGAAAGAATGGTTGAAAAATTTCACTACTGCTTTCAACACCCGTCCCCTTACCCACTTATCAATGAAATTCCTCATTCTACAGAATATGCATTCTGTGTAAAGTCACCACCACACACGTTACGGACTAGTTCTCCTGCTGGAATCTAGATCTTCAACTTTACTTAACCATTATCCAGAAATTGCATTAATCCCACCCAAAAAGCAGCATTTAAGAAGTTCAACACTAGTCATTTCAGCATAGGGTAGGAGAGTTCTCTACTCTAGTCAAAAGGGATTTTATTTTAAATAGCATATTAAACGGTGAAGCAACATTTTTCTGCATCTTGCTTCCAATAAAAGAAATTCTTAAAGGCTTACTTCTTTGAATTTTCCGATCCTACGTATCGGCTTTTAGTTTAGTCTGTCACAATAAGAATGCTAGGGATTAAAGACCTAGGCTAAAACAGCCATGCAAAAAGTTTTGGTAAATTGGAATACTGTATAAGACTGGGTCGTTTTCTAACTGGCAAGTACATCAGCCTAGTTATCATCATCATCATCATCAAGGTTAAGTAAAGAGCACCTGTGCCAAGGTTGGCATATAGTCATGACAGCTGAGAAAAGACAGGTTAAAGTGATCATTAAATTGTTTTTTTTCTCCTTTAGAGGGATGAGAGGTGGAAAATTTCCAAAGTGCTTTATTTCTCCAGAACATTTTTTCTTAAAGGCTAACACTCATACTATCAGACAAACTACTATTATAGTTCAGAGTTTTCTTAAAAATTAAATTACTTCCCTAGGAACTCTCTGTTGAAAATTTAAAGTATTAAACGTGAATGACTTAGGTCTAATTTTTACCCCACCATTTTTCTAGAGCAATACTCAAAGTAGTACGGTTTTAGTCTCCACTTATAAATGTGAGCCCCTGACCTTACCCTGAATGAGGCAATTGAACTACTAGTGTGCTTTACTTAAAGCACGTGCATAAGTATTTGTAACACTGGGGCACTGGTTTAAAAAGAATGCTTCTGTGCTGAAACTAGTCTCTCAAGACGAAAAAAAGACCAGATTTTCACACCCGCTGAAGACCCATACTTCCAACTGAAGACAAAGTAGCCCAGAAAAATTGAAGCCCATAATTTATAAGAGAAAACCAACTTTTTTCACAAAACCACTTTTTTGAAGTACTATTCTATATTAATATATTAGCACCAATAAAACACAAGTACAAAAGATGTATTTTAGGGTTCCATTCTCAATCTACCATGTCATTAGAATTGCTTTAAGAAACAATTCATAATTACCATGTTATATATACCAGTGTTACAAATAACCTTATCAAAAGGGTAGCATACAAATATTTAGATCTCTGGCATGTATGCTCTTCAGAGCACTTTAGTTCAAGAAAAGCATGCAATTTAATGACAACTTGAAAAAAAGTTAGAGTCCTTGGACATTTTACTGTCTACTAGCTCTGGAACCACTCTTAATATTTGAAGAAAATCCTGCATCCTGAAGTATAAAGTCTTTGCCTTGAGAGGAAATGGCCTAATTTTGTGAACTGACTTCTAGGAATTTGAACCAGGTTCCCCAGTCTGCAACTTACTGCTAAACCGGACAGGCTGTGCCACATTGACAGTGTGAAAGCGGGTTGTGTCTCCTCCTCTTCCTCGATTGTGCCTGGAATCCACGTTTTCTTTCCCATGATAAGATCGTTGGTCCCCTGTCAAGCCTAAAGAGAAAAGAAACACACATGCAAGGCAGTTTTTCATTTAGCCAAAGGTAAACTCTTTCATGAATGTCTCTCCAGGTTTGAATTCAAGACAGACAAAAGAATAAAAAAAAAGTGACAAAAGTAAGTGTATATTTCATTTGTACTGTAGTTGCCTGTAAGAAGACACACACACAAACTATACAGACGATGCCAATGTGAAACACCTACCATGGAAAAGAGCCAAACTGTTACATGAGTCTTGCTAATAAAGCTAAATATTTGTGGCAGAGTTTCAATAAATGCAGCACAGAGCTTGACATGCAGCAGTTTTAGCTGTTCCAGCAGATGTGTCATTCCCAGATTTTATCTATTCTTCTTTGCATAGAACAGTCCACGCTCCTGCTGCTCAGTTTGTCAGTCACAAGAGTGTGGTTATTCGAGAGCTCTGTTCCATAGGTTTGAAAAAGTTTTTGAAAAACGTATTTGACAAAATTAAGATGGTTGTCAAGGAAATCTCCAGAGAACAGGCTAACACTTTTCCACTTATCGAGGGACTTACTGGCAGCCGCTTTCAGCAGCCCCCATTTGCCTGCAGTGGCGAACCGCGGCAGTGGAAGCCGCGATCAGCCGGATCTGCAGACAGGGCAGGTACAAAAAACGACCCGGCCCACCAGAAGCTTTCCCTACACAAGCGATGACCCCAGTTTGAGAAACCCTGGACAATAGCCTATAGCAGGGGTAGGCAACCTATGGCATGCGTGCCGAAGGCGGCATGCAAGCTGATTTTCAGTGGCACTCACACTGCCTGGGTCCTGGCCACTGGTCCGGGTGGGCTCTGCATTTTAATTTAATTTTAAATGAAACTTCTTAAACATTTTAAAAACCTAATTTATTTATATACAACAGTTTAGTTATATATCATAGACTTACAGAAAGACCCTCTAAAAATGTTAAAATGTATTATTGGCACACAAAACCTTAAATTAGAGTGAATAAATTAAGATTCAGCACACCGCTTCTGAAAGGTTGCTGATCCCTGGCCTACAGGTATGAATTAAAGCGGTAGCGCAAAAGCCTACAGGCCTCAAGTCTGTAAGACAATAGCCTTGAAGAATTAACTGAGGCCAAAGGCCTAAAAGTCTCTGCACGAGCAACTAACCAGGAGTGAACCTATATCACAAGATAAAATGGTGTAAATAAGCAAGTACGGCTAAACTGCTGATAGGTAACTCCAATATTATAATGATAAGTGCTACAGAACAGTTCCTGAAGGAAATTACTAATTATGTTCAGAGCAGGATTTGAACAGTGTGCAATAAAGGAGTCCTCGGACAGCACAATGGAGGATGAAGCTATTTAATAGCTGCTCATTCAGCAAACACCCTCCCTCTGATGTGCTGAATGAGACCGACTTCCTGTGGAAAAAAATAGTAATCATGTAATTAACCATCTCAATGCATACACAAAAGGCAACCTACATTCTGGCATTTACTAATTTGAGTGCTAGATTTTGTGACCTAAACATTCTTTTAATGTAGAGTTCTGTATGCGATTTCCATAAAAGGTTGCTGGTTTCTGTACATGAGCTGCTAATGTGCTCATCTGCGGGGAAATGCAGTAGCTATTGGGGTTTTTAAGGTTATTGTTTTTAAAGCATACACATGCTCACACTCTCCAGCTGTTTTGTCCAACAAGACAGTTTTAACTGCACAGAACAACCTACTGGATAATAAAGTTTCCAATTCTCCTTTATAGTGGAGGTGGGAGGGGAACTACATCATCTCAAGATTAACTGCCTTTTGGGCCTAAAATTAAACCAACAATTTTTTTTTTTAAATACTTCCAGTTGTAAGTGGTTTTTTACCTGTTTTCTACTTTCATTGTGCAGAAGACATTAAATAAATTTAGCCCAGACATTATGCAAATAAATTCCTATTGGGTAACATTACTTAACATCATGGGACAACTAATTCAGGTCACACATGGTGCACGTGTATTTTAAGCTTTCATGAGAACCAAGTCAGAAGAATAAATTTCAAAAGGCTTGAGTTCACAGCAATAAGACTACTGCTAAATGATTACGTTTATAAAGATTTAATGCTGGCCATATCTTTCGCTGACTGTATCTAGGAGTTTTTCTGTGAAGAGGGGTGGGTGGAAAGGAGTGCAGGACCACATATGTTCTTCCTATAGACTCACAAAAGGTCATGTTACGAAAAGAAATTGAGTGGATGTTGGATGAGATCAACACAGTTTCCTCTCAAAGATGTTGCTCCTAGATTACTGGGTTCAGCACAGATACCTTGTTACCAGTTGGATTATGGTTCCATTCCTGGGTCTGCAAAGTTCTGTTGGAGAGCATCTTGAAACATTGAGGTCTCCTGACCAAGGGCCCTTGGAAAAAGCCTTATTATAGGGTAATTAGTTCAGGGTGAAGATGAAGTTATACAGAAGGGCTGTGATACAGTGTCTGATCACAAGAGTTTAAATGTTAACAGTCAGAGCACACAAACTGTTAACTCTGCACTGCTTACTCCAGTGATAGGTGCTGTAGAAAACAGAAAGAGATGGAGATGATTTTCAACTACAGTCGCTTGAAGCAACTGCTGTTGAGAAGATTTGGAAAATGTCGGACATCCATTCCCTGTCCATGAACAGATTTTATTTTATTACGTTACATAAAGTATAAGCAGAATGAACTGAAGACATTCTGCACAATTCTGGCTGCTTATCTGCTCACTCCCACTATTCTCATTACTGAACAAAAAGTTGATCCACACAGTTGAGCTCTTTTAGTGGCAAAAAAGAAATTGGGGAATCCAAAGAGTAAGAAAAATATCGAAGTTCTCAGCTCTTATTTGTACAATTACAGAGGGTGATGGTGGAAAAGCACAACTACTGCTATCTCTGAATATGTATTGGCATTCTTAGATTCTTATCATTTACATCAAAGTTTAAACTGCAAGTAGCTAGAAGTAGAAACTTGGTTGTTAATAACAACCAAGAATTTACTACTTGAAACTCACTAAAGTGGTAAAGGCCTTAATAGATATGACCTTATTTACTACAAATTTTACAGCAAATACTGTTTCAACATGAATTATTTTCAAATCTATTACTCCCAATAAGGATCAGAAAAGAATTATTTAATGTGACTCCAAGGCTAAAGCAGAAAGGAGTTGCAAGCACGTGCTGCGTAAATCCACCCAATAATTTCTAGTATGCAGACAGAATCAGCAGTCAAAGGGCTTTATTCTACTAGAGCCATGGATCAAGGACAAACAGAGATGCAAAGATTCCACTAATATTTATGCAAGAGTATGGAAGAAAAAAGTAAGTATTTCTACATACCAGAGCTTAAAACTGAAGTTTGGAATTGAAAAGAATTCTATCTTAAAAATAAATCTGTATTTTAGGGAAGGAAGATAGAGGGAAAATGGGATGTTATAGACAAAAAGGCTATTCAATTTAACACTGGCTTTTGAAAGACAAATATTACAGCTCACTAACAAAAATATGCATCCTGTATACTTATCCTGACTGGTTAATGGCTATTAACCATTTATTGACATAATGGGTTTTGAAGAAAAAAAAAGATTGGAACTGCTGCTAGCGAAAGGAACTTGCTGCTTGTGGGACAACTGCTAAACTCAGAACATACTGGATTTATTGGGAAAGTTCCATTTCAGGCACGATTCAACTCCTCTTGGGGTGAATGGGAGTTTTGTTGCTAACATGAATAAAACCAAGCCCTAAAAGAAATAGGCAGGCAATATGATATAGCTCAGGGGTTCTCAAACTGGGGGTCGAAAGGTTATTAAATGGGGGGTTATGAGCTATCCGCTCCACCCCAAACCCTGCTTTGCCTCCAGCATTTATAACAGTGTTAAATATATAAAAACATGTTTTTAATTTATAAGGGGAGGAGAGAAGAGTTGCACTTAGAGGCTATGTCAAAGGGGTCACCAGGACAAAAGTTTGAGAACCATTGATATAGCTTTAATGGCCTTTCATTGACCTTTGGAAAGGGAAATATCCCATACTAACAAGTCATCACAGTGTGCATTCACACCGAGACGACAAGAATCTGATTACCTTTCATTAACCTTTGTTGGTTATGCAATTTACATAGTAATTTCCAGACTCTGGACTGCTACAGCAGTCCAACAGTCCTCCCATTTCCGTATCTGTAAAGCTTCTTTCCATATTAAAGAGCAATTATGATAGCATGAGTAACCATCTTAAGTTTACGGTGAATAGGAGATATTTACCCCACATTTTCATAAATCCTTCCTTCAATTGAAAGCTGAAATGCTTTCCAGTAAGAACTATTCCACACAGCAAATCTGCTACATATGACAAAATGTTAACCCTAACGAGACTGATTTCCCCATTTAGCCATATGCATAGCATGAATTTTTTTCAAGTAAAACCCTGAACACAATATGCAAGATAGCTGCATAGAGGCTAGCTAAGACACAAGCTCTGGATTTATGGAGGTCAGGCTCATGAAATCCACACAAAGTGTGCTCTATACAGATATGTAAAGGATGTAAGAAATGAGCAAAGTTTGGCAGAGACTGTTCCTATAAAATACTTACTCTATTGCAGGTATTGGAAATACTGTAAAAATAACTAACTCTCCGGCCCAGAATTCAGAATGCAGCTTGGCAGCCCAAAGGAGTTCACTAGATGCTCAACAGTTCTGATTTATTAGTTCAAACAGAGAATGAACTTAAAAACTGTAATACTTCAGTGTAGTTTGAGTCCCTCTAAAGACCCCGACTTAAAAATCTAACCCATGCTGCAATTTAATTCTAGTTGTCATTTCCAGATTTCTACTTTGCTATCCCAAAAGAAAGCCTTGGGCATTTCCTGCTGTTTTAAAATTATCTTAAATTGTACTGGCCAGATTTCCAAGAGTGTTTAGTCGCAACCGAGGCCAAATATTCAGAGACCAATGCACAGCTGTTCCCACTTAGAATAATGGAGCTGATGGGTGATCAGCTCTTGAAAAATGACCCTATGCAAGTTTGAGGGCAAAAAATAACAGTTTGATTGCTTCCTGGACTGACGTGTTCTGTTTATGTAATTGAACAGCACAGCATAGGGAGCAACAGGGCAACTTCCCCCACACTGTCCAACAGTGTGCCTCAATCCAATTTCTTTGTGGTACATTTTTAAGGGCAAGAGACAAGTTTAGAATTCAACTGCTGATAAGGGTATCTGTTTGATTCCACTGTAAAAGGCAGTTTTTCCTGTCCCTGAAGAATTAACACAGTCTAGCAACTCGTTTCACATTTAGAATACCTACATATAGGTTGCAAGAACGGAAGTGTAACCTAATCAATGAAAAATTGCTTGTGATGTTACTGTATAAGCTGAAAAGCAAAGCCTAGTCAAGGTTTATCATAAGGAACATCCTTTACCAAATGTATTAGTGTCCTCCCACAGTGACATCTGTTTGAACCTGAAGCATAACACTGCCACACAAAGTAGCCATACAAAGAACAGAATTTTTTTAGTTCTACTTACCTGGACAGTCAACTTCATCACTCTCATCCTCACAGGTGGGCCATCCATCACACTGCCAGTTCAAAGGGATGCATTGGATGGTACCACTGCGACATGCAAACTGCCCTGGGGTACAGCGGAGCTCTATGGAAACAAAAAGGAAAGTTTTTCCCCCTAAAGAGATATATTCTATTCTGAATAAGGCTATGTCAGAAACTAATTGTCCACCACTACGCACACTACAGACAATATTTAAGCAACTTGGCCCTTCAATAAGATCTCTAATTCATACTGTCTCCCTGTTTTAAAGGGGAAGATTAACAGGACTTTCTTTGCCCAGACTACCACTTGAGGAAACACTTTATCAGACAGCTTTATAGCAAGAGAATTATACTGAAGCTGTCAACATTTTAAAGCCACATGTAAAATTTACAGGCCAGATCCTCAGATGGTCCATGCAGGCATAGGTAGACCCAATGAAAATCAACTGAACTCTCTAATTTAATCCAACTGAAGTTCTAACCCTATATTTTTAATTTCAGTATTCTCAGAGATCAGTATTTTTCTTCATTCTAGGAAGGACATGCAAACTGATTAGAGCAATTCCCCAACCTTCTGTACATCGATTTATGAAAATATGCTGATAACATCAGAACAAAAGCATCATCTGAAATTAAGTGATATTATTCCCCCCCACACACCCAAGTGAGATCACAGAGTGCATCCTTATTTCCACTCCTTACAGGTATTCCCAAATAGTTGGTGCTTTGAAAAACAGAGTTAAAAAAAAATTTAAAAGTCCACAGATCTTAGTCTATCAGAACGTTTCCAATACCAGTTACAGATTAAGAGAGCCCTTCTAGCTATCTATGAATGCACATTATCCTAAAGTTTGCTCATTTTTTGAATTACCACTTTTTAGAATACTTATTTGGTTTTTAGAACCAGTGATTAATAAAGAGCTTATTATGGTAATTTTTTTTTTTAAAGCTAGTTATACCTACCGAGACACTACACATTCCAAATTACTATTACCAAGCCGTATGTACAACAAGATCAATGCATTTACAATTTCCTATCTAATTTGCAGTTCTGAACACGTGGACACACTGTGAACTAGCTTTCATATCCACGTTTGTCTTCATAATTTACTAGGATACCCTTTGTGAAATTTCTACAGAAGTACAGCCTTTAAATGAAACTACCTACATGAGCATATTTACACTATTTCACATCATGGTTTTGCTGCCCTTAAAAATAACTATTATAGAAATAAAAACTTCCAAAGCTCTAATCATTCCCTTCTATCAAATACCACAGCATAAGAATTCTGCTGCTCTTTCAATTTTCCTTGAAATATTTTGCAAAGAGATCTATCAATACAAATGACTCAGTCTAAAGCTGAGTTTAGAGCTGTTCATCTGACTGTAAGATGTCACTAACCTCAGTGGACTCACCTTCATATCACCAGGAGTCCATCTGTCACTGCAATTCAAATCTCTCAAAGAAGGCGACTATATGCCTCTCAATCTCCTATATTATACATAACTTAACATCTCTGTTTTCCTATTAGTGAACTAGAATTCTCCTAGTTTATCTAGGTTGGAGAACAGCTGCATTTCCATACTTTCACAATTTCAGGCACAGAAAACCCAAAATCCAAACAAAAACACCTTATCTTAACTCTGAAATGTGTAGATTTACAAGGACATTTTATGTGACTTTAATTTAAGATACAAAATCCTTATTTTTTTAAACCTTCAATTATCAACATGCATTCTCAACCTGAGCTCCATCTTAATGAAGTTTGTTTTTAAATTAAATAAGGTTTAATATGTTTTTTGTTGCTTTCTTACTGAAATGTATACTTCCAAACTAAACACAAATCAAGGCAGACTAACTTTAGATACTTGTGGATAAATCCTACAGCATACCAAAGTTTAATGGTTTCTTTATAAGTATTACTTTACCTTACAGAGCACAGGAATGTTCACATTAGAGCTAGAAAATAAAAATAGGCATATCCTCTTCTTAACACACCACCTACGCAGAATGAACACTCAGGTCACAAAATAGCTAAGAACTCAGACAGACCTGCTAGACTACAACTGACAACAACATATGGTACAAACAGGCAAGACACTTCTGACCCATTTACAGAATTTTATTTAACGTGAACATACCCAACAATCCAAAAACAATGCATGAACCACTTCCAACAAAGAAATAATGCAAATACTGAGAAAAGTGAGAATGAAAACTAAGTTTTTCAGAATATAACTATAGTAAGTACCAACTGGTCTCAAAAAAGGAGGAGCTGGGAGGAAAGGTGAAGCTTAGATAATCTCAAAAACCTTCTGGTTTAAAAATCACAATGGTCACATTTGAAAAATCCAGTTAATGTAAGCAGTAGGACTGAAACTTCCAAATATTCCTATTCATAAGTTTATGGTACTATGTCCACACTTCTCTAAGTTACTGACATTTATTTCATCATTTTAGTGCTGATGCCAGAAAAATCTTGTTGCCATTGCAAATGTGGCATTGCATTGATACGATGGTAATTTTGTGAGTGGAAATGCTGCAGAAATTAAATTAAAAAAAAAAACTCTTTACATTCTGGCCAGCCACAAGTTTCTATCACTCTTAATCTGCAGCTGTGGCAGAATTTAATTTGTACTTTATCACATCAGTTTTTATATATATTTATTTCATTCTTGAGTACTTTCCTTTAAATGCAAACCACACGTGCGGGATGTAAATTAAGATATTCTGCCGCACTAACAAGAGAAATCTCTGTCTGACTTGCAGAAACAACAGAATGAGGGTTATAGGACACCGCATGGGAGCGGTTGTAGAGGCAAAAAGGGATGCAATGACAGGAGTAGAAGGAGCAAAATGACAATACTAACAGCTAACAACCAAAGCGTTACTATTTTATGCACAATTATACACTTGAGGCCAAGATAAAAGGATATTGTCATTAGTAGCATTAAACTACTTAAGCAATGCTCAAGCAGTTTATGAGGTCAACAGAAATACTCAATGGAATTACAGCCTCATATGGATTGTAAATGCACTAAATAATTAGGTTTATATAATGCTGCCTTGATTATTCATTTGAGCTCTATTTTACATATTCAAGCAAGAAAGGTAAGTGATTGCAAACTACATGCCATCTCTATCTTCCCAGTGTCAATACCTCCCACATTAGACTATTTTTAATCACACGAGTCTACATTTCAGAAGCCTAAGTAGAGAATTTTTAAAAACAAAGTAAGTTTAGAATAATCAACGGAATGTATCAATGAATATTTTCTCCAAATGCCAGGCACACTACCAATGCCACATAACAAAATGCTTCAAACTGAAAAGCAGGAATTGTAATATGATTCGATTCCATACAAAGAAATTATATTAAAGGAACACAGACTAAAAAGTGAAGCATTCTCTGGAAATGCCAAAAATTAGGTTCCTGTCAGTCTTAACTCTGAACCCTTGTTTCCCTACATTTTGAAGTTAAAAAAAAAAAAAGTGATCTTATCATTAAACACACAGAACTGCCTGATTCACTATGCAATTTGGACAATACTGTCCAAATGAAAGCTTTGAAATATCTGTATCTTCACTTTCTGAAGTGTGCCCATACTTCAAACATTACTATACATAATCCATCCCTGCACTGACCGAGCTCCATCCTCCATAGGGTGTCTTAACTCCTTTACCTATGTGCCTTCACCATATGAAAGAAGGTAAGACTCCATAAAAAGTTTCTTTACATTCACACTTCTGTGCAGGGTGGAAACAATAACTGATAAAAATACAATCAGTGAATGGTCTAAGAAGTGGACTTCTTAAATCCTTACAATAGTGACAAACCACAACCAATCTCCACTAAACCACTAAGAGATATATCTGTGACCTAGCAGTTAAAGCCATGCCAAATTCCAAGTTTCTAGTAAATACCACTGAAATGACAGAGCAAGTGTTCAAAATAAGGGTACTAAATACTGCATATATAGTTTTTAAAATGGGAAAAGGGCATTTCCTTCCAGGAGGCAGTCTCAAACATCTTAACTCTATTTTTCTAAAGAAAGTTTGCTTTGGTGCTGAAATCAAATGTGACATTTCTGAACCCAAAAAGGGGAGGTGGGGGGAAAAAAAAAGACTTACGAACATCTACAATCCTCTAGAATTAAAACTTTTGGACAATCTTAGCTGCAGGCATCAATATGTACTTTGTCTATAGTATTATGTAATTTGAAGGACTGTCTCATAACTTATTGGTAAAAATGTTTTTATTGAATTAAAGAAAATAACCCAAAAAATTACAAGAGAATTTGTTAGCACTGCAGCTTACGTTTCTGCACTTAGGTTGACTTTCTCTCCATTTTTACACACACGCTTTCCAATGTACAGTGCTATATACCATGTTCAGTACCAAGCCAAGACTCAGAATGAATTGGTTGCACAGACTGAATATTTTCTAAGAAGATACTGAACCAATGGGAAACTGAACACTTGCTCCAAAGTTAGAATTTAAAAGCAAGGCATACATGCAAGGTGTAAGTACTAATTCAAATCAAGAATCCTATCTGACTGACAGCCTATTTCTAGGTCATAACAGCACAAAACTAAATAATGCTTCAGGGAATCCTAGTCCCTTGCTGCAAAGGCCAGGGCAATAATTCACCAGAAATGTAATATAATAAGACTCCCTTGCACCTCTGAAGAATAATTAGCATTAGCAAAGAGAAGTGCAACATTTTGACCACCCAGAGCTTCTGTAAAAGGTAATTATGCCTAGCATGTATGGAACACATTGATTCAGCTACATTAGGTCATATTAGGAGATTATGCCTACATATCCTACATCATACAGAGGTTCTTCTGAAGACATGGTAGCAGCTGTCACAACATTTGAATTGCTCTAGTTGCACATATTTAATCACTGCACACTTTTAAAACCAGTTTGTTTATGTGATTTCTCAAACAACCGATCCCTCTCATCCCTTACGTATTTGCATGCAACCCGATAATGATTACTAAGAACGGTGGGAGGAGGGACACTAGATATTTTACTTGTCTTCAGAAAACAAATAAAACTGTGCTTACGCTGGGGAAACCAAATATAGCAAGACTGAAATACCAAATATGCATATTATTGATACTGTATCTTGGATAATTATGGTAATATTAGAAAAATCTCTTCTGCACTACTTCCCCCTATTCCTCTCAATTCTCCCTTCTTTACAGATCAATGCAGAGTGCTCAGTAAAATGCAAAACTGGTTAAAGACGTTTGCTGGTTTTCAGAAGTAATACTTTCCACCATTCAAGTAGAAAAAATGTATTTTGCATTTAATATCTTGTTGGAGATTACAAACAAAGCCTATATGTAGAAAAAGTGCTTTATCTCAAGAAGCAAGTGCACAGTATCAAGGAATTTCTTCAAGTCCCTTTGTTAACTAAGAAATATGGAGAACGCATTTGTGATGTACAAACACCAGTATAGACAGCACAGAAATACCCAGGCTGTCTGTCTTGTGGATCTCCCCCTTCACACAAGTGGCATTTCTACATACCAACTCTAACCCAATATTTTACACGTTTAAAAACCTCATCTTCCACAAACCTCCAGCCAAAGTGGACCAGATTGGACTTCTAGCTGAAGGAGTCTACTGTTTCCTCTCCTTTGGGGCTAAGCCAGAGGTGGGCAAACTCCAGCCTGGAGGGCCATCCTGCTCAGCCCGAGCTCCCGGCCAGCCCCGGCCCCTACCCTGCTGTCCCCCCTCCCCCGCAGCCTCAGCTCGCGGGGGGCAGGGGGAGGACTCAGGAGGAGTACTGGGAGGCTGCACAATTGGCCAGAAAGAAATAGCGCTTTGAAGGGGAAACCGCCGTTTCTCTTCCGAGTTCTCCGCCTACGGTTGCAGGGCCACATTCCGAAAGGGACCAGGAGGGGAGGGGGGGAGTGGTGGATGGGGGGAGTCCCAGGGGAGTGGTTAGGGGCAAGGGGTCAGTCAGGGGACAAGGAGCGGCGGGGAGGTTGGACAGATCAAGAGTTCTGAAGGGGGCAGAGGGCAGGCTGTTTGGGGGGCACAGCCTTCCCTACCCAGCCCGCCATACCATTTCGCAACCCCAATGTGGCCCTCAGACCAAGAAGTTTGCCCACTCCTGGGCTAAGCACTACTTTAGCAGTGCTGATAGGTCATTAAACCCAGGAAGAGAGCTTGCAGACTTCTTTGGAAGGAGATAAGAATAGTGTCAGGATGAATATAGGAGAGATTTTTGTATGTAGGGCTTGCTGTTTTAGTTTGCTTTGGGAAGATTTAGTTGTAAAAAAAAAAACCTTAATCTGACAGACATCTTTGGGCTAGGGCTAGGGCTAGGGTATGTGCCAAAATGTTGTGTGACCTCACAAGCATGATTATTGTTCTTGCAGGATCCTTTTTCTTATCAGGGTCAAACACATAATCACTGTGCTATAACATGAAATGTAGGAAGTAGCTTAAATTGTTTTGGATGGATTTCTGATGACATTTGTCCTCAAAAAGACAAAAATAGCAGGGAAACAGTTTTAACAGACATTTTTAGTTTGAATTTACTAACAACACAGAAGGTTCATGCGTGTTTGGTTTTCCCTTAATTCTGAGGATGTGGAAATAGATTTGAAAAACATGAAGCACAAAAATCACACATACATAAGATGCCTTCAGGACACTGAATAAAGGGACTGTATAAAGACAATACTTTTTAAACATCAAGCCTCAACAACCCTTATTAAGTAGAATATCTTTTACAAGCGGGTAAACTGAAGAAAAGAAAGGTAACATAGGCTAAATATATTGCCCAATCAGCTCTGTGGTCTTGGGGGAACCAAAGTACAATACCCAGCCTGTCTGACTCACAAAAGACGTCCCACTGCCCCAGCCTCTGCTTGAACCAAAGCCAATCAGAAGAAAAACTTACAAAAAACAATGAAAAGGCAGCGGAAGAGACACCTAAAACCCTCCAGACCAGAGTGACAGAACTAAGGAAACTCTCCTAGCTTCATTTGCATCGAAGATGGGACATGGAGGTTCCACAGCATACAGAATGGAGAACGGAGATTCCAAAGCAAGAACCGCACTGGACTAGGGGACCAGAAAAGCAGGGAACCAGTGCATGATGGGGAATCTCTGCTCCAGATGTTATAATCATAGATCAAAAGGGTTGGAAGGGACCTCAGGAGATCATCTAGTCCAACCATGAACCCATGCCTGCACACACCCAGCTCAGTAGTTATCAGACCAATTCTAGCAATAAATCCTTTACTGGTATCCAAAATAGTGAAGCTGACTAATTGCATGGTGACCTCCCTTGAAGGAACACCGCCCATAGCCAGGAATGAGTAGTTCCTATTGTCTAGCCTGAAAAAAACAACTTTGGTATACTCCCTTGAGACATCAGTTTACCCACAAATCTAGTGTTCTTCCTTGAACCACTGTTTTTTTCCCCTACAAAAGCCCCCACCCCTGCTAAAGTAAGTGCTCTGATGTCTGGATCCAAAATCTGCATCAGTTCCACTGGGATTTCATCTTCTCCTGACTGATCGTGCTGGGGGCTCTGACTCTCTCCAGCACTCTGAACCCTTATCTACCACCACCACCTGGAAACCCTGATCAATTCAAGATTCACAAACTGGTGAGAACCCAGCTCTCTCCCTCTCTCTAGGTATAGCCTTCTGACCTGGACTTCTGTGAACAGTTACAGTTGAGTTTTCTAAACCTGACTTTTATAATCAAATTTAAGTTTTATTTAATATTATAACTATTGTGTTTGTTTGGCTCCTCATGTATTGTTATTAACTGCAATAAATAACTTTCATGGTTAAGCTAGTTGCTTCTCCCTCTCTCCTCCCCCGCCGTCCCTCGTAGGTGTTTTTTGGCTTCCCTGTTCGCTCTGCAGCAACACTCCTCATAACTAAGCTAAAGATCCCTGCAGTGCCCAAAAATCCGGTGGGGTTTGCTCATCAAGTGGGTTACTACCAGATAGGGTGATCAGACAGCAAAGGTGAAAAATCGGGACAGGAGGTATTGGGGGGTAATAGGAGCCTATACAAGTAAAAGACCCAAAAATCGGGACCGTCCCTATAAAATCGGGACATCTGGTCACCCTACTACCAGAAGAATTATAATATGAAAGTGAGGATAGGGATGTGCTGAACCTGGGGCATATGAGGGTGGCCGCTTGGAAGTGCTGCTCGACCCAGCCTGCTGAGTCCAAGGACATATTAGGAGTCAGCTCAGGAGTGCTGATTAACCCGGTCCTCTCAGACGCGCTCTGTTAATGTGTGCGTGTGTATTCATCTGATTCTGTGGCTGGAAAAACCTAGCCCTAGGGAACCGAGGTCCTGCAGGATTGCTCCATTGGGAGGAAACTTGCAGAAGGGAGAAGTAGAGCTCTGTATGAGAACACAAGTAGTACATTGATAGAATTACAGAAACACCTCCCACCCCAGAAGAGTAACCCTAAGTAATGGGCAAATCTGGCAACACCAAGGTCAGAGTTCAAGTCAGCAACAGCTGGAAACAGAACCAATGAGTCCTGGCTACCAGTTCCATACTTACTACAAAGCCACATTTCCTCCCTATCAATTACCACTATAGCTTTTCAATTCATCAGCATACTTCTAAATAGAACAAACTCTGTCCTTTAGACAATATCAGTGCTCATCAGCTATGGTAGTACATTTTCTGGAACAGCAACAGTTTGTCAATAGCTGAGAGATGACCAATGGGGTAAGCATGAGAGGTGAGGTAGATCGGAAATGGAAAAAAAAATGAATTTGGAATATTTAGTTTTCAAGTCAGTTATAAAAGGAAAACATAGAACCCAATATTAAACTTCAAAAGCTTAATGAGTCCAAGAAGAGACAGCCTCTTGGGTCAATGCATTAAGTAATGTAATCTGTCCAGACGAGACACTCACCTGAAAGAAGTCTTGCCAGAGCTAGTCGTGAACCTGTAATTTGAAATTTAAAAGAAAAAACTTACAAAACAGTTGGAAACGTAATTGATTAAATACCAGAAATAAAGGATAAAACTGTCAGTAAGTTAAAACAATATAATTTACACAAGATGGCAGGAAATTTGTATCTCCCTCGACCAAGTACTACTTTTCAAGTCAATGACACACAGTAGAAAATTTAGGATCCAGTGTATGTAATCCAATCACAAGTACCTCATTTCTCTGAAATCTAGGTCTTTATGTGAGAGGAAAGAACTTATAGCAGGAACTGGGTCACAGTTTAACATTAGCAAGTTCTTGGAATTCATGGACAATAAAAATGTCATTTTGTTTAATCCAAAACCTGGTACAGTTTCACAAATGTCATACAGTAAATTAACACCTTTCCTCAGTTACAAGTACATATTTTGATCCCCAAGAGGCCTTTGTATCGCCTGATTTGACTCTTCTGCACTATGTAGGACATTTCCCTACATTATTCTTAGTAGACGGAAGACTGAACATTAAAAGGTCACATCCTTAAGCACAATTCTCAACACCACCACGTTGAGCTAACTAGAATCAGTTACTTTAAATCCCAAAGCAAGTAACTTGTATTTTCCAGTTTAGTTCGTATGTATTTTAAGTTGTTTGAATGGCAGGAGCACTATCTGCTCTTCAGTGAAGAAGTACTTAACTCCAGCTCATCTTCCCCCTTCCATTGTACACAGTCTAGGAAGTGTATACTCCCTAATATTACATTATTTTACTAATTATAATCACTATCCCTTGCAGAAGAATCCTTCTAGGACTTTCTGCCAAGTTATTCCACCAGTTTACATCAGCACTCTTACTTTTTCAGCTTCAGAAGTATGGATCCCTTGTAGGCCAGAAAGCTGTTTATCTACAAGAATGTTTCTCTGAAGTTAATATCTCAATTCTCCCTCGCCTACCAGACTGCCTTTTGAGATCAGTTTCATCCAAACTCAACTCGGTATCTAAGTTTGGCCAATGACTTCCTTTTAATCAAGTCATAAATTATGCCTCCACTAAAAAATACCAGAGGCCACATGACTCAAAAAGGTATGTGATAAATACATAGATAATTCAGTTTTCAAAACCTTATAAAAATTATTTTAAAATTTGCATCATACTGAAATCTAGCAAAGTTACCAGCTCAGAAAAAGAAGAGCTTGAAGCACTATCACTTTTAAAAGAGATGCAACATTCACCATACTGGTCTGAAGACTCCAGCTGGCTCTCAATTGAAACAAGGTGTGCAGATGCTTCAGCTCCGATTCAGCATAGCACTTGAGCACATGCTTAACTTCAAGTCTATGATTAGCTCTCATTAACATCAATAGGAACTAAGCATGTGCTCACTCAAATATTATTCTTAGCCAATAATTTGGCTAAGGATTACATATTAATACACACAAAGTCACCAAATAACTTTTGAAAATCATAGCCATTACATAGTACATACATCTTGTTTACAGAAGTTTAAAAGCAAGTGCCATGCATACATAAGTGGTACTTTGTATTTCTATATGTATTCTGCATATGACCTAACACATACATTTGAAAAGAATGCTAACAATTCTACTGATAACTTGTCACAGTTAAATCTACATGCTCTTCAGTCAAACCTAGCCTCGGTACTGTGGACATACTCCGCTGAGTTAATGGTCTTAATGGGGACACATACAATCGACAGTATAAAATCGATTTCTAAAAAAACTGACTTCTATAAATTCGACCTAATTTCATAGTGTAGACATACCCTCAGTGAAGGAATACAAGAGCACTGGCATCCTCAAGAAGTTGGAAATTTTATCCAATAAGGAATGCTGTTAAAAGTATGATTTTTTTTCTTGTACAATCCAAATGACAATATAGATGAAACAGCAGGGTGGATAAAAATAGATATTTTCATTTAAGTAGGATTTGATTTAAATAAAATTTATAATTTTGAAATTATAAGTTTAGGTCTTTATAAAAGTTACTATAATAATTAGAATTGAAATTTGTGTGTTTAATTTACCATTTCATTTAATGTTAACTGCTGAACTTATAAAGAAAGTCAAACCCTGAACTGGTGGAAGTCACGGCCAAACACTTTGAGCCAGAGTTTGCTGACGTACTACACCAGCTTTTGACAGCAGTAGCCTCTTTCGCAGGTATAGAAAGAGTTCTCTTAATTTCAGTTTATTTAACTAGCTCAGTTCATAGATTCAGACTTTAAGGTCAGAAGCGACCATTATCATCATCTAGTCTGACCTCCTGAACAACGCAGGACACAGAATCTCACCCACCCATCCCTGTAACAAACCCCTACCCTATGTCTGAGTTACTGAAGTCCTCAAATCATGGTTTAAAGACCTCATGACTAGTTCACTTAAAGTTGAAAAATCTACTGGGAAACAAATCAGAAAATCTTCCAATCTATGAATAAAAATGAGATATGAGAGGATGAGTTCTAAGAATCTTGGACATGGTGATCAGAAACAATTAGTTCAATTCATTAACTACGGATTATACTTCCTCTTCTTAAAAAAAAAATCACTTTTAAAAACACGAAACATTTTGATAAACTTTTTTTTAAAATGTAGCCAGCACATTTAAGATAGATTTTAAAAAACAATTCTAATATGATGGGTTTTTTGCATTTTTTTATAGATTCCAACTCCCATTTGAGTGCAAGTGGTTGACAACTCATGAGTAAAAAAATTAATCTAGCAAATAAGAAATATGTCATTCACCACCGTCTAACATTAAAAAACTTAAGCTATATAATTGCTGAAATAAGTGTGTATATATAGTTTAGCCTCTTGGTTAGCAAACAGTACCAAACTTAGCATAAAGAGTTGGGTTTTTTTCCAAATTGTATTTTAATGATTGCCGACCAATGATAATCAACCTCTTTTTAGGAAAATACCTAAAATGTAAGAATGCATAAGAAGATTACAATATATTACTTAAATCATGATTAAAGTCAGTGATTTAAATCAGTCTACCTTTACAGATAGGCTTCAGTATACTCCATTTCAGAAATGCACTAGTAATCAGTAGGCAGAATTGTCTTGCAGCCCTCTGGTAATTTCCCTTTAAAGAATGATACACTATATACATGAGTGCTATAAAGTCTCAGATCAACACACACACACTTTTAGATCTTTTTTAATTGTTTCCAGTAGGAAGGGGTCATTCAGAACAGACAGGCAGAGAACAAAAAGTTTTGAGGACAGACTCTCGCCTCTGCCTCTTCAATTCGGGGGAACTACTTGCACCGTCTGGGACAAATTAAACACTAGCTCTCCACTAACCCGGTCCCCTCAAGGTTATTCTGGACCCTATGTTGATACCATCAGGCCTCAGCATGACAAACAGGGATTAATTGGGCACAGGGACACAAACTTTTCCTCAATTTCTGACAGAGTTTTCCACAAAAGCTGTTTGTTGCAAATACCTCTGAAAGACGGCCAGAGAAAGTAGAGAGCTATAGACTACCCATCAGAGGGCACCAAAACATCCTATTTTACTGATTGTTTGCAGTACGTTCACAATTGGCATACGTACAAGACATGCACTGCAAGAGAGTCCATTTTTTCCCCTAACCACTCAAGTCTATTTTAAGGGTCAATCCAGTGCACTTCAGATGCAGTCAAACTTTTACCTATAACCATCTAGAAGCGAAAGCTGATAGTACTTAGTCATTTTTGCTAGGTAAAGAATAATTTCAACAGAAGCATACAGACTCCACAAAAGAATACAATAACTAGTCAGAAAAGAGCACTACTACTGTATAGATCTTTGAGAAATTGCCTCTAAAGAAATGGAAAACTTAATTCCAAAATATTAGATGAATAGCACTTGTGTAAAACTCTGAGATTAAGGAAATATGGAGTACATTCAAATGAAACATGATTTACAAAATTCCATCATGTGAACTAACAAAGCAGCCCAGGATTACTAAGAGTTATCAGACAATATTAAACAATGCTTTCAGAGTTTATTAGGAATATGGGTGAGCAACCCATTTGTTTCCTCAAGGGAAAGGATGTTTCTAGTCGGGGGGGTGGGGGGTACGAAAAAAACAAACAAAAATAAAAAAAAAAAAAGACAGGCACAAATTAAAAAGCTTTTAGCAAGTATTGGAGCACATGCCCAGACCTGAAGCATATGAGAAGCCCAAATGAATTTAACAGGACTACTCAAGAGTTTAAGGTTAAGCACAAATAAATATCTTCCTCAATCATGACATGAACTAGCCCAGAAGTCAAATGATAAGTGAAAGCAGGCATTTCAAATCTACTCTATGGACTCATCAGTTTAAACCACTAAAACTGTTCCCAACTTCTAAAGCCAAAAGGACATTCTAATACTAAGCAGGTATAAATTGTATAAGGTATTCTCTTACAAGATCCCAAACAGTATTAAACCTGCACCTAAAACAGTGGTTTTCAACCTGTGGTCTGCAGACCCCTGGGGTTCCACTGACTGTGTCTAAGATTTCCAAAGGGGTCCACACCTCCATTCAACTTTCTTTTATGGGTCCACAAATGAAAAAAGGTTCAAAGCCTCTGATCTAAAGGATGTATACCACAATATAACTGCACATACATATATCAGAAACATTCAAATGCTGGTTACACTAAAGAAAAATAATTTGTTGTTCTAATTTTTCATAATACTTGTTACACACACACACACACACACACCCATAAAAGGCTTAGCAGGAAAGTTCTAGAACACTTGAAAGCAGGGTCAAAAACTAAGTTACACAGAAACATTTTATTTTGACTCTGTATATATGAAAGCGAGTATTATTTCCTTTACAAGCTAGCTGATCCAATACATGACAGAAATTGTAGCAAATGGTTCATGCTCTGAATAGCATTCCACTGTTTAAATTAAGCCCTAACATGATAGGAATGTAGTCAATATTAGTTACAACTACATATATCCAGATTATTCAAGCCACTCACTTTATTCTTCCATAGAATAAATGCAGCTAACACAAATAAGAGTTCCAGATATTAGAATCCTGTGTAGACCTATGAAATATAGTAATAAGAAGTTTTAAAGGTTATGTGTTTGAAACCACCAATATAATTGGCTGGTCTTTTAAAGATGCCATATCCATTAAGTTAGGGGATTGACAACCTTTGGCACGTGGCCCAGCTGGGCCAGTTTGTTTACCTGCCACGTCCGCAGGTTCGGCCAATTGCGGCTCCCACTGGCCGTGGTTCGCCATTCCAGGCCAATGGGGGGCAGTGGCCAGCACATCCCTCATCCCGCACCGCTTCCTGCAGCCCCCATTGGCCTAGAGCGGCAAACTGCGGACGGTGGAATCCACGATCGGCCAAACCTGCAGACATGGCAGGTAAACAAACTGGCCTGGCCAGCCAGGGTGCTTACCCTGGCAGGCCACATGCCAAAAGCTGCTGATCCCTGCATTAAGTATATAGAAATCTATACAAAAGTCTACCAGGCCCCACATTATGCAACAATCAACTTAATGCCAAGCTTCTTTGAGGCAAGGCCTATTACTCATTATGTTTGTGCTAGCCTAATCTTTATGGTTTGTAGGCACTACCTCACTATAAATGTTAAATAATTTGTTATTATAGTCGTGTTACGCTTCGTGAAAAAAGATACAGAGGGCTGACAATTTATAACAGGGTCTGAAAAAAAATCCATGTCAATAGCATGCAGAAATTTTGCCCTGGCTTGCTCAGAGATTTAAGCTACCAATTTATTTAGAGCAGACGTTCTCAAACTGTGATCTGCGGACAAGTTCCATCCAGGTGGTCAGCGGATAGTTCCCTCTAAGATGCGTGCCTGGGTGGCCACACATGAAAGAATGAAGGGCCACCCACCTAATTAGTGGAGCCGTGCAGGCGTGGCTCCACTAATTAGGTGCCTGGACCCTGGAGAAGACGCACATGTAAGGTGAGGTGGTGGCCTTTGGGAGAATAGGGGGTAAGTGGGAGGGGGTGACAAGAGGGGGAGTGGGAAATTTGGGACATGCAGGGCTGCGGTGGCCAGAGAAAGAGGTGACTTTCCCCAGCTCCAGGGCTGCCACGGTGAGAGAGAGACTTCTCTCCTTCCCAGCCTCAACTCTGTGGCTGCTGCGGTGGGGGAGAGACTGCCCTCCTTCCCAGCCTCAACTCAGGGGCTGCTGCGGTGGGGGGGAGAGGGCACATCCATTGCATTAGAAAGGTAAGGCTACGGATATTAAAATATGAGTTGTGTGCTTTTATTTGTAGAACAAAAAAGTTTAATAATTAATCAATTTTTTTATATAGCACTTTTATCCAGAGCACGTTAACAATAGTTAGCTAACAGTACAAACAACATTTGGAAAGATTAAATGGTCCACCAAGATCCTCAGCAATTTCCAATGGTGAAAAAGAAAGTCTGATAACCACTGCTTTAGAGTTTAAGCCTTCATTCTTCAAAAACAAACAAATACACACAGACTAAAAGCTTTCTTGCTTGTAAGATTGCAAAGAACCAAGAACTGGATGCAATGTTATCTTCCTGAGTCTGAAGAAAGGTCCAGTACGACTGTTGCTGCACACAGGTCTATCAAGCAACAGAAAAGTGAATTTAAGACTAGTGAGGTTAAGTTCAGAGCCACATGAATAAAAATGAAGCTGTTAGAATCGTGTTAGTGTAGTTCTGCTGATGCTTGGTAATGTTATGAGCACATAAGACATTGGTGTTATTCACAGGGAAGGAAAACTTAAGAGAGACTATGGGAAGGGATAGAATTATGGAAACATAACTCTTAAAGCAACCAGAAGGTTCTGAATTTGGAAAAAGGAGCTGCCTCCTTTAGCGGATTCAAATTAAAACACCTATTATCCAGAGACTGACAAGAGTATAAGCCCCCTCAGTCAGGTCTAAGTGGCAGCACAGAAATCCTAGTGTCCTACTCTTTCCCAGATACCACCAGAGGCAGGGGGCAATGCTTCTTACTGAGTATGCCTACATTGCAATCCCAGGTGTGACTGCAGCATCTGTAGACATATGAGAGCTAGATTCGATCTAGTTAGCTTCAAATGCAATAGCAGTGAAACCACAGCAGCATGGAGTAACTGCTTGAGTACATCCCCAGAGTCCCAAGTAGGCTTGTCTGAGTATTGCTGCAGCAGCACCCCTATCTTTGTCTTCAATAAATTTCCAGCAATATTTTCCAACCTCTGATATTACAGAGAACATTTCTGTTCTGCTACTGTATTTAGTGACTAACTAGTACCTTTGAAATATAGCCCAAATCATTCTCCAAGACCTGCACAGCTAAGCAGATAAATTAATAAGCTAAAGATCACAGAGCTAATGCACTTTGCAACTCTAAATGACAGTGGAAAGGAAAACTCATAAGATATCATTAGGTAAGATGTTCACAGTAGAAAAATAACGGCCTATAACTTAGTTGTGCTAATACCTGTCCTAGAATATGAAAAAATTATGTGTTAGCTAATATTCCAACCAAAATGTTCTAAAAGTCCTTACACTCAACCAGCTAAGCAGGTGTTAGCAGCAGTGTGATTTATCTACTGTTAGATCATCTTAGCTAGAACATGCTGGCAAACACACACACAGCTTTTATTCTAGCCTAGACAAGGCATATTCATCTTAGATGAGAGGAAATCCAAACCTACAGAACTACACCGACTCAATGCCAACAGAGGCTCATTCTAGCCACCTGCCTAACACCATTCTCAAAACCCTCCAATCCTATAAAAAGTCACAAGAACAGCAGTGTCTTGCACTAAGCTCTGAAAGTCATCAGATCCAGGCTCTGGCAGAACAAGGAGAAGAGGCGAGTTCCAGGGTCAAGTATCCCTTACCATGAACACCCATCTGTAGCTCCTTCTAATTTAAACCAAAGACCCTCTAACTCACGCACCTCAGATGACTGCAACTGTGGGATCACCCAAGGTGGTCTCTACTGGTTTGTCTACACGGCAATCAGAGTACGTGACTACAGATCACCTAGACATACCCACGCTAGCATTTTAAGCTAATTAGCTCAGGTACCAGTAGCAGTGAAGTTGCAGCCGCACTGAATTCAGTGAAGGCTGTACAAGCCAGTCCAGAAGGCCTGGTAATTACTCAAGAAGCTAAGCGCTTACCATAGCTTCTTTGATACCGGTAGTCTGGCATGTTCTATACAAGCCACAATCACTTCAGGGACATACCTTAAGGTTGGTGAAACCCAAAACATTCAGGGTTTTAGAATTCAAAAAGAACACCTTAAACTCCATCCAAAAACCAGTGTCAGCCAGTACAGACCATGGAATTGATGTGCATTCAGAGAGAAACACCACTTAACGTAGATGCCTTTTTCAGTAGCTTTACTTCCCAAATGATTTTAAGGTGTAGCCTAATGTAGAGTGCATACAGTAGTCCTATCTCATGGACAGGAAGGCATGGTTGACCATGGCAAGGAGGAAGCGCACATGAGTGTAGATGACAACTCAGGAGAAGACATACTGTGATCCAGTATAGAGAAGGAAAAAAAAAAAAAGACACAGCCGTGGACTGAAATAGGGAAGCCAAGGCACAGAAAAGTGAGAGATGTAGTAAATGCAGTCAAATAGCATCTGATGAATAAATTTTGACTAATTCCATCAGTATTGACTGAATATTTTATTAAACACACTTTGCAATGGTCAACCATCTCTACAAATGGTCAAGTACTAAGGAATAAAAGCCAGTAAAATTAACTGAACCTATTCACTGAATATTTTGTTCTGCTGTATGACCAAGCAGTAAGTCAATATTTAAAAAAAAAAAAAAATTAGGAAACAGATTAATGTTTCATTTAAGTACCATAAACAATAAACATGACAACTGTGACCTGAATGGAACGGAGGGTGTCAGGGTGACCAGAGTGGGAAAAAAAAAATCTGTGCTAATGGGCATCAAGTCCTGTATGCTGTCCTGTTCTACAATATTAGCTCATTTTCTCAAAAGTTCCATACAATTAACAAATATCATTAAAATACTGTTACCCCATAGAGGATTAGCAGACTGATTTTTTAATTAAGAGACAATAGGTTAAAATGTCACCCTAGACATTGGAGTCTCTGGAATTGCTGGCTTGGGAGATCACAGAGTGTACCATTTCTAGGTTGCAGGTTAAACTTCAGCCCAGGGTTTTAGCAACAGAGTTATAATCCAGTAGTTACTCCAAGAGACTAATTAGTCAGGGGCTTAGTTCACTTCTCAGTAAATAAGTGTCTATGCTAAAAAAAAAACCTACCACCACAGTTGGTTCTCTTGTAGACAATCTCAGAGAGCAAAGCATGGTTAGCATTGAATCTCAACAAACCTCACTAGCAGAGGTGGTCTTTCTAGATTAGGAGAGAGGCATGCTCTACTTTAGAGCATTTGATACTTCCTTCTCTGGGGCTGTCAATCTTGCACTTTTCATGAACACTCCAATTCACTTTATAAACACTAATTTTCAGTGAATTATTTATTTATTATTGAATATACCTGCCACTGAGCTATTTCTATATTCTGTATCCCATAACGAGAAGATAAATGAAACAGACAATTTTCTATTGGATAAGCATACACATAGAAGTTTTGCTATAATTAATAAACTCGGTAGAAAAAGTCAGCTATAATCATCTATCAGGATAACAAACTTCTTTGATTAAGTTACAAGATACTATCCAATTCATATTAGAAAGAGCTCAAAAGTTAAGAGGCATTACTCATTAAGACAGATTCTAGAGCTAGTTACAACTCTTGCATTACAAATAAAGATCAAAACCAAGAAAAGGACAAGATTAATTCCAGAGAATCGATTTGCTAATTCAAGTCTTACACTATATACTTTTTCCATACACTGAGCGGGGACCTAGGTAAAGGTTTCTCCATCTTTCATATCAAATTTAGGGCTTGGCTACACTTGCCAGTTACAGAGCAATAAAAGAGGCCTGGGTGCCCTAACTCACTACCCATCCACACTGGCAAGGCACGTACAGCACACCGACTCCAAGGCTACAGCGCTGCTGGTACTCCACCTCAGAAAGTGGAATAACGTTTGCTGAGCCCCCGCTGGAGTGCCACGGCGCCAGTGTGGACAAGGTGTTGCATCACTGTGCTCTGATCAGCCTCCAGGTTGCCAGAGTCCATCCTGGTTGTCAGGATCCGCACCCGGGCCCGCTGGGATACATGACAGGGATCCCCACATAATACGTGGGGGTGCTGCAGCACCCCTAGTTCCCTGGGGGTATGCTGAACCGGGTAACCAACAGAATTTTAATCAGTTACATGATTATTGTTTTTACATGTTATTTACATCCCTGGGTCACTGCTCTGTGCGGTGCAGTAGCTGCCTGCGAGAGCCTGGTGGCGGCCAACTCCCTCACCCCTCCCCCAGCTGCTGGAGACTGTGGCCAAGCAGGCCAGAAACATGCCGGTGGAGAGGGACCTCTGGCTTGCTCAACCTCTGTCCTCGGCAGCCGGGCCCAAGCTGGAAGCAAGGTGGACCGCCGTACCAACTGGGCTCTCTCAGGCAGCTGCTGCACTGCACAGAGCAGTGACCCAGAGCAGCCAATGTGAGAAGCAGCTGGTCCTGTCCCCTCCACGCCCCACCCAGCCCCAGCTGCCAGGGACAGGGGCTGAGCATGCCAAGGGACAAGTACAGGGTGAGGAGGACAGAGCACCTCTCCCTCCCCACAAGCAGGTAAATGGGGGGGGGCACTTGACCCCATATATCGCCTCTATGCTGCACCTCTTTCCCATTCTCTCCAGGAATATTTTTTGTGATCTCATGACCTCCATACAATAGCCTTGCAACCCCCTTTGGGAACGGGACCCCCAGTTTGAGAAATGCTGCTTTTAGCAATGAGGCCTCCCTAAAACAGAGTAAAACCAAGGAATCCTTCCTCAGGCAGATTTTGTGATTGGCTAGTATCTGAAGAACGTATTTAATTCAACTGGAAAAAAAAAGAGAGGGTAAAAACCATTCAGCCAAAAAAGTGCACTTTTTCTAAACAAAACACAAATATGGATGATCATTCATAAACAATTTTAACATGTCTTGTGATTAGCTTTCTTCATCTAAGAAAGATCAATTCTGTATTTCATATCTAACACTAAAATGTCATAGTACATTAAATACAAAAATGTAAAATTATAAAAGTGATGTTAAGACCTATAGAACTGTTTGGGACATGGGAGAGGATGACAATTAAACTCTCGGTGATTTAAATGCATGTCATGCGTCAGTATATGCATAAGGCAAACCGTAGCGCAACACTCACCCACCTGCAGTAAGCCTGCATCAAAGTAAATCAAAATCTTAACCTCTCAGCTAACGATAAGATTGAAATCAAATTTTAATTAAAATTACCTGCACTGGCAAGTCTTGTAACTAATGCTAATTAGCTCAGTCACATAAGATTTTAACATTAAATTATTTCTTCTAGATAGTCCACTCATTCTTACTTCTTGTTCAGCCAATCGCTAAGACAAACAAGTTTGTTTACATTTACAGAAGATAATGCTGCCGGCTTTTATCTATGTCACCTGAAAATGAGAACAGGCATCCGCATGACACTGTTGTAGCTGGCACTGCAAGGTATTTACATATCAGATACACTAAACATTTGTATGCCCCTTCATGTTTCAGCTTGTAGGCTCTAAAGTTTTACATAGTTTTGTTTTTGAGTGCAGCCATGTAAAAAAATTTTACATTCATCACTTGCACTTCCATGATAAAGAGACTGCACTACAGTACTTGTATAAGGTGAATCAAAAAATACTATTTTATCATTTTTACAGTGTAAATATTTGTAATAAAAATAATGGTGAGTATTGTACACTTTGCATTATGTTGGAATTGAAATCAATATATTTGAAAATGCAGAAAAATATACAAAAATATTTATAATACATTTAAATTGGTATTCTATTACTGTTTAACAGTGCAATTAAAACTGTGATTAATTGTGACTTTTTAAAATCGTTTTACAGTCCTAATAAATGTACTATTCTGATATTTTATACTTCAAAGTCCACATCCTTGGCTTTTAAAAATACACAGCCAATAATGCAAGTATTGTCCGGAGCAAAAAAAAGTAATGCCCCTTGAATACTTAATCAGTGCCTTATACCTAATATTTTAGATATTTTTAAATGTACAACAAAATAACTAAGTCTCAAAAGGTACCATTACGTGCCAAACTCCCATGGAATTTTGATGGCAGTTAGGCACCCAACTGCCTTTTGCCTTTGAAAACCTCCCAAGTGTCTAAGTATAGGCCTAATGTCTAGTGCAGGTGTCGACAACCTTTCTGAACTGGTGTGCCGAGTCTTCATTTATCCACCCTAATTTAAGGTTTCACGTGCCAGTAATACATTTTAACATTTTTTAGATGGTCTCTTTCTATAAGTCTATAATATATAACTAAACAATTGTATGTATGTAAAGTAAATAAAGTTTTTAAAATGTTTAAGAAGCTTCATTTAAAACTAAATTAGAATGCAGAGCTCCCTGAACCTGTGGGCAGGACCCGGGCAGTATGAGTGCCACTGAAAATCAGCTCGCATGGCGCCTTCGGCAACCATGCCATAGGTTGCCTAACCCTGGTCTAGTGCTTTAGAAGTGCCTGATGAAGTCATGGGTGACCACAATAGCCTAAAATAAATTCATAAACAACCCCAGGAAGATAGCATCATTGATGCTTCTTCTAATTGGCTTGGCTCTTAGTACTAACTTGCAAAAACCAAAAACACACCAGATGCAAGATGTAGGTCCCTTCAAACTATTTTCTGTGAGGTTGCTTTAAAAAGATTATGTACTTGTGAGGGCTTGGAGAAAATAAAGAAAGTTATTAGTCTCTATTTTTTAAATATTCTATAGCAACAACAGGGGCACAAGGCAAGTCTAGAATTAACACAACAGAATACAGAGCTGCGTGATTAGAATGCACTGAGTTATGCAAGCAGCACCTTCTGCCCAAGGTAGGAAATGTCATACTGCTCTGTAACCACCCTTTTGGTTATTTGAGAACAGTCTTACGTAAGCTGCAGCCATCCTTCCTAAATCAATGGGACAGTTGCTGCAACACAGGAGCCTTCAGAAAATGACAGGAGAAGCATTGTTGGGAAGACTGAAATCCTCAGCATTCCAAAGCCTTTCCAGAACTGCCACCACCACCACCCTAATAAAGATGGACCTGGCCCCAGAACATGCATCTCCTAGCCTGTTATTGGTTTCCAATAAAAGCACTGTGCCTCCAACACCTTTGATTTTAAGGCAATATGAAGTGAACTTCGTACACACCTTTCACTTAAGTGAGTTAAGTCTTTTCCAGTCTGCATCTCTGGAGTCATCAGATCCAATACAAGTGGGATACAGCAAGATTATTTCATTTACACCATTACAGTTTGAGTTTTGTTTGTGTATGGTAATTTAAAAGACTAAGCGTAAAGAAAACAACACTGGCAAAAAGTCTGAAGTTCTTGTATATACTGACAGGCTTTGAAGTTGTGAGCTTTTTTGAGAAAAAGATGTGAGAGTCACCATGGACAGCTCAATGAAGATTTCTGCCCACACAGTATTAGCATTCAAAGTAAACAGGGTGCTTGGGTATATTCACAATCGAATTAAGAAATTCAACAAACGGCACATTCCATCTGGAATACTGCATCTGATTTTGATTACCTCAAAACAACAGATCAGAGTACAGAGAGGGGGGAATGGATACGGTTATAGGTTTAGGAGAACCTTTGTGTTATCGCCTTCAAAAGCTAGGATTATTTGACCTGAAGAGGAGACAAGGGAAGTTAAGGTTTGCCTACACTGGGGATGTTTTCACTAGTGTAGTTACACCAGCACAAACTCCCTGAAGTAGACATACTGCACCAATGCAAGAAGAGGCTTGCAACAGTGCAACATATCGCAATGAAGGTAGGAACTTCCTAAGAAACATGAGGGATTGGCCACTGAGAGGTGTGATGTCATACTAGATGGCTCAATGGTCTTAACCAATATGGATCACTCTGCTTCATGAATTTCTAAAAGACTACAATGATCAGATGCTCACTCCATCAGTGTTTAGGGTCAAATTTCACAACCTGCAAGAGTATGCACAAAGTCTGAATCGCTATAGAGTATAAGTAGCAATTCTGCTGACTATTACGCTTAGTAAAAAGACGGAACATAAATCAAATCATCTGTCAGATAATTTGTTAGTTTTAAAACAGTATATTCGCCTATATAGAAAACTAAGGACTCTAGAAATGTTAATACAAGCTCCTACTGCACTATAAAAACAATTTCATCAGGAGAAGCCAGTTACAACATGGCACTGAACTGTGTTGGTGGGACTGAATACACTATTTGATCCAGCTATGTTTCAACCGTGTTTGGGAAATACTGTGTCATAAGGAGGTCTCCCAACATCACTGTTTCATAAAACAGTTTGTCTGAAAGTCAAAGTTATGATGCAAACAAACAAAACCAAGAAGATTCAAATTATGACTAGAATGAACTGAATGTTCAACAGTAGGGTCCTGGCTCAACCTATGCCTTGCTACAGCTCCTCTCTAGTGTTAATACTTTTTAAGAGATGAGAGAGCCCTGCCATGACACCCATGAACAAGAATACAAATGGACTGTACTTTTAGACAAACAATAGCTACAAGAGGTAAACTGTAATGACTTTTCAAAATTTTCATATCTTGATTAATATTTTAATGAGTCACTTCTCAGCATATGTGTAACGTGCCTCAGGTGGCACATGACCAGGATTTGTCACTGAATTTGGTCCACTGGTTGGATCATTAGCTTCCCCAGAGGACCAAATTCCATTTAAAAAAGCCGCTGACCTAATTTTCAATACAACCACTACCCAAACAACTGGGAAACCAGGGGATGGGGACTGCGGGGTCAAAGAGGAGAGAATCCTTTAAGTGATCAAATGGAATTTAGAGACTTTGGTAGGAAAGGAAAGTATGGAAACTGAATCACATTGCAGTAGCACATGGAGATCTTTCAACACTAACAGTTACATATTTTCTACTGAAGTTTTCAAAGGTTATAAAACATTAACTCTCAATCCACATAATGCCAATCTCATCAAGACAACTGACCAACAAACTGAGTGACTGAAGTTTCCCCTTGTTCAATCACAGCCAACATTATTTTATATTTACTAAAAAGAGTTAGCAGTGAAGACGGCTGTATAATCTGCATGCACAATTTAACACAGCAAGGGTTCTCTCATCAAGAACTTGAATTTCAAATCAGCTCCGAGGCCCCAAGATGGAGGCAAACTGAACTTTTCTCAGTTCTTGGCCACATTAGCAACCCACATACAATACAAACTAGTTTTGACCCAGATGTATTCCTCTAAAAATACCACCTTAACAATGTTCAATTTTCTATAAAAGCCTGCTTAGTCTTATTATGCAGCAGATGATTTCCAGCTAGAACTAAATTCTTGCTCATTAAAACAAAATGTCACAGTGTGTTTTCCTACAGCTACCTGCAAAGCCCAAATTCCTCTGACAAAACAAAATGCAATATACAAACTGACCTATTACTACCCAATTGGGGCTTATAAGTCATCTCTATTTGTAACTACAGTAGGTACAAAATTTTCTGAAAACTGAGAACACCACTAACTTGAAGAAAAATCACTTAAACAGTCTCAGGAATATTTACGACGACGACGACAAACCACTTTGCAAAATAAGGCAATCCAAGTCCCTGCGGCTAACGAAGGGTCCACTACAACATGAAGTTCTGGATGGGACAAGGGAACGAGGGGAGCAAACAGCTCCTGAATGCAGTGAGGGGCAGAAGCAGGTCAGCTACACCGTCCTCCTACCTGGAAACGGAAGGATCAACAAAATTTACTACTGGAGCCTGCAAACAAACGTTGAGCAACAGAGTCCTCCCCTACGAGACTACAAATAAAGCATCCCTGGGTGCAATGCTTCTCCTCCCCGCAAGCAGAACATTAAAAGGACCACACGCCTCCATGCAGCCACTGAGAAGGTTGGACCCCACAAACCCCGACCTGCTCTGCAGGCAGGGCCAGCACACCCCACTGCACAGCCCGCCCCCTGCCCTCCAAGCGGCTTCGCCCCTCCCCGGCCCTCTTCTTCCACTCGTGGCCCTATTGCATCACCGTGATCCTCCCGGCGCCTCGCTGCCTTCTCCCACTGCAAGCCGCTCACGCACCTTTCCCCCGCTAGGCCCCTCGCGGCCCCCGTACCTGGCCGCAGCGGCTCGGTGAAGCTCAGCACCAGGAGGAAGAGGAGGAGGAAGGTGCCGCTGTCCGCTTTGGGCACCATTTATCCTCCGTTCATCCTCCCCCAGCGCAGCACCATAAACCCGGGGGAAGGAGGGGGGAGGAAGCGGAAGGAGGAGCCGCCGTCGGGCCGCTCGGGCCCCGTCCGCACCGAGCCCCCCCGCTGGAAGCCGGCGGCTCTCGCGGCGGCAGGACCGGCTCGCCCTGGCACCCCGGCCGGGAGGAGGCGGGCAGGAACAGGCTCCGCGCGCCAAGGGCCGCTCGCCTGGCTCTCGCTCCGGCTCCAGCTCCACACAAGATGGCGGCCGCAGCCCCCCTCCGGCCCCTCCTCCCCACAACAAAGACCGGCAGCCAATCAGCGCCGGGGGCGGGGCTTTCGGTTGTGCTGATCTGCATATGCACCTCCTAGCTAAGGTGAGGCGAGTGGCCGCGGAGGGGGCCCGGCGGTTACAACCCCGGGGGGCTGCAGGACTCCGTGTCTGCACTGGCGCGCCAGCCATTGCTACCCCCGGCGGAACGGCCACGGCCTGGGAAAGTGACCAGCAGCTGCCGCCAGTCTTCGGTATCGGCGTCTGTCAGTTAACGCTGCCCACGGGGAGAGGGCTGGGGACAAAACCATCTTCAGGAGACGTGCTGATGCCTAACTGAGACTTGGTTCCACCGAGGGCGTGTGTATCGTTATCGGTGCCGTGGCTGCCCTCGTCACACTGAGAATCCCAGAGTTAATCTGCATTGAGTGCAAACCTTTGACTGGCTATCACCAGTACTAGAGACAACCTGGTCCTCCCCACGCTACAGTATTTTAAATCAATGGTCTTTGAAGTGGTGTGCAGACCCCCCCCAACATCTCAAATGGGATGCTTTGTACACAATAGAGTTTAAAAGGACAATGAAAGGTAGCTGTCAGTCCCAGGACATTAGAGAGACAGCACCTCATCTCTGGGAGGACAATGGAAGTCCCTCTAAAACTAAAAATCTGCTAGTAAGAATTGTAGCTAGTGGCCATGAGGCATTTGCTGGGCTACCTGATTTAAAATCAGCTCGGCAGTATGTAGTTTCTTTTTCATTATGATTTTTAATATAGGTTCGAGTAGATCAGTGACTCAGTGAAGTAAGCTTTGAGGTGGTAAACAATCATTTCGTAGTTAATCCGTCAGTAACCCTGCTGTAGGTCCAAATCCAGCCCAAGTACATTGGAGTGCTGGGGAACTCCCTGGGCCCCAAAGAGGGAGAAGGACTGATTATTATAATTATTTGTATTGCAGTATCACCTAGTAGTCCCGATCAGGGCCCCTTTGTGCTAAGCACTATCCAAACACAACGCCAAGACTTCCTGGAAGAGCTTACGGTCTAACTCATCTCTCCATCTAGGCATTTATATCATGCTCATCACCATGGTATCTGAGTGCACTGCCTACCTTTGTTACTATGTCATAGTACAAGTCATGAATGGCTAGAAAGATCTGTTGTGGTACTGCTAGCAGCAGTGGTTGCCCCTCACATAGCCAGCCCTCATTTCCCTCTGTGCAGCAGCATGCAAGCAATTCCTGCTGATGTGCTAACTCCAGAGGGCATTTACACTCTTTGCAAGGTCTCCCCTGCGCAGTGGTTCCAATACCCACAAAAGAGTTAAAGCTGCTGCAATACAGCATGGTGCAGTTTACTGATCATATATCCCCTGAATTACCTTTGTGTTGTAAACACTGACAATCACAAATTGCACTGAAGACAGAGCACAGCCAGCTGCTAGGAAGCCCCCAGTGCTGGGAGATATAACTTGACTGGAAGAATGCACATCTAAAAGCAAGGTCCCACCTTGTATGACTTTTTTCTTGCAAAAGATTGTATTTTAAAAAAATAATTTAATTCACTGAAATGTTAATTCCAGATAGGGGCCAGTTTGTGATACCATCACTCACAGTGAATGCTACCTTACACTACAAGCCATCTGTAGTCCTTATGGAGTAAATAATGAATCACTTTGAGTAAGGGAATCACAATCTGTCCTCATGTTAGTGATGATTAAAGGTACCAACCTGACAATCATTGAGATTTAAGTTTTCTCTAGAGAACAGAAAAGTACAGGCAGCAGCAGTTCATCCTTCCTCGCCAATACATCTCAAGCCAGAGGCCAAGGAATAGGGCACCAGACCAGGAGTCAAGAGATCTGGTTTTTATTCTCCACTCTACCAATGACTAACCATGTGACTTTGGGCAGGTCAACATTACTTCTCTGGGCCTCAGTTTCTCAGTCAGCAAAATGGAAACAACAGTTCCCACTTTTGCCAAGGGCTGGTTTCATGACACAATGTACACGGTAAATATTGTTATGGAAAAGGTTGGGGCTAAGGCATTGGACTAAGGTGCTCCCAGATAGAGCAAGCAAGAGTCTGGTCACGGTAGGGGAATGGAGTGTTCCAGGACAGTTGGAGCAGAATACAGTTTTCCGAGGTGGATCAACAGAGATGGAGGCAGCTGTTGCTGGCGAGTGGGGACTGACCTGAGGTTTGAGGAGTTTCCTGTCCAGTCTTTATGATCACTTATGAATTTGTTGTAAATAAATCAATTACAGGAAAGATACCTGACTCCACAATCCAAATTTCTCTCTCAATGGATACTGACTTGCTGCTACACCCTGAAATCAACTATCACTTGATCAGCTGGCAACAATATTATTACTGTCTAACCTCTCTAGGTATTCCTAAGGAGCCCATTGCCATGCTGTCTGAGCTACAATATGGGAGTGAGTGACTCCATGTTCTTACGTGCCTCGGCTGATACTGCCAACTCCCCAAAAGAGTTTTTCAGCATCGCAGAAATCATGCTCACAATTATTACTGCAATCAAGTATCCAACTCTGCCACATAACACATTAGTTTCACAGTATGTGTAGACTCAATAATTACAAAAAGCATTACATTTCAAAGCAAAATAATATAAATCCGTTTGTTTTGTCATACCTGTAGTGACAGTTCATCCCAGGTGTCAAAGCCCATCCAGGAGGGAGAAAAGAAGAAAATATACAGGAAACTAATTATGCAATTCAGAGCATCTTGGAAAGTAATAAAGCTGATAAGGAGCAGCAATACTTCTTGCAGTATCACAAATTGCAAACCTATAAAGCTGGGAGAGGAGAGTGAGTTTTAATTTCTGCAGGTTATTATGAATTAATTCTTTCCAGTAAGATGTGTGCACACTATAAATGAGTAACCATGTGATCCTGATATAGAGTAGCAATAACCACCCAATACTTAAGCAGAAGCTAGTTTCTCTTTGTAAGCCTAATTATTCAAACAACTGACCCACCCCCCTGCCGTAATAAACCATTGTCTTGAAACTTTGCATGCCATGTCTCAGCCCTGCTTCGGGTTTTTCTGAGATGTTTGAAGGGAAAAATCAGAAAAGACATTTTAAAAATTATATCATCTAAACATTGACTTCAAAGTTCACTAACTGGCAGCCTGATGTTTGGGGAGTTTAAAGATGTGGAATGTTTGTAAGGTAAGTAATATTGCTTTGTGGAATATTGCAATCCATGCAAACCCACTTTCAGCCTTAACTTGTTTCTAATGAAGCTTTCTGTGTTTGTTCTCTTTCTTCATTCCATTCTACTCCTTTGGTTTGTTACTGTCACTCATTGCATCACATCTGTAATCAGACTGCATACTCCTTGGGGCAGGAACCCAATCTTTGTCTTCGTTTCGTAAAATGCCTCAGACTATGAGTACTGTCAAAAAAATAAATAAAATAAACTATGCTTTTTATACAACACCTTCCAGAACTCACACTAAGATCATTCCTGAGCTATGCTTCTTATAGTTTAAATGCCTGAAGGCTTGTGACACCTGTTGGAGAGTAGTCTGTTAATAATTTGTTTAGAGTTTAGGGCCAGTGAGCATAGGACTGTCTCTTTGGTTCATAAGAGCAGGTGAAATCCTGGCCCCACTGAAGTCAATAGAAGTTTAGTCATTGATTTTGATGGGGCCAGAATTTCACCTTATGTGCATACCGTTCCAATATATTTGTGTACATCTATTGGGTTATAGTACAGCAATCCACTTGCATCTTTTTATTCACCCTCTGACTGATTATGCCTAATTTATAAGCAACATGGGAGAGACTGATCTCACACAGTGACCTGATTTTAATAACATGCTACAATTTGGCAGGTAGATATAAAGTGATCAGGGAGATTACTCGTTTTCCCATAGTAGCTTCTGCCACCTAAGTAAGCAGAAGTCACTAGTAACCTGAACAAGAGCAAATCACTCCCTTGGTAAAAGGCTTGTTTCTGCTAGCAGGAATTGGCCATAGCCCAACCCAAGAGACTGTTTTTCCCCCAACTGCCATTCTCAGAAACTTCTAAAACTCCAGGTTTGGCCAGCCTCTTCCAGTGCTTGGCAGCCCTTTAGGAGACAGAGTTCCCCTTAGAGATCACCTCCATTGGGTATCATTGCAGAGCAAAGTATGGTTAACCCTTCGCTGGCAGCTGGACAAGCTGTCCCTTCTGCTTCCCAAGAAGCAAGACAGCAAATCAGTGATGTTAATGTATATCTTTATCTTGGAAGTATATTATGCTATCTACAGAGCACAAGGTAGCATAAAGATATAAATACATTTCCTAACGGCCATGTAGGAATGTTGCAAATGGATGCTGTACAGCCCAAAGAGAAGTTTGCAAGGTATCTGCATGGCTGCACACAGATGCATGCTGCATTAATCATTTATCAGGAGGCTAAACTGCTTCCAAATTCAATTTGGAGGGAGCTGGAAGCCAGAGTCTTAAGTTGGTTTGATCCACTCTATATGAAGCTGGGAGCTTGAAGTCACACAGAGGATTTCTTTGCTTTCTGGGAGATCAGAGGAATTAATAAGAAAAAACTAGTGAGTTAATCGTGAGCTCGGCCTCTCCTACCTGAGACAGCCCTAGCTGAGGTATGTAATGAAAATTCCCCAGAAGATCTAAAAGAAATGCAGAGGAAGTCTCCAGCCTGATCTAAAGCTCTGTGAAAGGTTAATACAAGGTATTTCCTGCCTGTCATAATTAGAGCTGGTCAGAAACCAGAATTTCCACTCTGTGGGAAATTGAAGTTTAAAACAAAATTAATTCAGAACCAGAATAAAAAGACAATATTTTGAAATTTCCCATGAAAAAATTGTTTGGAAAAAAATTCTGGTTTGGACCAATTGAAAAGTTTTACTTTGGTAAAGTTGAAAGTGTTGTCTCTGTTTTGACTTTGTTTATTTTGATCTTGTTATTTTATATTGTAATTTATAATATACATTTCAAACCAAAAAGTCATTTCAAAGCAAAATGTTCTCACTATGGAACATTTTGACCTTATCAAAATGCTTCATTTCCATTTTTATTTTCAAAACTAAATGTTATTAAAATTGCCACCTTCCCTCAGGCTGTTTTGATTTTGACAAACCAAGATTTTCCAACAGAAAAATGCTTGTGTCTGAAAATTTTCCACCAGCTCTAGTTATAAAGTGCATATAGTTCTGACATTGCTTTTATAAAACATTTGTTTTCTTGTATTATATACCTGTAGTGTGGTTATATCAGACATGAGAAAAAGGCCTTGGCTCTCAGTTTTCTCTGCTGCTTCTAAGTCCTAAGGAACTGTGATCATGAAAGGAGTGAAGCATTTTAATGTGACCATCTTATGAGGCCATCACTTTAACTTCAGAGAGGGATTATGGCAACAACCCTGAGCACTGAACATTAAACAGGGTTAATTTGATGGCAAGCTAATTATAGTTCACACTTTTATCTGTGCCAAGCAAAGTATTGTGTAAGATCATAGTCCAGCGTATATCAGAGGCAGTTGATAGCATTCTCAGAAAAGAGCAAGCTGGTTTTCGGAAGGGGCGTGGATGCACAGACCAGATCTTCACTCTACAAAACATAATAGAACAGTGCTTAGAATGGCAACGGCAACTCTACACAAATTTCATAGACTTTGAGAAGGCTTTTGATAGCAATCACAGGACCAGCCTATGGCGCATTCTGCGGGCATATGGAATTCCCTTCCGTATAATCAACGTCATCAAAAGCTTCTATTTCAACTTTACATGCAGTGTTGATCACAGTGAGCTCAGTTTTTAAGTCAAAATAGAAGTATGTCAGGGGTGTGTCAAGTCTGCACTCCTCTTCAACATTGTCATCGACTGTGGCGTACAACAGAGGACATGTCAAGAGGCATTAAATGGAAACACTTTTCATCCCTTGAAGACCTGGACTTCGCAGATGATGTCTCTCTCCTATCCCATACCCAACACCATATACAAGAAAAAACAACTCGACTCAACCATTCAGCCAGCAAATTGGACTGAAAATCAACCACAGTAAGACAGATATCCTGACCTTTAATATTGCCTCACCATCACCAGTACAGATAGAGGATCATGTTCTCATCAGTGTAGAAACATCCACATACTTGGGCAGTACCATCAGCCAGGGTGGTGGATGGAACAAGCCAGGACATCCGGAACAAAATCAGTATAGCCAGGAACACCTTCAGGAGCTTATATACTGTCTGGAAATCATCAAAATACAACACCAAAACCAAACTCAAGATTGATCAGAGCTGCATACTTTCAACACTACTTTATAGTGCAGGATGCTGGGGAATGAGAAAGCATGACATGTCCAAACTGTCTTCATTCCATACAACCTGCCTCAGAAAAATCCTCCGTATCTTTTGGCCCAGAACAATCTCAAACCAAGTTCTATTGACACAGTGCAGCCAAGAGGATCTGAGCACCATCATTGCCAGGAGGCACTGGAGATGGATCGGTCATGCACTTCTGATGGAAACTGATTCCATCACCAGAGTAGCAATAAGATGGACACCTGAAGGCAAACGAAAACGAGGCCACCCAAAAACAACATGGTGAAGAGCTGTGGAAGCCGAGCTGAAAAGCCTGGGGCACAGCTGGGGAACCATTGAAAGACTTGCCAGAAAAAGACAGGAGTGGAGGAGCTTTGTCACTGCCCTAAACGCTAGAGGCGTAATAGGAACATGATCATGATGATGATAAATTATAGTTCACCTCTAAATGTAAGACACCAGCTTCCTTTTGATAGATGGCTTTTGGGTCTGCTGTTGGGATTTTTAACATATAAGGCTCTACATGGACATATTTACCAAACTTGTATCCAAAGCACATCTTGAAACACCTGTTGCAAATTCTGTAGGCCAGCTCCGAGGAATAGCTCACCTCTTTAGGAATGCGGCAGTGGGTCTGGATTTTTAGCCATGATATGAAGGTATGAAGTTCAGGGTTTACGGCACTGGACTGGAAGTCAAAAGATCTGAGTTCTTTTCTGCTCTCTGCTACTTGACTTTGGGCCTCAGTTTCTCAATCAGAAAAATGGGACAATACCATCTGCCTTTGTAAAGGGCTGGTTTCATGGATTCTGCCCCCAACACGTACTGGTCTCACAACCACTTAAACTCCCTGAAGTTCCCCCCACTGTTCAGGGTTTGGCCAACCTTTTCCAGTGCTGGGCGTCCCCAGCCACGCATAGCTGTTGTCTGTCACAAATACCTGTGATGGAGTTCCCAATATACATACTGAAGTTTTATTGCTTATGTGATTGGGTCATGAACAGCAAGGAATGAGCATTGCTTTATCTTTCCCCTTACATAACCTCTCCTTCCTATGTACAGACCTGGCATTAGTACAGCTGTCCACCCCAAGGATAGTACTTTAGACCAAATTAAAGGATGGGGAGATTTTTAGGCTAGAAAATTCAAGTGTGTTGAGGCTGCAGTAGAGGCACAGAGTAGTGATTTTCATTTCAAAACCAAACAGGAGATCTTTTAAAACCAACCTCTTTCCCCTTGCAAGATAGAACAAATCCTCTATTAAGGGGTCCAGAACACAAGATGATGTCTTTTTTCGTTGATGCATGAAACTTTATCATCCCTGTGCTTGGCTTTCACTTTATAATGCCACTAAATTATACAGTCAGTCACCACTCATGACAGCTTTGCTTTATGACCTCACCTGCTGACATAATCTATTAAAAAATGCCAAGAGGTTTCAGAGCAGTAACCTCCAAAGGACTCAGGGACCAGAGTCAACCATCATGCAGTGCAAAGGAATACACTGCTAGCTTATGTACAGATGAGTTGTAGGTTTCACCTTCCGAGGCACTTGTTGCTTCTGGCACCATGGATGATGCTGCAGTCCTTAAGAGGAAAGGTTATATCATGGGGAGCAATTTAGGAGAGAGCTCTTTTGCCAAAGTGAAATGCGCCTACTCTGAGCGCCTGAAATTCCACGTGGCAGTGAAGATTACAGACAGGAAAAATGTTCCTCCTGAGTTCTTGGAAAAATTTCTCCCCAGGGAATTGGAGATCTTGGCAACAGTAAGCCACTGTTCTATCATCAAGATCTATGAGATCTTTGAGACATCTGGCAAAGTCTACATAGTCATGGAGCTTGGTGTACGAGGAGACTTACTGGAGTTCATCAAGACAAACAGAGGTCTGCCTGAAGAAGTAGCACGCAAGATGTTTCGACAGCTATCTTGTGCCGTCAAATACTGCCATGATTTGGACGTTGTCCACAGGGACCTGAAATGTGACAACATCCTTTTGGATAAAGACATGAACATCAAACTGTCTGACTTTGGCTTTTCCAAACGATGCTTCCAGGATGAGAATGGGAAAGTGATCCTCAGTCAAACCTTCTGTGGTTCTGCTGCTTATGCTGCTCCTGAAGTGATAGAAGGCATTCCTTATCAGCCCAAAGTTTATGACATATGGAGCCTGGGCGTCATTCTGTATGTAATGGTCAGCGGATACATGCCATATGATGATTCCAACGTTAAGAGAATGCTCCGCTTTCAGAAGGAACACCGAGTTATCTTCCCTGAGTCTTTGACACATGAATGCAAAGATCTTATTTTCCGTATGCTGCAGCCTGATGTGTCTCACCGGCTACGAATTGAAGATGTTTTGAATCATGCTTGGGTGCAGGGGAAGCGCCAGAAGCCACACACCATGCTTGAATAATCAGTCAATAAACCACTAAGCACAAATAAAGGGGAAGACATATCTGTTTCTAGAGGCTGTCACATCACAGAATGCTGTAACTGCAGCTGTGATCCACGGTTTCCTTTGCTCAATGTGCCCTGTCATTCTCATGGTGAGATTTCTATCCACTTTCATATTTAGAAACCAATTCAGCTGCAGCCAGCTGCCAAGTGGAAGCTATTATTTCTTTTATTTGCCTTGTTGCTGAGGTCAACATGAATGACAACTTGTCAAGGCACACAAATTTTTAGCAGTAGTTGGGGTTACCTGTTCTCCTTCCATTGAGCCAGCCAGCAATTTTAGCCTCTGCTCATCCAGCTGTTACCTGACTTATTCAGTGGGTCATAAACATGCCTTGGTGCTTTATGGGCAGAGGCCCTGTGCTGCCCCAAAGAGCTGCTAACAAGTGAAGGTTGACACAGTATGATGAGAGATGGGGGCACACCAGCAGAGTAGGAAGGGGCCTTCCATAGTGACCCCCCAGGACTATTGTCAGACAGCACGGGTCAGCAGGAGAGAGGACGTGGTTATTGATTCCAGGGGCAGTCATGATAGGAAGGCCAGGAAGCTCCTCAGAGTAACTGTTTGCCTTTCTCAGCCTCCAAATATTGTTTTTTCCTGCTTCACCTCCTAATCATCCTCAAACAGAACCCTCTGCCAATCAGAGAGGGGCTCAGGCTCCGAATCCAGGGCAGGGGGAATATGTACTATGTTGCTGGTATCTACTAGTGAAGAAGATAATTTGTAGTCAGCCTGACCAGAAGTCATGGGAGCTGCTGGCTTCTAAGTCCCTGTTCTCACTCCAACTTTGAACTAAGTTTGTGATCACTTAGTGCCAGGGTTGGTGTCACAGTTCAGAGCTACTGCACCTGGTTTTCCCCTCCATGGTCCTTCTTCTCAGCTGTTACCTCTTTGGGCAGAGACCCATAGCTCTCTCCCTCCTGACCAGAGTTCATCCAGGCTTCAGAGTTCCCCGCCTACACTGTGATACTCCCAGCAAGCCAGCGTGCCTAAACACACCAGCGTCTGCTATTTGCTCTCTCTCTTCAGAGCCTATACACAGTGTAATTGCCCACAGTTATAAGTTACCACACAGCTCTTTCTAAGCAAGCGCATTTATTCATTACAGAGAAAACATACTAAAGCAATAGAAGAGCCTACTCACATGTTAATAGGCTTACCAGAGGTCACCCCTCAATTCCAGCACGGGTTCTGAAAGGAGTCAGTCCTTCAAATCACACCAAGGGATTTTTCTGTGGTGACAAGTTCACAGCAGCTTTAGTTCAGAACTAGCTCCCCTGCCGCCCCCCGAAGCTCAGCTTTTCCTTTAGACAGCTTGGGCCTTTGATCTTGAGACTCCGGGACCTGCTAATCAGTAGATAATGGTCCTCTCCTCAGGGCGGAGCTTCAAAAGCCTTGTTTTTTTCATAACTGGAGGTGGGAATTTGCATTCACCTCCCCCTAGATATTCCCTAGGAAAAACCACTTGACACCCTTTGTCCAAAAGTCTATTCCTGTCTGGCACATTGTCCCACGATAGTACATATACCATTCATTTACTAAAATGGACCCAAAGGTATGTAAAACTCAGTTCAATGAGACTTTGCAGGAATTTGCTATATCTGTCACAGCTGGCCTTACACAGGGTTTCTGCCATGCCCAATATGGTGAAAGCTGTTAGTAGCCATGCCAGCTAGGATTTTTTTGCCCCTGCCAGTGCCTAAGCTGACATCGGTGTCATCCTGGAACCAGTTCAGTACAGGATGTTTAGTTTTGTTGCAGTGTGGACAGAATCCCCTAATCAGGGTTTGTGTTATAAATTTGGTCAGTGTTCCTCCCTTCCCCGCTGTATGAAATGGGACATCCCAGAATGCATTGCTGCACATGCCGTTTGTGCCCTACAGGTGCTCTATCCCCTGCTATGGGATAGCTATCCCGATTTTCCTAGCGTGCACTGTTACAAATACTACTAGGTGGCACGGAAGGTGAGGAAAGACACACAAACTCAGCTATGATAGCAGGAAAACTGCCATTTGACACAATCTACGTCGCACACGTTGTAACTGGGCAAGGGGGTTGTACCGCTCACCAGTTACAAAATCATGGGGAAGAGATGTCCAGACAGGAGTTATATAGCTTTGCATTGGTCTCTTTCCCTTCCTAGTGAGGCATGGTTTGCTCAGGACTCTGCCTTCAGCTGTGTATGTGCAGTGTAGTGATACCCAGGTCCAGCAATTATAAACCCAGGTTTAGCGTGAAGTGTGGACACTTAAGCACAGGCCTGAAAACACTGAGTCCATAAGCCCAGGAGCCACAGACCCACATTTACAATGCATGTGTCAATTTCTTTGTCACTTGCTCACTTGTAATAAACAGCATGAAAGAATAACAATCATCGCTCTCTGTTGACAATATGCATTTTTTTCTCTTTCTGATATTTTGGCAAAGAGCCACGATTGCACCTGTGCAGCTGGGCAGAAGACGAAGTAGGACAGAGGTTTGCAGAGGGACAGGATCAAGGCCTGAAGAAGCCATTGATTTACTTTCAGATTTTAAAAAACGCTCTCTCCGAACCTTGTGAAGCAGCATGACTGACAACCAAATATTAATAAACGGCACTTTGCTGGGTCAGCGTTCCTGGAAGATATCTCGAGGATATTGGTCGTGTATCAGTGTTCAGCTTGTCTCAACGGTAGAGGCGGGAGGGGTCGAGTCTGGCTATCCCCTTCCCAAGGCATTCTTCGTTAATACGGCACACTTGGCACAATCTGGTCCATTCCAAAGACAAACTGAATCTGCTGAAGTATTTTTATAACGCCTAGTGATATGTCACCTCTGGCAGGGATGATTTAGCAAAGTCCACCTGAGGCAGGAAAATCATCCCCACTTCCCTGTAATCTAGTGATGGATTTTTTTTAACATGAGCCTCCCTGCAGTGTGCTGCTGTTAAAATATTTATCTTCGTTAATAACAATGGTCTCAAAAGCCCTGTTTAATTCAGCTTTGACATTTTACCCTAATGCACAAGGATTTGTGCTGTCTAATAAATACACACCATAGACTTTGCATGCACTGTGCATTCAGTGGATGCTGCATTGTCCCCAAGTCACTGTAGTTTAAGATCAAGTCACTCATTGCTGGCCCCATTCAGTATCTGATGTAATTCTTAGGAGGCTGGAACGCCAAGATATTTTCAAACATTTGTTATAAGCTCCTTTACTTGGCCAGTTTAATATAATGCCAGAATCTGCATCCACAACCAAGCCACATATTGCAGACAGGGCTTTACCCATTCATAAAACTGGGTGCACTGTCACTAACAAAGATTTCATTATTCCAGAGTGCCAGAAAATAATCATATTTCTGATTATTTTATATTAGAATCCAAATACATCTGTTAGCAATGTCAGAATTAAGATAAAATATGTGCATTAAGCTTATGAAACAAGCAGAAAATGTTGTGCATACAGTGCATACGCAATCTGTATATAGAACAATGCCCAGAAACACTGTCAGTCAATGCTAGCATTTCATTTAGATATGGGCCACTCAAAGTTTTACAAGTTCTTGGCCCCCCTTTTTGGCTGTTACTGTTCTGTAGTTCTCGCCCGATTGTGCTCTGATTTCACTGTTTATACATTGTAGGCTGGTCTTGCTGTGTAATGTATGAAAAGTTCATAAGTGAATAATCAAAGTCTTCCTTGAACTATGAGGTAAATGACTGTGAAGTATTTGTGTGTGCTTGACTCAAGATATTAAAGAAAATGTGGATGTGTCTCTGTGATAAAGTAATAAATAAAAACATTAATTATTTTAGCATGCACCTTTTTCTGTGTAGGCCTAGACTGAAAAGGTGCTGAGCGCTTGAAAATCCCACTGATTTCAGATGGAATTTGCAGGTACTCAGCAAACTCTGGGGATCAGCCCTTATATGCTTGGTTCTGCATAAAGTTCTTCCACACTTTTAAAGAGTAGATAGATGAGGAAGCAACAGGAGGTGTTCAGCACCTCAGCTTTAATGGGCAATGTTTGCAGGAGGGCACTTGCTTAGAGACTTGTTCACACCAGGCTACCCCTCTTCCTTCCCCCAATTCCCCTATACAATTATTACCCTACAGAAACTCCTCACACGGGTCAGAAGAAGAGAGGCGCTGAAGACAACGGCAGTTGCGAGTACTCAGTATCTCGCAGGATTGGGCTGGGACATTCCCCTCTGGTGTTATGTGGAACCGGTGATCTGCTAGGTCACTCCAATCCAGGCTTACCCTGCTCTGCTGTGAGAACCCCCACTCCTGGGCTGTCCCCGCACAGCCTCTACCATGTAAGCTGCTCCTTGGATTGTGCAACCAAATGCCACCAGCTAATATCTCCAGTCCCAGACACAATCTTAGGAACCTCTGTCTTGCAGTGACCAGTTATGCCCACTGGATGCTGCAAGCTTATATGAGTTTGTCAATTTAACAAAGAAATTGATATGCACCAGGCTTGTTATCCCAAGGGGAGTTTCTGTAGATGTAGGTGGAAGAAAGAGGAAGAGCATAGCAAACGTCTCTCTCTTTTATCATGTCCTTTCTTCCCTCTTTGCTTTGCACACCCCCTCTTCAGAGTCAGGTGAGCATTACCTCATCGCAGTCCCAAGGAAGGAAGTGGGGTGACTCACTGGAGAGTCCAACAGATCCTTTGTTGTTGCCTACGCCAGTGTCCTTTGTTCCTGTGAGGCTGGGCGGGGTACGTCCCATACATGCCCTGATGAGGTGTGAACTGCCCCTCTGCTCTAGAGAGTCTTTGCCGGAGCTTGCTTTAAGCCCTGAATACACATTCTCAACCTCATAACTATATACATGAAATTACAACCTATAAGAAACATTACTATAACAACAATGCTCAGTGCATCATGAGCCTTCCGAAGACACCCAGCATGACAAACTTTGCATTAGATACCACACAAACCTAATATAAGGATGAACATGGGGGTGGCTGGGTGTTCCCCCGATGTACAGAGTGTCACATAGGCCCATAGATTATTTTAAATGGTGGAATCTGGAAATTTCAAATGTTAAGAAACTTTTTTTTCCAGCTGAATCGGCTCGCATCAAACTGGTACATGCTGAGGTTTTGGCATGTTAGATGCTGACCATTTGACCACAGGACAGAGAACCAAACAGGGATAACAAAGGATGCTTATCACTCTGTTTTCCATAACCATCTTGTGATGAGATGTTGAGGTTATGATCTAATTCACTGTTAAATCAGAGGCATGGTCTGAAAAATCAGCAACAGCTGATAGAATGATCAGGAATGTCACATTGCAAAGGTATTGCCTAATTAAAGAGCTAACACAGAATCTGCACAGAGAAAAGAGTCACTATGTCTGGATTTTTTTTTCTTGATTCAGACAAAAGACTGGTCTAGATCAGGGGGTTTTAACTTGTTTCTTTCTAAGTTCCCCCCACCTCCTGCTATAAAAACTCCACAGCCCATCTGTGCCACAACAACAGGTTTTCTGCATACAAAAGGCTGGGCCAGCGTTAGTGGGTAGCAAGAAGGGCAGTTGCCCAGGGCCCCACACCACCCAGGGTCTTGTGAAGCTAATTTGCTCAGGTTTCAGCTTCAGCCCTGGGTCGGGGGGCTTGGAACCCCAGGCTTCAGCTTTCTGCTCTGGGCCACAGCAAGTCTAATGCTAACCTTGCTTGGTGGACCCCCTTAAACCTCGGGGGCCCCCAGTGGGCCCCAGACCCCTAGTTGAGAACCACTGGTCTAGAAAGCTAGATCCAAGGAAGGCTAGGGAGAATACTAAACCACCAGGCAGCGGGAACAGGAGTCAACCAATGGACAGGAACAAAAGTGAATCACTGACTAGAAAATAGGGGGGGAGGCAGGGGATGAGAGAGAGCGAGAGAAGCAGAGATCAAACTAAGGGACACATGGGAGCCAGATGTGGAGTGAGAACAGGAAAGTTCAGTTCAGAAGGCCAAGTAGGGACATGGCTGATCTCATGCTAAGATTTATTGATCTCTACACAACCTGTACAATTAGCCCCCCCTGTTCAATAGAATTTCTGCCTCCCCAGCAAGGTTGCGCATAACCTTCGACTCTGACATGGCTTTGCAATTTACGTTTATTTATTCCCTCTCTGTTCTCCCTGTTGAATTAACGGACTGTATTTAAGCTAAATCAGAGTTGGCGAGGGTTTGGGGAGTTATTGCTCCCATCTGTTCTGAAGGGAAGTAAACGATCCTTCTGCCTATAGAGGAGGATATCAGAGTTGAGCATCTAGACCTAATTCCAGCTTGGAGTCTCGGTCAAGGGGTCATTTCCTAGAAATGAATGTTAGCAATCTGGCTGCAGCCAGATCAGAGCATGTCCAAAGCCCAGTGACTGTGGATCAGAGTTTAAAATGAAAAGGTAACAGACCCCGGAAAGGTCTTTAAAATACCAAGAAAAAAGTGTTTAAAAATTACCCGCTCTCAAAAGTCAACTGATCAATTTCCTTTGCAAATTTTCACAGAAAAATTCTGCCATCCTTTGGAATTAATTACAAAACCTTTCTGAGCTAAGTAATCAGGGAAGTGAAAAAAATCAAGCTTTTAATGGAGCAGTGTTTCAGCATAAATCCTGTTTACGATCTAAACTATGAAACCGTTCTCAAGCAACTCTATAATGGTGCTTTACACTTTTATAGCATAGTCCCTAATATCAGAGGATCGCAACCCTCATGACAAACATCAGCATAGTTTGGCCTTGACAACCTGTTGATATAGGAAAGTAACATCCTCTCCAACAAGGAAGGATGGTCCAGTGATTAAAGTACTAGGTTCAGTTCCCTGCTCTGACAAACTCCTTGTGTGACTTTGTGCAAGTCACTAAGGAAAAGGAGACACACAAAGGCTGTCTATACAATAGGGATATTAGCACTTCCCTACCTCACAGGGGTGTTTGTGAAGGAGGAAAGACATGAAAAGTCTGGGAGGCAACCAGTTATGATAGTCCCAGGCGATGGGGGCCATAGTGGCTGGATTTCTCCATAGATTTTACAGAGGAGGAAAATGAGGCAGGGAGAGATTAATGAATTTGCTCAAAGTCACAAAAGAAGGCTAGAATTAGAGCCCATGCCTCTCACTCCTGCACTTCCACCACAAGAATCATAAACCTGGGCCTGATACATGAGGCTGCAACACTGGTTTTACAAGACCCGGATTCAAATACCAGTAAGATTCCATGTTCCATCCATGACCATTGCTCAAGCTGGGACTGCATCACCTGGTCTGGATGTTTACACTGAGCACCCCTCAGTCAGAACCCTCGCTGTGCTGCCAGATTAGTCTCACCACGTTATTCATTCCTGTATGTTGGAAAATGGTTTTACCTTTCACCATTGTCTTACCAGTGACCTGCAAAGAAAAAACAAGTTGTGATTTGTTCTTGTCTTTACTTCTTTATGGCCTGAAAGTTGCTGGGTGGGATTCACGGCTTTTTTATATTAGAAATAATTCTCTTGGACTTCCCATTTTTATTGGCAATACTGATCACATTCCATGCAAAGAGGCATTGTCCAATCCCACATCACATCCTGGATCTCCTATCACTATCAGAACGCTGACATGGCCAAATCTGAATGCCTTATTTTCATTCCAAAGTACACAGCACTCCCTTCATTCTCTGTCACTGTTAACACCACCCCCTTCTCCTCTTGTCCACTCAGGCTCATAACTGAAGGATCCTCTTTGACTTTTCCCTCTCGTTTGTCCCATATATCTACATTGTATCCAAATCTTGCCTCTTCTTCCTCCATAAAATATCAAGGATTCAACCTTTTTCTGTGTCTCCATTCAGCTAAAAATCTCTTCCAGGCCTCCTTATTTCCCTTCCCTGCCCAGCTAGTTTTGTGGGAAATAAGTATATTTTATACATTCAGTCATCACTAATATCAGCTCTGCTTTATGATGTCATATGCCCACATCACATATAGAACAATGCTAAAGGTTCTACATCATCCAACTAAAGAGAACTAGGGTATCTCAGAAGACCACCATGGAATGTACAAGAACAAGCTGTTAGCGTGTGCGATGCACAGTCAATTTCAGTTTAGAAATCTGTTGTTGCCTCTGGCACCATGGATGATGCTGCAATCCTTAAAAAGAGAGGCTATGTCTTGGGAATCAATCTGGGAGAAGGGTCATACGCTAAAGTGAAATCTGCCTACTCTGATCGACTCAAATTCAACGTGGCCGTGAAGATAATCAACAAGAAAAAAGCTCCTCGTGACTTCCTGGAAAGATTTCTCCCCAGGGAAATAGAGATTTTGGCCAAAGTGAATCACCGCGCAATTGTCAAGACCTATGAGATTTTTGAGACGTCCGATGGCAAAGTCTACATCGTGATGGAGCTTGGAGTACAAGGAGACTTACTGGAGTTCATCAAGAGCAGAGGAGCCATCTCTGAGGATGTAGCTCGCAAGATGTTTCACCAGCTGTCTTCTGCCATCAAGTACTGCCATGATTTGGATGTAGTCCACAGGGATTTGAAATGTGAGAACCTCCTTCTAGACAAAGACTTTAATATCAAACTGTCAGACTTTGGCTTTTCCAGACGACTGACTCGAGATGAAAATGGCAAGCCTATTCTCAGTAAAACTTTCTGTGGTTCTGCTGCATATGCAGCCCCTGAAGTGTTACAGGGCATTCCCTATGAGCCTAAGATTTATGACATATGGAGTCTGGGTGTCATTCTTTTTATAATGGTCTGTGGATCAATGCCATACGACGACTCAAACATTGGAAAAATGCTAAAGATTCAGAAAGAACACAGAGTGCACTTTCCCAAGTCCAAAAGCTTGACCGTTGAGTGCAAAGATCTTATTTACCGCATGCTGCAGCCAGACGTGGCTCGGAGGTTGCACATAGAGGAAGTTTTTAATCACATGTGGATGCAGGCTCCAAAACCCAGAGTTCCTTTGGCAACTTCACCTGTAAAAGAGGGAGAGTGTTCTCGGAATCTCAGAGAGTTCAAGTCAGAGCACAGACAGGAAATAGAACCCCTGGGGGAATCGAAGCCAAATAGACCAGATTACAAAACTGAGTTTAAAGCAGTGCCCAGATTGGAAGCACTACTGGAAACAGAGGCTGCTGTTCTCAAGGAAGAGCAAGCAGAAGTTAATGATCTTACAGATCAAATGCAAAGAACAGGGATCAAAAGTCGTGATGATTAAAGGATCGCCATGGGTAGTATTTTATCTAGCCCCCAAAGGACTAATTGACAAGACTATGAAGTGAAGAGTGTGAAAAGGGACCAAAGCAGACAGACGTAAAACCCAGTTTTATGAATTCTTTTAGATCTCTATATTGGTAGCAACATGGCTGAACAATCCATCAATAAATCTCTACATTCATAATAAAAGTGTAAATGTAAGCAAAGGAGTACTTTTTTCTCCTAGTCAGATCCAGCTGTAGAATGGTGTCGACACTGCTACAATGCATGGCATCTTTTGCTACATGTCTCCTGTCACTGTGAAGCTGTTACAAGATCTGTCATCTTTTTGATGTTTGGGAACTCGCTGAGCTGTAGCCAGCCTCTGACAGCCTGTTCCCTGAAGCAGTGGAACAAAAAGTGATTGTCTCCTTCCATTAATCGTATATTTGAGCTGGTTCTCAGGGCCAATTCCTTACGTCATTTGAAAATGCACAGTTGTACCTGGAAAGGCCTCAGGCTCCTAAGCAAGTCAGCATTGCCAGATCTCCTCACATGGATGAATTCAGGCTTAACAAGACCTGGGTCCACCAAAACACTATGGGGCTCCAACTGTGTTTACGTGGCTTCTATGCAGGCAGGGGCATAAAGGTACATTTTGACCCAGATTTGCGTATCTCTGCTATAGCTACGCGAACCCTGCAGGGTTTCATTATTGATGGTGTCCATCAAATCAGCTCTATTGTTCAGTTCACAGGGGGTTGGAAGCAAAACACTCCCTGCGTGTTCTGATGGAGGCTTGGCTTTGCAAAGACAAACTTCCCTCAGAATAGTCACTCCCTACCAAGCTCTGGAATGGCACCTGGTGGGCACCTCTTTCCTCCCACCTCTTTCTGTACTGGGGGCTCCCCTCCTGCGGTTTGCACCATCAGTGTAATGTAGGGGGGGAAACCAAGGTCGAATTCTGCAATTTACAAAACAATTGCACAGGAGTTTCCTTTTGGGCTGAAGAATCAAAGGTTGCCTGGTCTATATGGACAGCAGCACAAGTAGCCGCAGCCTCCCTACCCCAACTCTGCCTATTACTGACGGCAGGGCCGCCGCAACCCATTAGGCGACCTAGGCGGTCACCTAGGGCACTGACATTTGGGGAGTGGCAACCTCGGTGACCGGATGTTTGACCACCGCAGTCGTCGGCGGTATTTCGGAGGTGGGACCTTCCGCCGCCTAGGGGGCCAAAAAGGCTGCCGGTGCTACTGACTGCCAGCCCTGACTGTCACATCAGGTCTATAGAACCAGCCAAGGGATTTTTATTGATTGATTTTGCAGAATTCCAACGTTTATTTGGTCCTGAATGTCGGCCTCCTAATTGGAATTATTCTGCCAAGTTTTCTAGTTCTGTGCAAAGCTGTTCACATGCGAGGCTTGTCCCATAAAGCTGACCCGGTTAGCTTGCACTTAAGGATGCAGCAAGTCTTGCTTCACACAGGATCTCACATGAGCCTAATTATTTTAATGTAATGGTACCTAAGGGGTTTCCTGGCAAAGTGGGTTAATGCTCTAATCTCATCTCTGGGGACCCAGCTGCCTAGCCTGATTACGGCAAGCGTAAAGAAGTCAGATGCGTTCACTGTTGGTTTGACTATCCACCCCACCGAAGCATTAAGACAAGGTCTCCTAGTACTGGTTCCCCTTTAAAGTACTGTACGGCGTGGACGTGGTTTTGTAGACATTGGCCCTAGGGTCCCAAGCACATATTAAAAGGGTTGACATTGTTCCAGAGGGCTGTCTCTGAGCAAAGCAATGGAGGTGAAACATGGACAACACACTGCACTAGATCACTGCCTCACTTTCATAAGGATGAAGAACTCCCCCAAGCCCTTAAAAGGGAGAGTGTGATGAGGAGGAGAAGGAGGAGGAAGGCAGCAAGTTAGAAGCACTGATGCCTTTCCAATGTCCAGAAGGGCACATTAGAGATGGCAGTGATGTGCCCCCAGACTCCGGCACATAGGCCCACTACTGCTCTGCCCCTCCATTCTCTAGGGATCTTAGACATTCTTTTGTTTCTCAACAAACTAGGGATTAGCCAGGACCTGCACTCAGCCCAGACTCTTGGCTCTTAAGTACTGCCATTCCTCATACTGGTAACGTCTCCCTCTCACAAAAGCAGCTCACACTGTGCCAAAAACAACCATTCTAATGATCAGATCCTCTCCAGCGTCCCTTTAGCTTCCCCAGAGATCAGCCTGATTGCAACCTACATATTAATGTACATGGCACTTTACATCTTCTGAGAACATGTAAAGATGTTAAGTCATTTGCACAACATCCCTGTTCAGCTATCAGGCAAAATCACCCCCACTTTGCAGGTGGGTCAGCTGAGGCATAGAAACCTGAAGGTAATGACCCTGGTCACACAGCAAGTCAGTGGCAGAGGTGAGATTAGAAATCGGGTTTGCTCCTAATCTCAAATACAAGACACTAGCTCAAAATGCATTCAGCTCCAGAGGTAGCCCATCACAGAACTAGTCTATTGAACAGATTTCTCTCTGGTTACCGAGCGTGGCTCTGTAGAAATGTTGGCACAGCTGGGGAACAGTGTTCTGCTTCTCTCTGACTCCCTTGTTCTGTGTGATATTGACGACCACACCTTTATATGAATATAGATCTTATCTAGCCAGTCCTCCAGAGAGCTGCTTCAGGCCTCTGTATCCCCCGGCTTTCTACATATCTTCACTGGAACATGTTTTACATCTACATGCAGCTCCTTGGCAGTCATCATTCAGGCAGTCACTAATGGCCCTAGCTTAGTCAATGACTCCCAGCCCCTATTTCAGTTCCTCTGACATTGCAGCAGCCAACCATAGGGCTTTGCCTACTCTGTTTTGTGTCAGACACAGTGTGATCACTACCTGCCACTGTCTATTGGCTCCAGGCACTACCCTCACCTACACCCTTTCAGCTATCACAGGCTCCTACTACTGCACTGTCTGAAGCTCTACAGAGGCTAAGGTTTAGAAGATGAACGATTACTTTGAGATGAACACAGACAAAACAGAACCGTTGCTGATCACCCCTTCCCAGCATGGCTGGTCACTGTCTTCTCCTAAGAGATCTAACCTGTGTAATATTGGAGGCACCTGGGAGGCCGTATTGATCAGGCGGTAAAGAAATGATGGCTCATTACCTGTAACTGGAGTTCTTTGAGGTGGTCTTTACACATTCACACTCCTGGGAGGTGCTAGCGGGTCCAGTTCAGACATGGAACGTTTTCATAGCAATGGCCATTGGAATGCTCATATGACGCTCCCCTCTCCATGCCTGAACGTTCGGAGGGTGAAGCTATAAAGGAGGTTGGGGAAGGAGTCCTCTGATGCCTCAATACCTTCCACCTCCTCCTCCAAGTCAAGTTCTATGAGGACTTAAAGGAAGAGATGAAGATGGGTTGGGAGGGTGACTATGCAGAGTCTAGCTCCAAGAAGTCCAGGTACAGGTAAGGCCAGGTCTACGCTACAGACCTATATCGGTATAACTGTGTCACTCAGGGTGAGAAAAATCCACACTGCTGAATGCCGTAGTTGTACCCAGCTCACCCTCACCCCATGTAGACAGTACAAGGTCTCCAGATAGCTACCTCCTCTTGGGGAAGTGGATTAACTATGGAGATGGGAGAAGCTCTCCTGTCAGCATAGGAGAGTCTACACTAAAGCGCTACAGCAGCGCTGTACCTGAAGCCCTAAGTAACCTTCATTTCTTCAAGTGTCTGCTGCATATTCCCATTCCTGGGGTGGTTTGGCAAACAGTACCCCATAACTGGAAGGTGAGATTCGGAGTCTTACTGACTAGGAGTTGAGGTAGTGCTCTACCAAACTGAGCAGCCGATGCAGATTCTAGCTCTAGGTAGTAGAGCTTTGTAAATGTACATACAGAGCTCCAAGCAACAACCCTACAGATTTCTGCAATAGAAATACATCTATACCATGCTATAATGGAGGTAACCATTGCTCTGGTAGAGTGTGACCGAACACCTATGCAGGGTGGAGCAGATGCTAGTTTACACTTTCCGCTGTGCACTAACTGACACTAGTGAACATCTGTGAAGCGACAGCATGACCTTTCTATCTGCCCGAGAAATAAAGAGACTAGAAAACTTACAAAATCCTTTATGTCTGTTTAAATCTGTTTGTCCAGTTTTAGAAATGTTATTCAATGAGATAAAATGAGCAAGGACATGCCTATAATGTTGCATCTAAAATATATTCTATTTGCTGTGGCATAAAAATGCTCTCAACATTCAAAGAACACAGCTTTGACTCACCTGTATGAGCATGAAATTGAGGGGGAAATCATGATCAGCTTTATCACTCGGTTAATGTGAAAGTCACATACCACTTGGGAGAGGAATCTAGGGTTTGGGTAGATCACCACCTTATCCTTGTGAAAGACGGTGAATGGAAACTCAGCCATGAAGGCACAGAGTTTACTCAGGGCCCTGGCAATTTGCCACTGTAATTCCAAGCGCTACCAATTAAAACACCTTTCTACCGATTGAATCCATCTTCTTTCCCTCCCTATCAGAAAGTCTGGAGGGTGATTGTCCTCCTCTGGATCTTTGGACAGCTACTGCCACAACCAGAGACCTAAGGTAGGGTGCATGTGAATGAATGAAAGCCCTTTGTAGGATAAATGATATCATGTGTCAGTATTTTGTGATGCAGCCTGACATGATGAAAGAGTAGACCACACTGCCTTCACAGGGTGCAGTAGTCCATGGAAGGGTAATCTTATTTTTGATGGAGAACCAGAATGGAAGGTTTCTTCCAGAGTGATCAGTGTCGTCACCCTACAGTTCCAGAACTTATGGACAGAAAAGCATCCTCAGAAGGAGAGGAAGCCGAAGCAATCCCAACATTTGCAACTGGGGGAAGATTTAGCATCGAGTTCTGGCTCCAACTCTTGATATTCTTCCTGAGCTGCAGGCCACTCGTCTTCTTCTGACAGAGTGTGAGGGACTGTGATTGGAGAATGCTCCCTGAAAGCAAGTGACATTGACAGAGCTGGGAACCTTGAAACTTCTCTGGACCCCTTGTAGAGCAGGAATTCCTGCACTCCGAGAATGTGGATTAATTCTGTAGTGTCTAGGTGAGAGCTAATAGGACCTGCCAATCATAATAGATTGTTGAATTGTTGGCTGCATGATTGGTGTGAAGCTGAAGGGTCTGGTTTTGTGGAACACTGGGCCATATTCAAGTGCAAGAGGGGTCTGTATGAACAGGACAACCTGCATCTCACAGTTAGTGGGGGATAATCTTGGTTGGAGGCTAGCCGGAGCAGCCAGGAGGACATTAAACTAGCAACACACAGGGAGGGAGCTAAGAAGGCAAATGTAGTACAAACTCAAACACAGCTCATCACGAACAAATTGAACCTATGTGGCAAAGAAAATTGCGGAAAGAAGAAAATTTTCCAATTGCTTATATAGCAATACTAGGCGGCCTGGTGCCAAGCAAGAGGAATTGGAGTTCTCAGCGATGTAAAGAAAATTGATCTATTTTGGCTTTCTTGAAACCTGGTTGGATAATTCACAGGATTGGAATGTTAAAATTAGTGGTTATAAACTGCCTAGAAAGCATAGAGGGGTAAGAGAGATGTACACTCTACATTAGAGACACCATCTCCTGTTTAGAGCTGTTGAGAACTCAGAATTATAGGATCTTGAATGCTAACAAAGCCCAGGAGACAGTAGTAGTGGGAGTCCGTCACAGACCACTGAATCAAACTAGAGAATAGGATGAGTGACTCCTTAAGCACCTGTCTGCATTGTGCGGAAAGAAAAATTGTGTTATGGGGGATTTGGGAGACATAGGCTGGAGGGCTGCTTAAGGCAGAAGTAAAACATCATATATAATTTTAAAACACAAAAGATATTGTGCCCAACATGAGGTAATTGTTTTGTACCTCTTTATGACCGAGCAAGATGAATTAATCACTAAAAGAAGTTGTTGGTTGCCTAGGAACGAGTGATCCTGACCTGATTACATTGAATACAGGCAAACAGAGGACAGTCCCAACCAGTAATAATTACATTTGGTGCTTCAGAATGGACAACTCCCAAATATGAGGAAAATTATGAGCAGAATTGATTGGGAGAAAAAAAATTAGACTGAAGAACATGAATGAAAATGAACATAAGAACAGTTATACTGGATCAGACCAAAGGTCCATCTAGTCCAGTATCCTGTCTTCCAACACTGGCCAATGGCAGGTGCCCCAGAGGGAATGAACAGAATGGGTAATCAATCATGAACATCATGAACAGAACAGTTGATCAATCATCAAGTGATCCATACCCTGTCACTCATTCTCAGCTTCAGGCAAACAGAGGCTAGGGACACCCTTCCTGTCTATCCTGGCTAATAGCCATTGATGGACCAATCCTCCATGAACTTATCTTTTTTGAACCCTGTTATAGTCTTGGCCTTCACAACATCCTCTGGCAAGGAGTTCCACAGGTTGACTGTGCATTGTGTAAAAAAACACTTCCTTTTGTTTTAAACCTACTAATTTCATTTGGTAACGCCTAGTTCTTGTGTTATGAGAAGGGGTAAATAACACTGCCTTATTTACTTTCTCCACACTAGTCATGAGTTTATAGATCTCAATCACATCCCCCCTTAGTCTCCTCTTTTCTAAGCTGAAAAGTCCCAGTCTTATTAATGTATCCTCATATGGCACCCGTTCTATGCTCTTAATCATTTTGGTGTCTTTTTCTGAACCTTTTCCAAATCCAATAGATCTTTTTGGAATGGGGCAACCGCCTCTGCACTCAGTATTAAAGAGGTGGGTGTACCATGGTTCTACGTGGAGACAATATGATATGTTCTATTTGGTCTATCCCTTTCGTAATGATTCCCAACATTCTGTTAGCGTTTTTGACTGCTGCTGCACCTTGAGCAGATGTTTTCAGAGAGCTATCCACAATGACTCCAAGCTCTCTCTCATTAGTGGTAACAGTTAATTTAGACCCCATCATTGTATATGTACAGTTTGGATTATGTTTTCCAATGTGTATTACTTCACATTTATCAACATTGAATTTAATCTGCCATTTTATTGCCCAGTCACCCAATCTTGTGAGATCCCTTTGTAGTTCGTCACCGCTTGTTTTGGACGTAACTATCATGAGTAATTTTGTATCATTTGCAAATTTTGCCAGCTTACTGTTCACCCCTTTTTCCAGATCATTTATGATGTTGAATAGGACTGGTCCCAGTACAGCCCCCTGGGGGGCCCCACTATTTACCTCTCACTATTCTGAAAACTGACCATTTATCCTTACTCTTTGTTTCCTATCTTTTAACCAGGTACTGATCCATGAGAAGACCTTCCCTCCATGACAGCTTAATAGGGAGTTCTTTAAGTAGGGTTTATTAGATGGCCAAAAAGCCACAATTCAGCAAACAAGGAATAAGACAGCTTTGACTAAAAGCACATCCTGATTCAGTTGTAAAGTGAAAGCAGCAATTAGAAATAAAAAAGCAACATACAACAAATGGAAAAAAGGAGATCTAGCCATCAATATAAAGCAGAAGTTATGAAGTGTAGAAAATTGGTATGGGAAGCTAAAGATTTCAGGGAAAAATCTACAACTGGGGGCTACAGACAGTAAAGGCATTCTTTAAGTATGTTATGAAACAAATAAATCCTAGAAAAGGTATAGGCCCATTACTAGGTGGAAATGGTAAAAATACTAATAATGATGCAGAAAAGGCAGGAATGTTCACTAAATAGATCTGTTCTGTATTAGGTAAGAGGTAGGATGATGGACTTGTATCACATGAGGACGATGAGGTGCTTTCCAGTCTATTAATAACCAAGGAGGATGTTAAACATAATCTACTATGGATAAACACTTTGAAATCAGCCAGCTTGGATAACTTACACCCAAGAGACCTAAAAGCTGGAGAGATCTCTGTCCCACTGAGAGTTTTTAATAAATCTTGGAATAGTTGTGGAAATTCTAGCAGACTAGAAGACAGCTAATAAACTGTGAAGAACTTCAAAAAGATCTCACAAAACTAAGTGATTGAGCAACAAAATGGCAAATGAAATTTAAGGTGGATAAATGTAAAGTAATGCACATTGGAAAAAATAACCCCAACTATACATGCAATATGATGGGGGCTAATTTAGCTACAACAAATCAGGAAAAAGATCTTGGAGTCATCGTGGATCATTCTCTGACGACGTCCATGCAGTGTGCAGCGACGGCCAAAAAAAGCAAACAGGATGTTAGGAATCATTAAAAAGGGGACAGAAAATAAGATGGAGAGTATCTTATTGCCCTTGTATAAATCCATGGTACATCCACATCTTGAATACTGTGTACGGATGTGGTCTCCTCACCTCAAAAAACATATACTGGCATTAGAAAAGGTTCAGAGAAGGGCAACTAAAACAATTAGGGGTTTGGAGAGGGTCCCATATGAGGAGAGATTAAAGAGGCTAGGACTTTCATGCATGTATATGGAAAAGAGCAGACTAAGGGGGGATATGATAGAGGTATATAAAATCATGAGTGATGTGGAGAAAGTAAATAAGGAAAAGTTATTTATTTATTCCCATAATACAAGAACTAAGGGTCACCAAATGAAATTAATAGGCAGCAGGTTTAAAACAAATAAAAGGAAGTTCTTCTTCACACAGCGCACAGTCAACTTGTGGAACTCCTTGCCTGAGGAGGTTGTGAAGGCTGGGACTATAACAGCGTTTAAAAGAGAACTGGGTAAATTCATGGAGGTTAAGTCCATTAATGGCTATTAGCCAGGATAGGTAAGGAATGGTGTCCCTAGACTCTGTTTGTCAGAGGGTGGAGATGGATGGCAGGAGAGAGATCACTTGATCATTACCTGTTAGGTTCACTGCCTCTGGGGCACTTGGAATTGGACACTGTCGGTAGACAGGACACTAGGCTAGATAGACCTTTGATCTGACCCAGTATGGCCGTTCTTATGTAATATGTCAATATGCAACCAAGGAAAGCAGAATGACCGAGTTAGACTGACATCAATCCCTGGCAAGAGTGGGAAGCTGCTATGGGATTCAGCTGATAAAGAACTAAATGACAGGAATATATTGAATTCCAGTCCACATGGTTTTATGGAAAATAGGTCTTGTCAAACAAACCTGAGTTGATTCTTTCAGCAGATTACAAGTTTGGTTGATACAGGCAACTGTGCACATGTAATAGACTTGGGCTTTAATAAAACATTTGACTTCCTACCACACAGCATTCTGATTTTAGAAAATAGCATTAAACTATGAGCACACATTAAGGGGACTAAAAAGTGACTGACAGGTCTTTAATGGGGACTCATCAACGGATGGAGGGAGTTTTGAGTGGGAGCCAGCAGAGGCCCAATATTAGTCAACATTTTCATTGATGACCTGGAAGTCGATATAAAATCACTGCTGATCAGATTTGCAGATGACACTAAGATCGGTGCAATGGCAAATAAAGATGAAGCTACAGAGTGAGCTGGGCACCTTCCAACAAACTGCATTTTAATACAGCCAAAAGTAAAGTTACACATCCAGGAACAAGGAATGAAGGCCAGACCCACAGAACAGAGGACTGTATCCTGGAAAGCAGTGATTCTGAAAAGGATTTAAGGGATACAGTGGACAAGCAATTCAACATGAGCTCCCAGGGGGAGGCTGTGGCAAAAAGGTCTAGTGCAATCGTTGGAGATATAAACAGGGGAGTAGTGAATAGGAAGGTGATTTTTCTTCTGTATACAGCATTGGTGGGACTGATACTGGAATACTGCACAGTCTATATTTTTTAAAGGATTTTGAAAAACTGGGGAGGGTACAGAAAAGAGCCACAAAAATTAGTTGCGGGTTGGAAAAAATGCTGTACAGTGAGACACTTAAGAGCTCATTCTGGTTAGCTAAGTAAAAAGAAGATGAAGAGGTGATTTGATTTCAGAGAATAAGTATGTTCTCATGAAGAACACACCAGATACTAAAGGGTTCTTTGATCTTGTCATAACCTTAGTCCCAGATTTGGACCTTAGCGTCCAAAATATGGGGGTTAGCATGAAAACCTCCAAGCTTAGTTACTAGCTTGGACCTGGTACCTGCTGCCACCACCCAAAAAATTAGAGTGTTTTGGGGCACTCTGGTCCCTCTGAAAAACCTTCCCTGGGGACCCCAAGACCCAAATCCCTTGAGTCTCACAACAAAGGGAAATAATCCTTTTTCCCTTCCCCCCTCCAGGTGCTCCTGGAGAGATACACAGACACAAGCTCTGTGAAACTACACAGAGAGACTCCCCTTCTCTGTTCCCAATCCTGGAAACAAAAAAGTACTTTCCTATTCCCCCAGAGGGAATGCAAAATCAGGCTAGCAATCCAACACACAGATCTCCCCGATTTCTTCCTCCCACCAATTCCCTGGTGAGTACAGACTCAATTTCCCTGAAGTAAAGAAAAACTTCAACAGGTCTTAAAAGAAAGCTTTATATAAAAAGAAAGAAAAATACATACAAATGTTCTCTCTGTATTTAGATGATACAACACAGGGTCAATTGCTTAAAAGAATATTGAATAAACAGCCTTATTCAAAAAGAATACAAATCAAAGCACTCCAGCACTTATATTCATGCAAATACCAAAGAAAAGAAAACCATAGAACTTACTATCTGATCTCTTTGTCCTTACACTTAGAAACAGAAGACTAGAAAGTAGAAAGTACTTCTCCAAAGCTCAGAGAAAGCAGGCAGGCAGACAAAAGACCTCAGACACACAATTCCCTCCACCCAAAGTTGAAAAAATCCGGTTTCCTGATTGGTCCTCTGGTCAGGTGCTTCAGGTGAAAGAGACATTAACCCTTAGCTATCTGTTTATGACAGATCTAGCGGACAAAATCATAACAAAAATCAATGGCCAGAAGCTGAAGCCAGACAAATTCAAATTAGAAATAAGGCACAAATGTTTAACAGGGAGGGGGATTAAGCTCTGGAATGAATTACCAAAGAAGAGGTAGAGCCTTAATTTTTTCTTGAGGTCTTCAAATGAAGACTGGATGCCTTCTGGAAGATACGCTTTAGCCACACATCAAAGTTATTGGGTTCAATAGAGAGGGAACTGGGTGAGATGTAACAGCCTCTGATATATAGAAGGCCAGACTCAATGATCTAATGGTTCTGGCTGTCCGTAAAATGGATGAATCTCCGTAAATTGTTAAACAGTTCATACATGAACACGACACCAACAAATACTCATCATAGACATTTCTAATGATCTGAAGATATGTAATGTTAACCTTAAATAATATTTATAATCTTAACCTTTAGTGGCAGATTCACCAGTATACTCTGGCTACTTTCTGACACTCTGGAGCAATGCAAAGCAACCAGTGTGTACGGGGCAGGTTAAACTGGGTTTCCAGTTGCTCTGCAGCTCCAGGGGAGCCCAAAGCAGTTGGAATGTAGTGGGGAGTATGGCTTGCACTTTGTTTGAGCTATCCAGAATATTTTTTTTCACATTTCATTCATGTGTTATACATTGCATGTACATTTCCAAAACATGAAACTGGAATTTGACTCTCTATAGCACGGACTCCTTCAAACAACAGAACTGTATCATGCACATTAGCTGTATAGAACAGCTGGTAGTTAGTTGAATTGTCGTTTATGGTACAGTGGTTCTTGTTAAGAGTCTAGTGAGCTGCCCCTGTCTATATAGATGACAATTAGACATAACACTTATTAATAACTTAGCTCAATTACAACTTCAGTTCTTCAAATGGAGCCTATCCAGGAGGTTTCAATATGTTTTAATGAGATAGACATTTTAAGAGTATGTTATTGTTAAGATTGTCCAGGATGAAGAATGAGCTAATAAAGTACTACATTTCTTAAACCATTTAAAGGATTTACTTGTAAATTCGCAGAAAAAAAATTATTCTGTCCACAAAGAATAAGTGCTGTAATTTTGAGGCTATAATCTTCCTACATAAACTGGTTGAATCTCTGCTTTAAGGGCAAAACTCAACTTTAAGTTAAGTTTTAACCATAACCAGTGCCTTCATATACACACACATAAGTGTGTATGTTGTGAGAGACATACAGGGCTTCTGATTTTTTTAACTGAAAAAAACGCCCAACATAAAACAAACAGCAGTACTTATCCGCCAAAACACCAGAAATGGCTACTTATACCCAAAGGCTTGTCTACATGGAGCAGTAGAATGGACTTCTAGGGTGTGATCTCTAAAACATGCCAACATGCTGCATCTTACTTGGTCCATGTAGACCCTGCTGGTTTTCCCCAGTGCACTTCAACATAGTGCAGTTTGAAACAGTACTACAGTTATTAGCATATTACTGTAATAAGTAAGGTATAAAATCAACATTATTCATTACAATATACACAAAGAGAAAGCCCCAATTTTTGGACAAAACTCAAATTGCTAAAAATAACTTCCCCAAAGTTAAATTAATAAACTCCCCAAAAAAGAAGCCCTAGATAAAAGGGTGTGGACACATGTACACACATACACACACAATTTAGCTTCTAGGGGGAAAATTCTTTTGTAACTGAAACATTCTGCTGTGGTGCTGGACACTCAGAACACAATCCTATTGAGCTCTAAGACCAGACAGTATAACTAATGCATCTAGTTCGGATGTCTTAATGGAGTAAAATGCAAAAACAAACAGAAAACAAAAATGGCCATTGGTAAATTAGGTAGATTATTAAAACTCAACATTTAAAAGCAGTAGTAGTAAGCCGAGTAAAGATTGTTTTGATTTATTAAATTTGAAAAGCGCAAAGCTTCAAGTCTTTGAATAATTACAATGTCTCCTGGCTGTGCTCTACTTATTTCAGAAGAGGTTTTAGAGTATTTTCTGACCAGGTGATTTTCCTTATTAGTTTTTATGCTACAGCAAATAGAATGCATTTTAGAAGCAATATTATAAGCATTTCCTTGTTCATTTTATCTCATGGAATAGCATTTCTAAAACTAGACAAACAAACAGATTTAAAAGAGAAAGCTGTTCCCTAGTGTTGTGTGTGCATATACTGTTCTACAGACTCCCTTTGTATTCATTTTACTTTCATAAGCCACATAAACAAAAAGTATCTTATAATTGAAACTAATCAATTCTCTTAGCCAAGCTATGATCAAAACACAGAATGGAGTAGCAGGCTAAGAAGCATATATAAATATCAAAGCACAGGAATCAAATACTTTCCATAGCCAAAGAATGGAAAAAAAACACTTCAGTTATTCCTCTTCTCTTCTTGTGAGAGTGAATGGAATAATCATTTTACCGAGATGTTACAGTACAAACAAGGTGACAGCTCTTGTGGAGGATGTGCTGGAATGTTGCTTTGGTTCTTGGATTCCTGTTGCTTTTCAGTAGGTCTGAAAATAGGCATTTAACTTCACTAACCCCTAGTAACAGCAGCTCTGCTTTGTGACATCATAGCCCCACATCATACATTAAACAATGCTGAAGATTCTACAACATCCAACTCAAGTGAAGCAGGGCATCTCAGATGGCCACCATGGAATATATAACAACAGGCTTCTGGCATACGTGATGCAGAGTCAACTTCAACTTATGAATCACTTGTTGCCTCTGGCACCATGGATGATGCTGCAATCCTTAAAAAGAGAGGCTACATCGTGGGGGGAAATTTAGGAGAAGGGTCTTATGCTAAAGTGAAATCTGCCTACTCTGATCGACTGAAATTTGATGTAGCAGTAAAGATCATAGACCGGAAAAAAGCTCCTCGTGACTTCCTGGAAAGATTTCTCCCCAGGGAAATAGAGATTTTAGCAAAAGTGAATCACTGCTCCGTGGTCAAGACCTATGAGATTTTTGAGACATCTGATGGCAAAGTCTACATCGTGATGGAGCTGGGTACAAAAGGAGACTTACTGGAGTACATCAAGAGCAAAGGGGCTTTGACTGAAGATGTAGCTCGCAAGATGTTTCGCCAGCTGTCTTCTGCCATCAAGTACTGCCATGATTTGGATATTGTCCACAGGGACTTGAAATGTGAGAACCTCCTTCTAGACAAAGACTTTAATATCAAACTGTCAGACTTTGGCTTTTCCAGACGACTGACTCGAGATGAAAATGGCAAAGTTATTCTCAGTAAAACCTTCTGTGGTTCTGCTGCGTATGCAGCCCCTGAAGTGTTACAAGGCATTCCCTATCAGCCTAAGATTTATGACATATGGAGTCTGGGTGTCATTTTGTATATAATGGTCTGTGGATCAATGCCATATGACGACTCAAACATTAGAAAAATGCTAAAGATTCAGAAAGAACACAGAGTGCACTTTCCCAAGTCCAAAAACTTGACAGTTGACTGCAAAGATCTTATTTACCGTATGCTGCAGCCAGACGTGGCTCGGAGGTTGCACGTAGATGAGATTTTAAATCATATTTGGATGCAGACTCCAAAATCCAGAGTTCCTTCAGCAACTTCATTTGTAAAAGAGGGAGAGTGTTCTCAGAATCTTGGCAAGTTGAAGTCAGAGCACAAACAGGAAATAGAACCCCTGGGGGAATCTAAGCCAGATAGACCAGATTACAAAACTGAGTCTAAAGCAGCGCCCAGATTAGAGGCAGTACCGGAAGCAGAGGATGCTGTTCCCGAGGAAGAACAAGCAGAAGTTAACGACCTGACAGATGAAATGCAAAGAACAGGGACCACAAATGGTGATGACTAAAGAATAGCCACCTGCAAGAGTCATTTGCATGTCTTCAGCGCAACTAATGAACAAGACTAGGGAGTTAGTTTTGAAAAACAAGAGCCCAGAACAGGAGAAAGTAAAGTCCATTCATAACAAGCAAGTATTTTATAGCAATTCTATTAAATTTTCTTCTAACTTGGTAACCATGTTGCTGAATTGAAGGGTTAAATAAGGAGATAGCTTTTCCAAGCCACCTAATAGATTTGTATGCCCAAGTGACATAAGGCCTACAGAGTACTTTTACCATAGCTGCCCCACTATCGAATGCTCAAAGAGCTGCAGTGAGTTAAGGTTTCTTTTGCGCAATGTTTCATCACAATCTCATGCCCCTTTCACATTTGGGCATTAAGAGAGTGGCAGCGAGCCCTCTCCAAGCCAGTGCTTATATGTGCATAGAAAAATGATCACTGTTTCCCTTCATACCCCAGTGCCGCAGTTGTGCTGGAGTTACTGGGGGTGGCAATTTCTCACCTCACTAAGCTTTACTAAATATTCAGTGCAGCAGCATCACAACAGCAGGTTTGGCCATTTTTTTCCTCCATTTTCTGATGCAAAGAAATGGATTTTGCTAAACCATGTCACACTGTAAATGGAGCACTGATATGCAATTGATTACAAGTGCGGATATGCTTACCCATAGGGAAAAGGCAAACTGCACAACTAAGACCCCTCAATTTGTCATATTCTAATAACACGGAACTATTATTGTTTAAAAACACAGCAGAGGGGATGTCCTCCCCTTACAAACCATAACTCGGCCTGGAAACGTGCCTCCTGTTAGAAGTAACACCTGAGATCCCTGTAACTTTAGATTTGCCTCACTTCACTTCAACTTTGTAAATTTGACAGCACTGTGTCTAGCTAATCAATGTCTCCTGTTGTTTGTGAGAGACTCCGAGGCAGGTACTGGATTAATTCATGGAGATGGAGCATTTTGAAATGCGATTGTAAAGCCATAAATTGGCTGGAGGGACTCGGGGGCAGCTGTAGAGTGCGAAACTACTTTGGATTCTTTTCTACAAGCTGCCCAACCTTCAAGTGACCGTGTCCCACTGAACTGTCCCATTTTATGAAACTTTCCAGTGTTATTTTAGCCATTTAGGAATAACCAGCCTTAACGTTCTTGGCAACCTGAGCAGGGAGTGAGATCCGGAACAATGTTAGCTTTTTCCTGGGCACTGCATGGGGCAAACCAGGTTCTGGTTAGTACCACACCTGAAAGGTCAACTGCTGAGTCCCCTTTCCACTGAAGGAGAGATTGCAGGTAGCTCCAGTTAGGTTTCCAAAAGCCACACTGGACATGGTGCTCACTGCTCTACTAGAAAAGGACCATACTGCCCACTCCCATTGGGACAGCTTTGAAACCACACCAATAAAAACTAAACTACTGCTTGAGTTAACACTAGTTTTTGCATATCCTGTAAATAATTCCCTACAGTTCTACACCAATCCCTGCCCGGGGGATGCTATTACAAACATTCAGCCACCTTTGAGAAAAACATAGCGATTGGTTATAATACCTGAGTGAGCTAAATCTTTACAACAGTTTAGAAGCAGGGTTGGGGGAAGAAGGAAGTACCAGATCCCTACTAGACCTCAGCAGCTACAAAACTGATTGGGAGAAGGGCACAGCAATGAGGTCCAGGACACACTCCCCCGACTGCCTCCCCCAGCACAGACCCTACCTGGGGAGAAAGGGGAGAGTCCTGGCAATTACTGTGAGCCGCACTCCATGGGCACTGGTTATAGGCTCTATCGATTGTCAGGTGCTAGGTGTCAAATCACCATGAAGCACCACAGCCCTGTAGCTGCTGGAAGGGAGCAGTTTCCTCTTTTCCCTTTGCTGCAGTCTCCTGGCAGCTGCGAGCCACCGGGGGAGGTGTGTCTCCACTACTCCATATCCCTCCTCTAGGCTGCTGAAGGAGTGAGGGAGAAGGAGGGATGAGAAGAGGTATAGCTAGCGAACTTTCTAGGTCTCCCTTTCCCATCAATCACTCCAGCTCCCGCTGCTGCTCCTCACAGCCTTCCCAAACCACCACCACCAGGGTGTTCCAAACAGCAGCAGCTGTGAAACTGACCCCCGTTTTAATTTCATTCGGCTGCTGCAGGGCAGAGCTAGGGGCAGCACTGGTGCCATCTGCAGAGGGAAGAAGGTGATGCATTGTTTGTATTTGGCAATGCTCTCCTCACAACAGCTCACCAGAAATATTTAGCAAGTGAAAGCTCATGTCTGCCAAAATTAACAGTTTATGCCCCACTCCCTCACCAGACAACATTTCCATTCATTAAAGCAGTTTTTGCTAACCCTGAATTGCAACATTACTAAAAATATTTGTCTGTAGCTTTTAGAAACGTCTCCCACTCCTACTTTCACTCTCTCCTCAAGCGAGCCGTGCTAATGCATCTGCTCAGCACTTTGTGCCATTGTGGTTATCCTCTGTCAGCCTGACTCTTCTGCTGCCAAGCAGAGCAAGGCAGAAAACGCAGCTCACTGAAGTGAATGACTCGGGACCAGAGACGTTCAAGCTTGTAAGGCAAGTTCTGCTTTTAAGAGAGAGAGAGAGACACACAGATTGGCCATTAACAAAAAAAAAAATTGAATTTTTATACCTTAGAAAATCCAAGGGATCTCACCAATTCAAATACGGCCTGAGCCAATGGCCACTGAAGTCAATGAGAAGCTGACCACTGAAGTCAGTGGAAACTGGATTAGGACCATATAGAGCTGTGTTGTGGCTCCCTAAACCACATCAGATGGTCAAGGTGGCAGCTCTATTTGCAATGATTATATTTAAGACACACACAAAAAGACGGATGCATTCCTTGTCAACAGAGGCAGCGCGTAGCACTTTCCTAGTGCACACAAAACTACAAAGGCTGCTGACTTTCCACTCTGACCCCCACACAACACACACAAGGGCTCTGCACTTGAAAGGTGATGCCACAGCAATAGTAAATCTCACTGTCCCAGGCTGGCCTCTCCCCCAAATGACTGCATTCAATGTCAGAGCCTTGTAAAATGCCTGTGTGCTTCAGACCAAACATTGATGACTTGTTTTTTCTGCTTAGGTTCTAAGATTTTCAAAGTTCTTTATGACATCTACAACTTGCTGGGTATTTCAGATGCACACTCACATCCGTATCTCCTGCTATACTTCACTGCAGGGCAAAAATACTCACCACGTTTCTGGACTCTATCCAGGAAGGCAGACTAATAGAAAATGTGAGCACTGAAGGCTGCTCCCCTGTGTCCTCAAAGGACTAATGCTCGCCATGGGGCTTGTTCGACACTGAAGAGTGCAGTTTAAATAGACAGAAAGATAGAGAGGCTTTCTGATAGTTTGGTTCTTTCTATGCAGAATTGGGATTGGAAGAGGAAAGAATACGGAGACTTGCCTACATCTCTTCTTTACTCAGCAGAACAGCATTTTTCGGTGGAACGCAAAGTCATAAGCAAGAAAGTTTCACACCTTGGTTCGGCCTTAATACAAAGGCTCGCTACACTTTATAAATAGACACATCTGTACAGAAAGAGAGGCACTCAAACGCAGTCAGAAGACGCAAGCTTTTTAAAAAACCAAGGAGAATTACAAAAAATATCCCAAACATTTCTGGCTATTTTCCAAAAGTCCAAGCCCTTTTATGCTATTTCTGGAAGCGTCCTTGTCCCCTATCGATTCTGTGTAACACGTCCACATGGTACTAAGAGAAATTATACCACACTGGTCAATATTCTGCTTCCAAAACGCATGTCGCAGGCTGCTCCACTCTTGTTCTAGTAATGGCATGTCAAGTGTGGGAACTATGCACTACTCGAGGGCAGAAAAGCTACCAAATCCAGCAACTGCTAGATCACATTCGAACAGCTTTAAGCAAATGCCCCTTGCTCCTGGCAACGTATACTGCCCTCAGCTTGCATACAGCCCTGCATAGCCAATTATGCAGCCCCCTGCTGGTGAAGGCGGTAGTTAGAAGAAATCAGATGCCTTTCGTCTTTTAGGGAGCTGCAGCAGGTTGTCTGTGATTGAAGCGGGATCTTGTGTTACTGGAGTCTCGGAGACAGTCCTAGGAGGTGGGGTGCTAGTGGGTGTGTGTGACCCTCCTGCTGGGGTCTTGTAGCCAGGGGTTCCTGGGTGTGCTGGAGAAGGGGTATAACTGGCTCGCAGGGCTTTGTCAGTGTATTTGCTCGCCGTCCTATTTACTAGTCGCTGCAACGCTGGTGACATAGCTGGACTCAGTCCTTTTGGAGTGAGGCTGCAATAGAAGTGGAACAGTTTAAAAAAGTGGAACAGTTTAAATAAAAAGTGATGCTGTGGGTCAGGGTACACAGAGCACTGAATAGACACAGCACCTGCCAGGCCTTCAAATTCTGACTCGCACACTCCCTTCTCCTTCCACTCCTGCATGACTTGAATCATTCAGAGCACAGCTCAGGACAGAACCTGGCCATTCTGCTCTTTTGGCAGCAATGCCTGAACTCTCCCCCCTCATTTGTGTGGTTAAACCTCAGCCTCGCTGTCTCCCTCTCTGATTAATGGCAGGAGCGCCCCGTATGCAAGCAATACTCCCTGGCCTTTTCTTTGGGTCCAGTGAGTCCTTTCCGTCCCCACCACAAAACATCAAGCCTGGAACTTCTTTGCCTTTTGTGATCAGTTGGGGCACTTACCCTCCTGGAGCAATGGCATTTTGGCCTGGGAGGAAAGTTCCCAAAGTACACGCCTCTCCACCACACTGCCAACAGCCTTCTCCTAGAAACTGGGCTTATTCAAATCTAAAGCCTCTTCCCAGCTTGAGTGTATCTATTCTTGCTTCTCAAAGCCCCTCCTTCTCCTGATCCTTGTACTCCTTCTCCTAACCCAAATGCCTTTCCGCTATGCATGCTGGATTAACTCTTACTAGACAGCACTTGCTATCCTCCCCCACTGCCAGGCACAGTTTACTATGGAGAAGTCTCACTTGGCCAAGTTTTCCGTGACTCTTCTTAATGCTTCCTGTTTCTTTGCTCGGTTTTTAGCAGCCGCCTCATTGGCCATCTTGAGTCCTAACCGCTCTCTGCGCCCAGGCTCCAGGATCTGTAAATACACCAAACCAGGTAAGTCTCCAGGCTGCTAACCAGTTACATTCATAGCTGGAGTCCAACCCATAAGGATCTACCTTAAGGATGGGAGGGGAAGAGAACCCACTCTTGGCTTTGCTGCCAAATAGACAGCCAGAGGCAGTTGAAGATACAGCAGGATCGCCAAGCTGAAGATCTGTGTAACAAAAGTGGTAAAACAGTAACCGCCTCCTTGGCTGAGCTGAACTCTGGCATTTGCTTCAGCTGTCTCCTCTGAACAAAATGTATCACCTCTGTTTTACCTTAGCTCTCATCCAAACCCCAATCATTGCTAAGCTCTGGAAAAACCAGCCAACTGCACTGCTCAGGTCTGACAAAACAGACACAAAAGTTCCACTGCTGCTATCTCAGGGATCAAACCCAAAGATCCTCATTGTCTCCAGGCAGGGAATGGGAGATGTCCTGCATTTCTGGTGAGATGCAACTAGTAGAGCCACGCCACCTCCCCAAACCTCACTGGACTCAGATGTCTCAGCTGGTGGTGATGGGCCAACAGGACCAAGCTGGAAGGAAGCCACCCAACAGGGAAAGTTTTATTTAAGGCTCCCTATCTACTTATATATCAAATCACAAAAATGAGACACCATCCTCCTCTCCAGACTCCTGGAGAACCCCAGAATATTCGACCCCCAACCTCAGGATGCCTGGGATGGACCACGAGCACTAGGTAGCTCATGGCCAGAGCATTTTATCCAGCTAAACTCTACCCATAGGACCTAGATAGCCAGTACCACAGCCCAGTCATAACTCTTACAATAATAAATGTTAATCTATTCATGACTCCTCCCCTCCCCAGCCACCCAGTCCATCCCCCGAAAAGATCTGAGTGATGGATTCTAACATGGAATACCTTAAAGGCCGGTCCAGGTGTCCTGTCCACATATGGCGTTTCTGACCCATCTACTCGTAATGGGGTGCTCTCTATCTCACCCCACGTCATAAGAGGAGAGTCGTTGACACCTAGCAACAAGTTAAGAAGAGTCAGTCTGGAACGCAAGACATTTGTAGAGACTGCAACATGCAAAATGTATGCACTCTGCCCTAACACAGGAGTGGTCTCCTCCCCACAACAGTAAACAGAAGCTGGTTAAGAAACAGCATAAATCACTGATCACCCAATGGAACAGACATTACTCCAGAGACAATCACACTCACTATAGGAAAAAGACACCATCCCTTTAACAATAGCTAGAGCTGCAGGATAATTTCTCAGAGCCTGATCTGGTAGCTGGCTTGTTAGGATAAACAACAGGATCTTCCACCTAGCTGACTTCTGTTTTAGAGAATATTTATACCATGGAAAGGATCTGCACTGAACATGCCAGCTGAAGGCTTTGCCAGGTGCTGGAAAGGACACAAGGATCCCCAGTCTTCAGTACGAATGATGAAAAATAAATGGTTGCAGGAAGGTCAGCATAAGATCAGTTAGCACCCAGTAAAAACAGAGCTCATTAAATTCTGATTAAGTACCAGAGAGGTCATTATATAGAATCCATGATACAGATCTATTCGAAGGGAGGGAGAGAAAGTGGTAAGGCTGAGGGAGACTGGAAGTGGCAATAATGGATTGCAAAATGAACAGGAGCTTGCAATACACTATGGATCACAGAGAATCTGTTTGGATCAGAATGGCAAAGAACCCCAGCGTGTTGTTACTGGATCTATCCTAGTACAGGGGCTGCCCTTTGGATGAGATGGTGAATCATTACCACGCTGAACTGGCCTCAGCCACCGACAAACTGGCTCCAAACAGTCCCTTCCTCCCCGTCACTCTCACAGATTTCCTTGGTTTTCTGACACCCTGCACTGGATGAAAAGAGACAGGCCCAAACTCAAGCACCGATGGCAGAAAACAAAGACTGATTCAGACAGAATAAAACATAATGAATTCCTCAAAGCCTGGGCAGAGGCTGTATTACCTGCCTAGAGAACTTCCTATCAGCCTCCACTGAGACTGCCAAATCTCTCCTAAGGAGCTATCCAGGATGGCAAACCACATCATTAATGCAGGTTGTAGGTGGTCTGGATTAGAGCCAGGCACCAGGTGCTCTGAAGAGCTATCTTACTTCACTGAAAAGATCCCACACATTCAGGAAGGCTTCTCAACCAGCATGGATCCACTCCATCTGCACCCATCAGCCCACCTGCATTCCCAGAGTTCAGGGCATTCACTCACCAAGAGGTAGGGGACACCCTAAAGGTGTCCCGACAAGACTTGTGAATCGGACCCACACTGATCCAGGCTTGTTCATGACCCTCTTTCACAACAGTGTCACTCCCGACCAAAACAGCCAGAGCTTCATCCACAGACAGAATATGCCCTTCTTCTTTCAAATACAAAGCAATCCTACCAACACCGAAGAAACTCACCCTGGATACTTCAGTCCTAGTCATCTTTCAGCCCGTGTCAAACCTCCCAATCCTGAGCAAGTTTACAAAGAAGCTAGCAAGAGACCAACTACTAGCTCAGCTAACTGAGGCCAACGTTCTAGACCCGGCACAATCTGTATTCACACCAGGATACAAAATGAAACAGCTTTAGTGGCACTGCTGGATGATCTCCTGCTGTCGGTGGCTAGAGAGCAGACTCACACCATTCTCATCCTCCTGAACTTCTCTGCAATGTTCAACACTGTTGAGCATGAGATGCTATGATTTCACCTGAGAGGGATGGCAGGAGTCCAGGGTAAAGTGCTAAAATGGTTTCAGTCCTTCCTGGAGGAATGCACCCGAAGAGCAGTGAAGGGAAACAGCACCCCCACTACTAGACCCCTCATTGTGGGTTCCACAAAGATCAATTCTCTCTCCAGGCCTTCTCAATATCTACATGCAGCCACTCGGTGAACTGCTCAACCGACATGGACTCAAGTGCCACTAACATGCAGATGACACACAGCTCTCCCTATCATTCATATCATACGTCCACATCACTAGCACCACAATGGCCCAGTGCTTGGCTGAGATCAGCTCATGGACGAACAGTTGGCAGAACCTGAACAAAACACAGGTGATGCTGGTGGGCAGAGAAAGGGATTTTGAGGAGTTTGCAGCCACGGTGCAATCTCCTTTGATTGATGCAAAATTGGTCACGTCAGTCCACAGTCTAGGAGGACTCTTGGGTTCCTCAGTGACTCTGAACTCTTACAAAGCAACAGCTGCAAGTAATGCTTTCTATCATCTCTAGCTGGCTCTGTACCATCCTGGCAGACAAAGACCCGCCCTCAGTTGTTCGGGTCTTCATCACTGCTCGGCAGGACTACAGCAATGTGATATACCTGGACATGAAACAAACTCCAGCTAGGACAAAACACTGCAGCACATCTCCTCAGCAGCACAGGTTGCTGCAAGCACATCACACCTGTCCTCCGCTCTCTACACTGGCTTCTCATAGAGTAGTCAATCAAGTTCAAGGTCTCAGACCATATCTTCAAAGCGCACCATTGCCTGGGTCCAGCTTATCTAAAAGACTGTCTAAAGCTCCAGGCCAAAGACCGTGGTGGACAGCTTCACTGCTCTGGCACAATGAAACTCTGCACGACACGGGTTAAGCTTGTTGGTGCAGGAGACGGAGCCTGCTCCCAGGGTGGCCCAAGACTGTGGAATGAATTCCCTCCAGAGCTGAGGACTATCACAAACCTCCCCACTTTCCACTTCAAGTGCAAGGCGCATTCCTTTGACGTGCCTTCTCCAATATAACCACGTAGCAACCAGTATATTTATTTAACCATTAAAAATTAAAAAAAAAAAAAAAAAAGACAAAAAGCCCTCCCAAAACATGACCCTCCCCCACACACTTCTCCCTCTGGGAAGAGGACGACAGAATAAACAACACATGACAGATGTGCTTAAGGCACTCAGCTACTTCAGTGATGAGTACTGTATAAAAAAAAATCTATATAGAATAGAACTGCTCGGGGGGGGGGACAAAAAGGAGGGGGAGTAAATGTCTGTGAAATGCTTTGGAGATCCTTGGACAGAGGCACTAGAGGGATGATCACCACCAGAAAGTTACAAGTGCCGTGCTCCCCTCAGAGTTCCCATAAGCCTTTCCTAGGATGATCTAGTCCATTCAACCCGAGTCCAATGAAGCAGCATACAGCTCTCAGAGCCTCCCGAGCCCAGCATCGTTTGTGTCTTTGGTCTGAGATTTAACAGAACACTAAATTGGCATATTTTCTACCCCAGAGACCCACTGGCTCAGCAGGCATGTAAAATGGAAGTCAAAGCTGCCTGATTAAAAAAGCATCGATTCCTAGGGTGGAGTTTACATCAAAAGGTCAGCGGAACAGGTCAGCATTGCAACTCTGCTTCAGAGCAAAAAAAGTCTCTTCTTACCAGGTGCAGGAGAGGGGGTGGCCACAAATCCATATCCATTCACTTTTGGAGACTCCTGGGGGATCAGCTCCTTGCCATCTGGCCCTACTTTGCCCTGTTTGTACTAGAACAGACAAGCTGGCATTAATCAGGTGCATTTTCAGAAAGCAGCCAATAGGCACATTCACCACGTTCAGTTCTTATAGCTCATGCACCTCTCCCAATTAAGGGTATTTTGGTCACAAGCGTGTCCCGTCTGTAAACCAACCTGGGCATTGAGGGCTGCTGCCTGCTGGAGCTGGGATTTGCTCACAGCTTGGCTGAATGGATCTCTCAGAAAGCGGGTGTTTCTATGGACAACTTCACGAGGCTTCTTAAACACGTCATCCTCATCGGGCACACCTGGAATGGCAAGCCAAGTCATCAAGGAAAGGGCTGTGGGGCCCATTAACGGGCAGGCTGGCCTAAAGCCTCCACACAAACACACAATCTCAGGGCTTGTCTACATCAGAAAGTTGCAGCGCTGGTGAGGGAGTTACAGCGCTGCAACTTTGAAGGTGTACACATCTGCAGGGCATCACCAGCGCTGCAACTCCCTGTTTGCAGCGCTGGCCGTACTCCCGTTTTGTCTCGGGTGTAGAGGATCCAGCGCTGGTGATCCAGCGCTGGTAATCCAATGTAGACACCTACCAGCGCTTTTCTTGACCTCCGTGGAAGGAGGAAGCCTCTGGTAATCAAGCTGGTCTCCTTTCCCGGTCTGCTCTCTCGTTCCCGGAACCCCGAGCAAGCAGGTCTCCTTCCCTGCGGTTTGCTGGGTGGCTCCGGGAACGCGAGAGCAAACCGGGAAAGGAGACCAGCTTCGCCGCGGTTTGCTGGGTGGCTCCGGGAACGCGAGAGCAAACCGGGAAAGGAGACCAGCTTCGCCGCGGTTTGCTGGGTGGCTCCGGGAACGCGAGAGCAAACCGCGGCGAAGCTGGTCTCCTTTCCCGGTTTGCTCTCTCGTTCCCGGAACCCCGAGCAAGCAGGTCTCCTTCCCTGAGGTTTGCTGGGTGGTTCCGGGAACGCGAGAGCAAACCGGGGAAGGAGACCAGCTTCGCCGCGGTTTGCTCTCGCGTTCCGCGAACCACCCTGCAAACCGCAGGGAAGGAGACCTGCTTGCTCGGGGGTTCGGCGAACGCGAGAGCAAACCGGGGAAGGAGACCAGCTTCGCCGCGGTTTGCTCTCGCGTTCCCGGAACCACCCAGCAAACCGCAGGGAAGGAGACCTGCTTGCTCGGGGAACGCGAGAGCAAACCGCGGCGAAGCTGGTCTCCTTTCCCGGTTTGCTCTCGCGTTCGCCGAACCACCCTGCAAACCGCAGGGAAGGAGACCTGCTTGTTCGGGGGTTCGGGGAACGAGAGAGCAAACCGGGAAAGGAGACCAGCTTCGCCGCGGTTTGCTCTCGCGTTCCCCGAACCTCCCTTGAAGCCGCCCAACAGCGCTGCAGTGTGGCCACATCTAACACCACTTGCAGCGCTGGTTGCTGTAAGTGTGGCCACTCTGCAGCGCTGGCCCTATACAGCTGTACTAATACAGCTGTAACAACCAGCGCTGCAAAATTTTAGATGTAGACATGGCCTCAGTGGTCAGTACACGGTTCTGCAAGATGCAATGTACAGATGCAATTATATTTTGCCATTTCCATCCATTTCAAATAAAGTTCACACTAATGTCCTTAGGACAAATCAAGGCTACGTTAGAACAGCAGGAAACACACAAGAGTTCCCACATTTCACATGAAGATTATTTACCATGCATCCACAGCTGAAAAAGTCATCTAAGCCCAGTCTGGGATTGTTAAAGGATCCCGTTGCCTTTCAGACAGCAGCCAAGGGTCCAGCAAACCCCACGTATCCAGAACTGAGCAGGACGGTAGGAGGAAAGCGGGGAACTGAACATGCTCATTAATAAGACAAAGCCAATAGGAGAGGAGCTATGACTCCTGAAAACAAACACCCAGTGCAGTGTGGGGAATGAGCGACAGGATGACAAATGGCAGCCAGGGCAAAATGACACTGGAATGACATGGGAAAGAATGAAACTGAGCATATCCCCGCCTTGCAGAAGGAAAAGCTGCAAAGTGCAATCTTAACACAATGACAGCAATTCAGGCACCCGAACATGTGCTGGGGAAAGCAAAGCTGAAACGCAGGTGCCGCGTGGCATCCGCCCACCTGAATCAGTGCATGTTTCCAAATCTGCTGATGCCTCTTAAGGGGACAGTTTGCTTTACCTGGTGGGTAATACATCAGGGAATTCTGAGCCTTGTACTCCCAGGTCTCCACGCCAGCTTTCCCGCTCTCCAGTGCCTGCTGCTCTGCTGAGGGAAGCGCCAGATTCTCAAGTCGTCGCTGAAATCAAATTTAAAACAAAGCCTGAATTTCCGATTCTCATTTCTAACTGAAAATCAGCTTGGTAATTCATCTGCTTGTTGCTCTGCTTTTCATCTCTTACTTCTTCTGTCTTTCAGAGGAGAGCAGTTCAGAGATTGGATTTATTTGAAGAGACCAGAGACAACTGCTATAAAATAAGATATGAAGTTTAAAGAAAGAGGTACAAATATTAGCCCTGGAATGGCTTCTTGCATTTCTGTACCTCTCTTCTGTACCCTAGCATGACTCAATCACTGTTTTGAGAATGCTACTCTGGTGTTGGTCTTTTAACTTTGGTATCAGATATTTTGAGTGGACAGGATGTATACAAGGCTACAAAACAGTGCACTTTATTACAGAATCTTTGTAAACTTAAATTACACAAAGCTCTTTGAGATTAAATGCTGTGCAGTCCTCTAGAAATACTGACAACAGAGCTCCCACCCCAGTAACAGCTTCCCCCTCCCAAGTCCCATAAAACTTTATTAACTAGACAAGACACTTTTTCAGGTGTTTCCTGTCATATTTAACACACTTCATATCAGCAACAGAGGATTCTGAACGCCAATACTCGAAAAAGAACCAGAATCTGTCTGCCAAGAATAAGGCATTGACAGATGAACACAAAGAGCTGTTCAACAGCTCGCTAAGGGATGTTGCCAACAATTCTGACACTTGCGCTTCACGTTTTCAAAGCTCTGTATAACATATATCCTCAACACCCCTGGTGTACGTCAATATTATCCCCAGGCTGTAGATATGGAAAACGGAGCACAAAAGGGTTTAGTGAGTTGTCCAATGCTACAGCAAATTGGGGCAGAGGCAGGATTAAACTCCAAGCTCACTAAGCTAGATCTCACTGCCTCACACACACACAACTCAGAAGCAGTCAGTGTTGTGTCCTTGATGCACCAGTCTGAATAATTCAACAGTCACATCTCTAGAGACAAGGAACAATCACAATGGGTTCAAGTGGGACTCAACAATAGAAGGGAACTTAACACTCTCTCTTCTCCAGTCAAAGACAAGGGAGAAACTAGAAATCATCTTTCCCCCTCATTTGGTTAAACAGAAGCCAGCCCTTGTCCACAGTACTATGTTCAAAAAGCTCAGCCTTCAGGAGCCATTTCCCCACCTGGGCAAACTCCTCTTCTGCTTCATACAGCCAAGAATGCCTGGCCTTTTCCTTCTCTTTGGCCACTTCCATGATCTGCTCAAATGAAGCATTATCTTCACTGGTGTGTTTTATTAAGAAGCTGTCCAGGCTGGGAAGAGTATCCTTACTCTGTTCTTTCTCCACTTCTCCTAGAGAGATGAGGGAATAAGTCTGAGGAAGGGACTCACACTCCCCTTTCTGTAATGAGCAATGCCTGGTTATTAACCCCCATGCAGGTATTTCCCCCCACTGGTCCACTCTTAACTTGAGCATTGCTGAGGAATATGTATCTAAAAATGAAAGTACATATGAAGTACAGAGTAGTAGTAGTGTTGACTTGACTTATTGAAGGATCAATGACCCTCTTCCACACTCATCCCTTTCAGGATAATTCGTTTATTCACGTTAAAGGACAATTCAGAAGTAGTTTGCTGCCAGACGACATGTCCGTGTTCATACTGTCCTGTATATGAATAGCTGTGCTCTTACCACCTTGCCCACAGGCAGAAACCCTTTTCTTGGGAAGCAATGAAGCTCTCAGCGACGGTTATTGATCCATGCAGGCCCGCATCCCGCCCAACCTGTGATGGAGTTTCACTTAGAGCAGATATTAGAAGGGCCCACTTTAGTAGAAGGTTAACACCCAACAACATGCACAGCAGTATTTCCCCTCCTGCTGGAGAACCCAGATAAAGAGAATAGCCCCTTCCCTACCTTCCTCCGCAGCTTTGATCCCAATCTTCGGTTTGTTCAACAAGGAAGAGGTGCCTGGGTGCACTTCGGGTGTTTCGAATGTGGCTGGAGTAACATCTGCGCCAGAGAAATAAATCCCAGCATGTGTTACAAAACTGGGGAGCAGAACGTCATCACATTACCCCTAGTGGATAAGCAAGAAGCTGCAGCCTCTTCAGGGGACTTGTCTGCCAGCTCTCATTAGTTTTAGGTGACCTACAGATTGTGGCTAAGAGGGAGGAATTCTTTAAATAGAGTTAGGGAAGGGTTTTAAATGATTTCTGTGTAAATCGGTTCCAACCACTGATGAAGTTTCTGCTCATCTAGATAACTGGTCCTACTCTTGCTGGGCACCAATGGCAAGATTTCCATTGATTTCAGTGGGGGGAAGACTGCATTCTAAGCATTCTTTATTTTATCTGAAACAATGACAAATAAAAGCAGGCAATGATTTGTGTTTCATGACAGCCCTCACGCAGGGGAATGCCAGGGACTGCCAGTCGCAAACAGCAACACCAATACCACGGGGAGGGAACCCATTCAAAGGTACATGTCCTCCGCCACAAAGTGGCAAGTTCCCACTAGTGCAGCAGCTGCCCCTTTGCAAGCAAACACCCCAACTCCATAGCAAGAAGTCAACCAGAGGCTGAGTTTTACTGTGGGGAAGCCTGTGAATTACCCAGCATGAGAGTTACATGCCAACATGGGAAACAGCACCTAAAACCAGGCTGAAGGAGGACAGGAGGGAAATTAACAAGAACAAAAGAAAGAACGAAAGAATACACACCCCACAAGCCCTGTAAATGGCATGCTCACTTAATTGAAATGTCTGGGACACAAACAGATTTTGTGCAAGGGATCTAAAATAAATAAATACTTTGCACGTGTATTCTGCCCAGCACATATTTCTTGCCTACAAGCATCTTCACAGCAGCTTACAGTGTGACTTGGTGTTTGCTGGCATATTTTGACACTGTACATCCCTCTGTTCATTGCAGGCTGCTTCCTTGATCTCTTACTGATGCTAAACAAGTTCTTACCTTAAAATGCTTTTAAACATTTTAAAGCTCGTACGAGGTTTATTTTTAAAGCAATTCCTGAAACAGAAGCAGGTATCAACCAGTACAGTGGAGGCCTATGATATGAATCTCTGATAATCAGGCCATCTATTTCCACTAGAGTGTGTTAATTAAGAGGATACCCCATTGTATTAAATAAAGCTTCATAGCAGGATTCAGAAGAAGGCTTGACATAACAAGACTATCCAGAGTTATAATAGTAAGGATTAAACAGACAGCTGAGAGTTTCCAAAGAGACATAACACCTCATGTTTCAGAGCATAGGGTGACCTCTAACAAATGGGAGTTAAGAAGAAGTTTCAAAGTGGGCTGGTTATTTTATAACCGCTCCTCTGCATGGTTTCTTGTACCTTTCCTATAAAGAAGCTGATACCAGTCACTGTCAATACACCACTGTGTCATCCAGGCTGGTAACTCCCGTGCAATAGCTACTTTTCCATAATTAGATCAGAAGGCAGCTACAATGTTAGATTCTGTGCCTTAAATAAGTTGGGTTCCCAGTCACTCAACACCACAACAATTTACCTTGCTAGCATAAAACAGTCCATAAAAGTGACAAAAAGACAGTAGCGCGTCATATCTTTTACTTTACGACACACAGCCATACTAATAGCCTGACCAGGAAATTAGCCACTGAAGCGCCAGCCCTTACATGGTGCAGGTGACTCCCTGGACCATTTCCCCAACGAGGAGCCAAATTTGATAGCGATTTGTCTCATTTTCTCTAAGTCGCCACTTTCTTCAGCCTCCAAGTATTCCTTCTGAGCACGTAACTTCTCAACATCAGGGAAGAAATCCCTCTGAATAATTTTCTCCAAACTCTATAGTTAGAGAGAGAGAGACAGAACAAACGATTCTAAGCATACCTGACAAGCAAGACAAAACAAGATCAGTTTGGGGAAGCTTTCTTGAAAGAGGATAAGGATTTAGGGTTTCGTGAAAGGCCTTGATTGACTGCAAGGCATGACTGATACCGAAGTCCTATTTATCCACAAGAGGTACCACAGATGCACAAACAATACCAGTGCTGGCTTCCCAGACATTGCCCCAGCAGCAGGCTCGACTATGATCTAGAGCAGTGGCTCCCAAACTTTATTTACTGAATCTCCACAGGGGGACTCATGTTCCATACATGCCCCCACTTTCTACCCTTTGTTGCATCCTATTTGGCCCTGGCGAGTAGTCTAACAACCCAAGATGAAAAGGTCCACATCCAGTTAACCTGACCCATTTGGCTCCCTCTGGCAGATTTTTCACGAAATGTTGTTACATATAACACCTTTAATTTTGAAGGAGCCCAAAATACTCTGCGAAAAACATTTATAAACATATACTGTATAGGTGTCACATTATACAGTGCTGAAACACAGCCAGCTCTGGAGCAAAACCCAGCAACTGCAGAGCAGTGCACTTGCACAGTAATGTTACACTGCAATCTTGGACAGGAAACAAATAAGAATCTTATGGCCACTATAACCAAAAAGTATCAGAGGGATAGCTGTGTTAGTCTGTATCCACAAAAACAGCTAGGAGTCCAGTGTAGGGTGACCAGATATTCCGATTTTATAGGGACAGTCCCGATTTTTTTTTTTATATAGGCTCCTATTACTTCCCACCCCCGTCCCAATTTTTCACATTTGCTGTCTGGTCACCCTAGTCTGGTGGCACCTTAAAGATTAACAGATTTCTTTGGGCATAAGTTTTAGTGGGTAAAACCCCTCAAATAAATCTGTTACTCTTTAAGGTGCTACCCGACTCCTCATCGTTTTTATAATTAAAAAGAGATTGGGGGAGAAAAATCTTCCCCTTCATTTTTCCTCTGTTTACTGTGTATTAAGCAGCACCTTGTACACCATCAGTTTCACCCTTCCCTGTGTGGTCAGTGTCTTTCCCAGCTGGTGGGATGGGCTCTCCACCCAGGAGTAGGGTTAATAACAGTTTTAAACACAGAACAGTGGGGCTGTATAGCCACTCACGTTGGCATACATGAGTCGAGGTGTTCAAAACCACTTTCCCCCTTATTCTAACAATGTTCTGGGCAATGCTGAGCGGTCATGGCCCCTTTTGGGGAGAGGCACAAAGCGTGGCTCCCTGGACCCGCAGTTTGAGCCACAGTGAGGGGACCCGATCGGGGGTGGGGGAGATATCACTCGCTATGTCAGCCTCCCCGCCATCCCCCTTCATGAATAGCACAAGCTGAGGCTGCTAACAAGGAAAAGGAGGTAGGACCCAACTCACACTGACCCTCAGACCCCATCTGCAGTGACCGACCACTTCCCCCCCCAGCCTACCTACCCTCAGACAGCCCCAGCCTCCCTCCCCAAACCCAAGACAAGCCTGGCCTCCCTCCCCAGACCACCTCCCCTTCGTCCCCCCCGCCAGACAGTCCCAGCCTCCCTCCCCAACCCCAAGACAGGCCTGGCCTCCCTTCCCAGACCACTCCCCCTTCGTCCCCCCCGCCAGACAGCCCCAGCCTCCCTCCCCAACCCCAAGACAGGCCTGGCCTCCCTTCCCAGACCACTCCCCCTTCGTCCCCCCCGCCAGACAGCCCCAGCCTCCCTCCCCAACCCCAAGACAGGCCTGGCCTCCCTCCCAGACCGCCCCTCCTTCGCCTCCCCCCAGACAGCCCCAGACTCCCCCCACCCCACCCCCGGGCCCAGCCCCGGCCCCGGCCCGATCACCTCGATGTAGCTCTCCTCGTCCAGGATCCTCTTACGGCGCTTGGGAGGCTCCTGGGCCGCTTCCCGCAGCACAGCCACGGCGGCCGCGTCGGCCTGTAGGGGCACCAGCGCCAGAGGCGAGGCGGAGGCGGTGACGGTGACGGGAGCCCCCGGCTCCTCCATAGCGCCAGGCCGAGGATCGCTGTCAGCCAGGACAAGAGGGCGTCCGCGGTATCTCGGGGCAGAAGCCGATGCGGTCAGAATCGGAAAAAGGTGGGGGGGGTTGCTTGACCCTTCCCAGCCACCGTCGCAACGCGCTGCTTATTGGGACTTGTAGTTTTCTTTTAGCGCGCTAGTCTCTCTTGCAGGCGCTAACAGCGCCGCCGAGAGGCGCCTGGAAAGCTTAGAGCGGCGGGCTAACGGGAAACCACAGAGAGCGGCTAGCGCGTCGCGACGGGAGAGCGCACCCCCTGCCGGCAAGGAGGAGGAAGGGCGGCTAAGGAAGCCTGCGCGTCGGGGACGAGCGCCAGTGAGCAGAGGGCAGACGGCCTGACCGCAGCTAAGCGTTCCAACGGGGGCGCGCCTTGGCTCTGGGTCACAAGGGCAATGAGCGGGAAGGAGGCTTCATTGAAAGGCCTTCGCAGTCACCTTGTGTGATTCAGACAGCGGCAGACTCACCCCACACTAAAGCACCAGGCTAAATCCAGCGATGCTGGATTTGATTTACTGAGGGTATGTCTACATCTACAATTTTGCAGCGCTGGTTGTTACAGCTGTATTAGTACAGCTGTATAGGGCCAGCGCTGCAGAGTGGCCACACTTACAGCAACCAGCGCTGCAAGTGGTGTTAGATGTGGCCACACTGCAGCGCTGTTGGGCGGCTTCAAGGGGGGTTCGGGGAACGCGAGAGCAAACCGGGAAAGGAGACCAGCTTCGCCGTGGTTTGCTCTCGCGTTCCCCAAACCACCCTGCAAACCGCAGGGAAGGAGACCTGCTTGCTCGGGGGTTCAGGGAACGAGAGAGCAAACCGGGAAAGGAGACCAGCTTCGCCGCGGTTTGCTCTCGCGTTCCCCAAACCACCCTGCAAACCGCAGGGAAGGAGACCTGCTTGTTCGGGGAACGCGAGAGCAAACCGGGGAAGGAGACCAGCTTCGCCGCGGTTTGCTCTCGCGTTCCCCGAACCACCCTGCAAACCGTAGGGAAGGAGACCTGCTTGTTCGGGGAACACGAGAGCAAACCGGGGAAGGAGACCAGCTTCGCCGCGGTTTGCTCTCGCGTTCCCCGAACCACCCTGCAAACCGCAGGGAAGGAGACCTGCTTGCTCGGGGTTCGGGGAACGCGAGAGCAAGCCGGGGAAGGAGACCAGCTTGATTACCAGAGGCTTCCTCAGGTATGCTGGGATACCTGCTTATTCCACGGAGGTCAAGAAAAGCGCTGGTAAGTGTCTATACTTGATTACCAGCGCTGGATCACCAGCGCTGGATCCTCTACACCCGAGACAAAACGGGAGTACGGCCAGCGCTGCAAACAGGGAGTTGCAGCGCTGGTGGTGCCCTGCAGATGTGTACACCTCCTAAGTTGCAGCGCTGTAACCCCCTCACCAGCGCTGCAACTTTGTGATGTAGACAAGCCCTCAGTCTATAGATTCCCTACAGCTGGCTGCCAATTCTCATCCTATCATGCCCTTGTTCCTGAACAATAAAAACCATCTACAGAGTGAAGGGAACACACCTGAGATTCCTGCCAGAACCACACAACTGAAAGTAGACCTAACACAGTAGTATATTTATTTATGCACTGGCTTTGTAAGTCATGGATGGCAGGAACTACTGCTTGGAAGTACTGCACTGGTGCTAAATACCCAGGCAGGGCAGAATTCAACTGGTATTTTTTCATAAATTTTGATGGAAAATGTCAATGTTTATTTTTAAGCCTGTTCTCTATTTTTATCCATTTCAATTTCCACAGTTACACAAAATTATGGTTTTAAACTATTTTATTTGGATCTATTTACATTTTCACAGCTGCAGGAAGTCTGGAGGGTCAAACAATCATTTATTGACAGAAGACTGAGATATACAAAGTTAAAACTTTACAACCGTTAAAACACAAATTGTCTGCGTCACATGTCAAAATATACAAAGAAAATATTCTTAAATTAAACTTAAGTTCTCAGGCAGCATTTTCATTCGCTTTATCCATCTGTAATTTTTGATTATTATCAATAGATATATTTTTTTCATCGACTTGTGTGTGTTTGGTGAAATTGACATTTACTGATAATCTAATCCTGCCAAGCCTATATATATCTTTGAAAAGATAAATATTGCATTAATGTTCAATTCATGCTTTTCAGGTAGTTCGCTTGGGGAAAACAGATTAGCATTATTTTGCCTGTATGTGTGTCCTATCCTAAAACAAGATTACAATTCCCAGCATTCAAACACTGGATATGTTATCCCCTAGCCATGCCCCCCACCTTGGCCAGCGCTCCCAAGTTTCAGGGCTATGCTGTTCAGCTGCAGACCGCCAGTAGAGCACATTCTCCACCAGAATATGGCATCACTCAGGATTAACTCAATACTCTTGTGCTGAAAATTCTACACTGGCGTGTGGCTCTTGGTGTCAGCCCTGCAGCACAGAAGGAAGGGAAAGATGCTGTGGAAGTGCAAAGTGTTATTTACAGTGACTGAATCTTTGTGGACTTAAATTAGTAAAGTTACTACTTTTGTGAGGAGCATCATGTTTGGCAGGCTCGATGCCAGGGCTCCAGTCCCAGTAACAACTGTCTCCCCCGTACATTTATCTATGAACCTTTATTTTACAGACAGCTTGAAAAGAACTCCAGCAGCATTTACTGCGCACGCACGCACGCACGCACACACACGCACACACACGCAAAATTATCATGGAGAAATCCAAGCCTAAAAATGAAAGGGAATCTGTCTGCAAGGAATAAAACATAGAATGGGGATGGAAATCAGGAACGATTCTTCAAAAGCTGACTGGTCTTGCAGGACATGGCCAATTATCATCCTTAGAGAGACATGGTGGGTGAGGTAATATCTTGAGAGACAAGCTCTCGCCAGCAGAAGTTGATCCAATAAAAGTTATTACCTCACTCACCTTGTTTCTTTAATATCCTAGGACTGCTATGGCTACAACACTGCAAACAGTTATCATCCTTAGCACTTACACAGCAGGTGGGGCACCACATAGACAGTTCTGAGGCTGAAACTTTCCTCTGTGTTGTTGTGAAGCCCAATGCACCACTCCAGACCTCAAAGCAAGGTCTTAGTGCATGAGAACCGGAAAGTGAAACGGACAGATCTAGTTTAATTATCCAAGCTGAGTGAAACAAAATAAAAGGGAAACAACCAGCTTCTCTGGTGAAATACACCCTTCTATCAGTAGAAACTCTAGTAGCTACCCATAGCAGCAGGTGCTGCTTTTCCTCTGCAGTTCTACAGTTTAGTTTTCATTTCTCTTTTGCCATTTTGTTTGGGGTTGGCAACTGCTGTTGCCCCATTCTGGGCAACCCAACCCACTCTGCGAGCAGAGCAGCTGCAGAGTGGTCTGTCATGGAAAGAGAAGATTGCTCAGTATACAAATGGCCTTGTGTGCACTAACAACCAACTGTACTACAGCCATGAGTGAGCACAGGTTTGTTGAAGATGTTAGTTTGAAAGCACTAATAGTACACTGATGCCCCCTACTCTGTACATTAATTTATTTTGAAGAATGCAAATAGAGCCTTTGTTAGTTTGTTTAAGGAATGAGTTGTGTAATCAGTGTCCACCTTGACCCTGAAACGCAACTGTAGACACCATCATGACACTGTAAAAACAATCAGAGGGGTAGCCGTGTTTGTTTGGATCTGTAAAAGCTGCAGAGTCCTGTGGCACCTTATAGACTAACAGACGTGTTGGAGCATGAGCTTTCGTGGGTGAATACCCACTTCGTCAGATGCATCACCCATAAAAGCTCATGCTCCAATACATCTGTTAGTCTATACTGTGCCACGGGACTCTTTGCTACTTGTAAAAACAATGTAAACCCCAGGCTGTTATCCAGTATGGTCTCTGAATCTACTTTATAACAACAAAACAGGCACAACGGTATCTGTACAGGAACAAAGACAAGCTGAGAGAAATCTTTCTCCATCATCCACACATGCAGCTAGAACACTAACATTGAGGCAAGCTCTATCTACACCTTTGGCATTTGGCAACTTTTCAGCTTAAGCTTTTGAGGAACATGCGCTACGACTCGTTTGTTTTATTTGTCATGAGATGCACTTTTTTTGGATGAAAAAGCTAAGGACTTGAAAATACAGCACCGACCTTTACCTGCCCTTTATCTCATCGAATCAGAAGATTCCCTCACTGCTTTCCCTTTCCAGACCCACTCCTCTTCCATCTGTCCAACCTCGCTGCAAAACCAGTGGATCAGGGCAACTGGTGCTTTTCACAGTAACCCTGTAAGCCTTTCGTGTCAGTCCCTTAGCAGTTCTCCTCCGAGGGTTTCTTGGTGCCTTGAAGGAGCAGAGCTGAAGCAGAAGCTCTTTTCTGATGCCTCCACTTGGCCCGTCGATTTTTAAACCAAACCTAGACATTTAATGAAAGAAATGCAACATTTATCTCCAGCCTCCGTGAAACGGGCCAGCCCTGAAAGCAATTGGCATTTACAACTTTGGATTTTACAGCGTGATGGGAAGTGCTAGGATTTGGCAATATGCCGTACTCTGGTTATAAAGGCTGATCCTGCACAGGTAACTCAGGACAAGAGCCACCTGAGGACTTCCTCCCTGGAATTCATGTTCAGTTACTTTCAAGGTGGGCAGATGAGCCAGGAATCCCAATGGTAAACAAAAGTGTTCTACAGAACATGAAAATGTTTGAAAGCAGGGCAGTGACCACAGAGTTAAGCGGTGTGTGCATGAGAGAGTGCCTGTGAGTGTGTCAGGCCATAAAAGCAATGGGTGAGTGTTCTTCTACACACATCCATTGTGTACTGGCCTTATCCTATGGCTTACAGAATTTACAATGTGTTTTTTCAATTGCACTTTGAGGTGCTACATCTGCAGCCCCCTGAGGGAGCATAAAAACGGCTCCTGAACCAGATTCCTCTTTATTTTTTTTAGTAAACAAGGGCAAAAACTGTTTTGATCTCTGTAGTGTGGAAGAATCTCACCTCTACTCTCTCCTCCTTCAAATGGATGCGGTTGGCCAGGTGCTCTCTGGTGATAACATCTGGGTACTGGTTCTGGTTGAAAAGAGCCTCCAGGGCCTGTAGCTGATCTTCAGTGAAGATGGTCCGGTGCCGACGGGTCCGCCTTTGGATCTGATGGAAGGTCTGCAGCTCGTTCTGGCTCCCATGAAGATTCTTACATGCCCTGGCAGTGGGATGAATTAGCCTCATGGGCCAGGGGAACCTGGTGTCTAATAAAAGGAGAGTTAGAATTTACCAGTTTGATTACAGAACCAAAACAAAGCGCTCTCTGAAGAAAGGCCGGCCCCGCTTCAATTCCATGTAGGCCTAAGTTGGGGCTGCTATGGAGGCAGCATACTCAGACTCTGCTTGAGCTCCTCTCGGTGATTCATGATGGATCAGAATTGACTGGCTTGGGACAGAGCCACATTCAGCCCCCTTGGATGAAATGAAAGTATGGTTGCCATGATGTGAGGCCTGGGATAGGAAACAGTGATTGACTGGAATCCTCTAGGTTCCAGGAGAGGCATAGAGTTGAAGAGCAGAAGGGACCACCAGATCACTTAGTCTGATCTCCTGTATATCACAGGCCACCAACACCTCCCAGCACCTGCATACTAAACTCAACAGCTTGGAGGAAGGTATTCCAGCCCTCAGGATACTAGACAACTGTGTGCCACAGGCAGAGAACAGGAGGGACTGAGGTGCACCAGTACCTGAGGCCTCTGCAATGGCAGGGAAAGGAGATGCAGCCAGATGTCCTAGCAAGCAACCTGCACCCACACGCTGCAGAGGAAAGTGAAAAACTCCCAAAGCCCTCGTCAATCTGACCTGGGAGAAAATTCCTTCCTGACCCCACATGTGACAATCAGTTAGACCCTGAGCATGTGAGCAAGAACCAGCCAGTCGAGCACCTGAGAGACAGAATGCTTGGTGCCACCTCAGAGCCCTGGCCAGCCCCATCCAGTGTCTCCTCTCCAGCTCTGGGGCTGTCTCAGATGCTTCAGAGGAAGGAAACAAAAAGAAGAAAGAGGAAAAGACAAAAAGGATCCAAGGATTCCACTTGGGAAGGGCGAAGGAATTCTGGCTATGTTCTCCTGGTTTACTGCCCAGCTGCAGTATTGCCAACCACAAGCATTAAAATGGCATGAGTCAGGCTCCCAAAAACCATGAGACTGGATTAAAAGCTACAAGATGGTTTAATATAATAAATCTGGGATTCTTTTTATTTGTTTTGTGGTTTGTTAGCCTTCGGGATGCACTTGGACCACATTTCCAAGCTTTTTTCTGCAATCAGGGAGCAAGAAACAAACTTTTCTTTTTCCAATGAAAGGTGAGATTTCCTAATTTCAGGAGCTGGGGTTTTAAGAAAAACACTCGAAGTCATGAGAGTCAGCAGCACTCCAGTAGGGTCCCAAGCTCCATTCTAGCAGATCCACCCCTACCCTCGCCACACAACTCAAGGGTATATCCAAAAAAGCTAACAAGATTGAACAGGAAGTCTCTCTCTCTCTCTCCCAGAATTCAGGAGGATTGTAGAGCGCTCTCTCAAGTAACTCTGCAGAACTCGAGTGGTATCAAAGGGGAAGGGGGAATTCCAGGAAGGGTCAGGAAAGACCTTCCAACCTGAGCTGGGGTTAACGCTGCCCATTAGGACTTGGACAGCAATCTCAGCGCATACACCAGTGTCTGAGGGCTGCTGGCCAAAAGCAGGTGGGGGAGCAGGGCCGGCGCTTCCATTTAGGGGACCTAGGCGGTCGCCTAGGGCACCAGGATTTAGGAGGGCAGCATTTTGCGGCTCTTGGCGGCAATTCGGCGGCGGGAGGTCCTTCCGCACTCCGGGTCTTTGGCGGCAATTCTGCAGCGGGTCCTTCACTCGCTCCGGGACCCACTGCTGAAGTGCCCGAAGACTGGAATTGCGGAAGGACCCCCCAGCTGCAGCATTGCCGCCACCGACCGGGAGCACAGAAGGACCCCCACCTAGGGTGCCAAACATCCTGGCGCCATTCCTGTGGGGGAGGCAGTTCTTGACCTGTTTTTCGGAGGTCTGCAGAAACCTCCCTGTGAGGCAGATGAAAAGGAAAACAACAGGAGAAAAGAGAGCTGGCCCACAGAAAACAGTGATGCTGTCAGCTTTGCTTCCCCACTGTGAAACGTCACCAGCTTCTATGGCTGATGCAGGGCAGTGCCTTCATCGCCAGGGGCTTTGGGTCTTTACCCCCAGAGAGCTGCACTGGAGTTTGTAAAGGCTAAGGGCCCTCTACTGCGAGGTAATGAGCACTCTCAGCTTTCCCTGAGGTCACGGGGAGCTCAGGGTGCTCAGAGCCCTTCAGCCAGCGGTTGAGATGTCACAGGATTGGGTCCATGGTCACAGAAGAGTAAAGGAAAGAAACATCAGACTGGACAGCAAATGTTTGCCTTTGTGGTCATGATGGATTGTGGGACTGGCTAGGTTACAGCAAGAATCCGCAGGTGGTTTTGTGGTCCCTGGTAGGAAAAGACTGTGCCAAGTAATGCAGATTACACTAGCGTTTCACATCTGGTGTCAAGTATCAGAGGGGTAGCTGTGTTAGTCTAGATCTGTAAAAGCAGCAAAGAGTCCTGTGGCACCTTATAGACTATCAGATGTATTGGAGCATGAGCTTTCATGGGTGAATACCCACTTCGTCGGATGCATGACAGGACTCTTTGCTGGTTTCACATCTAGACACTCATGTTGTGGTCTCAAGTGAAACGGCTTTGGTAGTCTCCGTGCAATGGTCCCTGGAGACTTCTCCGTAGCACAAACCAAACTCCAAATGTTATATGAGTAAGTTCTCCCATGTTCACATTCAAATTAATGGCACGAAACTGACAGTCATGGAGAGTAATGAGGAAAAAATGCCTTTTCCTTTGGTCGGAGCTTGTATCTGCCATCAGATCTGCGAGTCCATTTTGGAGGATGCTTACCAGTGAAAAACAGTTTAAACCCAAATGTGGGAGACTCCATCATAACTACTTGTAACTAAGAAATCTCTGCATGTTCTTTTTTCTTTACTGTGCCAGGAATTATACAACAGCTGTTCCAGAACTAACTGATATAGAAATATAATGTTTTTTTTTTACATATAATGAAACGAAAGTGTTATTACTTAAGTCACTCCCCTAATAATGAACCAAATCCTGTATACTTTACTGAAGATTTACTCACTGGCTACAGCTTTTAGCCCAGTAATGTTGTTTAGTTCTTATACCAAGCTCTTCATCTTCAAAGTGCTTTACAAATGATAACTAGCCATTTTAAAACTATGGTTACTCTGTAAAAATATAAAAAATAAATTATTGCTAATAATCTAATGTCTTAAATGTATATAGCACCTTTTGTCCCAAAGCACTTGACACACACAAACTGAGATACAAATTCCATACATGAGCCACTTCATCCGCTCTGAAATGCAGCCACTCTTGGCGTGAACTACAGCAAACAGGCCCTGATTCGTCTAAGGACTTCAGCGTACTTAACTTTAAACACATGCTTAAATGCATATCAGTCCTGTACAAACCACAGGCTCAAGGAGCAATACCCAGCTGTAGCAGGGATGTAGTTTGGCAGAATCTAGTTACCTGAATTAGATCAACATCTCTCCTGTTGCAACAAATGCCATAGGTTCATTGATGACTATCAGAATTCAGGGCCTTCCTTCTTTATCTTAGAGAGCAGCAGCAGCCCAGTGCCACGTTTAAACAATGTTGGGACATTGATACAATACTGCCTTGGAAAGAAGTGTGCCAGCTACTGAATCACCTACATTATATCCTGCAACACCCGCACTGTTCTTTGGAGCCCCACATCTGAGAACTGACCCTTCCCAACTTTGCTGAGGTTGAGGGCTAACAAAATCCCAGGGCATGATGACAGGGCTGCAGGCCACAATGCAGTAATGTCACTATAGTCCCAGGTTTTGCTACCCTACTGTGTCGGTGCCCTCGTGAGTGCCAGCTGCAATGCCCTCCGCCCTGCCGCCTATGGGATCCACACAATGACTCATAAAACAGGAGAATACTTACCTAGCCAATTTGAAGAATCCTGCAGGGAACGGGTGCTTGCATGAGAACAGCAACAGCAGCTGCACCCAGCAGCTTCCAGTTCTTCTTCTTCTTCCTCCTCCTCCTGCAGAGAGCCAGCAGCGATGGCCTCCAGCCCACACAACCCCTTGGGCTCACAGTCCAAGATCCCCTGGAGACAGAATGGGACCAGAACCTGGGGACTTCTCTCTGCTGGGCTGGAGAGAATGTTCTCGATGGTGAACGAGCATTGCTTCTTGAGGCTTCTTCTGCTGAGCTCTGTGTCCAATGGGGCTTCTGAAGACATCCTGTTCCCGGAACTGTAGTTGTGGCACTTGGCAGCTCACATTCAGCAGCTGAAAACAGTGGGGCTTGCTCTCTGGGAGAGACCTAACTGTGGCTCCCCAGCAAAAAGACGGCTTACGCTTGGATGCTTTTTAAACCAGACCAGTGATGCCAGACAGAATTATTGTTTTGTCTTCTCTTTAAAGCGATTGTCATTCTTGCACCTGGGATTTTTATTTTATATATACACATACATGTCTTCCTCCGCCCCCCTCTTCTAAGCTAGCTGCTTTACAACTGAGGCCACCCTAAGTTAATATATATATATATATATAATCCCTTTGGAAATAAATCCGTAAACCCCCCTGCAAATAAAATAAATTCTAACTAATCTTGGCAGCTTTGTGAGGGGTTAGTGTGGATCTAAGATTTAGCTAATCCTACAGAAATGACTCCGGAAGGAAATCTGATTTCTCCATCTTGAGTGTAGATTTGAAGGTGGGTATGATCTCCATTGTGTTGGAGCCTCCGATCCAAGGCAGGAGGAGAATAGCTGTTCTCCAGCCCACAAATGGACCAGAGGATTAACTCCTTAAAAGAAGCAAATTATCCCTTTCTCTGGCCAAATGAAAGCTTGCCCATCAAAAGGAAACTGTCATATCATACAATATGAGCGAGGGAGGGGAGCTGAGCTTGGCGGGGGAGGGGGAATCATTTTTAGCAGCAATGCAGCCCTTTGCTAGGTGAGGACTCCCCGTGACTGCTGATTTATTTTCTGCTCAGACCACAGGGAAATTGTATTTTTCCCCACTGTCCAAATAATAACGATACTACAGATACTCTGTATGTATATAGTATGCTTCATAGGAGGATCTCTAAGTGCTTTATAAAAATTAATTAGGCTCACAACACTCCTGTGAGGTAGGCAAGTGGTATATAAAGGGCTCAACCACTCACCATTGAGGTGCAGCCACCTATGAGGTGGAACTGGTCTGCTTTATCCCAGGGCATAGCCACACCACATTTGAGTCGAGACGAAGTGAAGATGAATATTGAACTGCAGGGAGAATTTAGGGAGCTAGACACTCCAGTCGCTCAAGTTGGGCCATGACACCAGAGTTAACATTCCATTCTTACAAAATATGCCATGGGATCTTTAATGACCAGGATGCAGTCAGAGCCTTATGTCCAGTATTGTCAACCATGAGCATTCAAAAATCACGTCACAGTCCCAAAAATCATGAGATTTTACAAGTATTATGTTTTGGGTTCTTTTTATTTGCCTTCTTGTTTTTGAGCCGTTGGGGGGAAGGTGTCACATTTTTAAGCTTTTCTCTGTAGCCCTGAGGGCTAGAAATTTTGCTTTATTAAATGAAAGATGGGATTCTTACAAGATAACTTGACTCCAGGAACGGACGGTTTAAGAAAAATGTCAACTATCACGAGGCTTGCAATACAATCATAAGAATTGGCAACAGTGTCTCATCTAAAAATAACACTGTCTGTAGCACTGTGTCTCCCAGACCATGCCAAGGCATTGGCTGAATAATAGCTAAGAGAGAAGAGTGCTGTCTAATTAATTGTTTCTTGAAGGTCTCCCGTCTAGATACCATGGCAGCTTGACCCATTTAGCTCATCAAAACTAATGGGATCAAGGAACAAGATATGGCCACAGACAATGAGCCACTAGTAGTTCTTTCCCAAAGTCTCTCTACTTTTTTCAGTATCACCTGTTACGCGTCAAGTGGTCTCTTTTCAGATGCTTCTAGCCCTACAGCTTGACACACAAGGCCAGGGACGGGATCCTGCCTTCATTTGGCCTTTTCACTTCCTAGAGTCTGTTGCGTTTGGTCATGGATGGTGTCACTCTCTTCACACATCTGGAATTCGATTTGCTGTTCCATTCTGTCACATCAGCATTGGGGAGGGGATCCAGGGACTTAGTACTGTGTCAATGGTGTCAGATTAGGTCAACCCAAAAGGGTTAAGGCCCCTTTGTGGTGTGTTGTTGGCATGGGACCTCATCACCAAACTAGGATGAGCCAGAGGGACTGGGGACCCTCAGTGTCATGTCAATGGTGCTGGAATCGTCAACCCAGATTAGGTCAACCCAGAGGTCAACTTAGTTACAGAACAGTGCTGGAACTGTTGCTGCACAGCGGATGAAGCAGATGACAGATACAATGGTCTTATTCTGGTTTTGCTATTGGGAAACATGAATAAGCTGGGATCGAGAGAAAGTTAAAGGTGCTTATCCACTTTAAATTTTTTTTGTTCATTATGCAGCAATATAAAGTCACTTAAGAAATTGTTTTCTCCATCATGATGAAACAGCTGTAAAGATCTTCCACTTTCCGTTTTCTTAGTGATGCCAGTAGAATCCTTATATGAACTGTTGAGCTGTGTCTATGTAATTATACTAATCGAGCAGTTAACCAGGCCTCTCTGATCATTAGCTCTATAACCAAGTTCCTGTGTAACTCATTACTTGGTTTCAATGTCCCTTTATTACTGCCTTTTCCAGTACAGGTATATTTCACCTGCCGTATAATAAATAAAAATACACTTGATCACAAATATTCTCACTGCTTCACTCTCACTATTTCCTTCAAGTAAATATTAGCAGAACCTCCTTTCTTCTCCTAACAGGACTCTCCATGGGAAAAATAGCACCTCGCACAAGGTTTGATTAACATTTTGATCAATTTCCTTTTACATACAACTTTGATCCACCAAAACAAAGCCTGTATAAAGGCCAGTTCCTTATATTTTTTCAGGCAACGCTATATGATGTCTTCCTATTTAGTGCCAATATTACAGTTCACTGACTCAAAGCAAATTGGGTAAAGGAAAACTCCACATCTCAGATGTATTAAGGGTGGTTAATATGATCTCTCCTGGCCGTCCTGTGACATATTTATGTGAAGGGCTGAAGAAATCCTCCCCTCACTCCTTGGATTCTCTTTTTCTCCTGTGTGGGGTGAATACATTTTCATTTACGTACGAACACCTGAACTTCTGGGTAATTCTGTATAACAATAATTCACATTTCTGGGGCCATGTTTGTTACAGTGCACTTACATTACGGGCATCAACTTTTTGTTTTGAAATATTTTAAAGTCTCCTGAAGTGCAGGAAAACATTAGTGAGAGTGAGCAGCATATTGATCAACAGTGCAGGGTTCATTCCTGCAGACTGAATAGGCAGAGCAGAGTGTGCAGTACACAAACCGTTGAAAGATGGTGCCAAATGCAGACGGAAGCACAGAGATTGCTGGGATGTGAAGCAATGCATCATGGGGCATTGGGACAGGACCCAGGATGCCCTGCCACCCCTCTGCCTTCCTACAACTTTTAGCGGCAGAAGATGAAGAAATGCTTTGTGGGATAGCTGCCCAGAGTTCACCGCTCCAAATACCACTGCAAGTGCCACAAGTGTGAACACACAATTGAGCAGGCAGCTAACAGTGTGAACACACAACAGCGGTTTCCCTTTAGCGCTCTTTGAGCGGCGCTGTTAGTCCCAGCACTGTAACTCTGCCAGTGCAGACATACCCTCAGAGTGAGTTTGTTCTGAATGGAGGGTTCCCCAAGTAAGAGAAGCCCACTAGCACTACCCTGGGAAATCTGTCCATATTTGAGCCTCCTTGAGAGCCACTCCATCCACATACCTCTCTACTCTCTCTACTACCCGTCTGTCTCCTTACTCTCATCTAGCACCGACTTTCTCTATGAGTCTCCTCACTACCTTATTGCTGACGGAGTGAAAACCTTCTCCTCTTCCGCTCCTGATATCTCAGGAAGCCTCCCTATATCTTTCTGCCAATTGAGCCTCCCTTTCTTTTCAAATCTCACTAGAAAACACCTGTCTCGGGTATATAAGTATCTTCGCTCCTTTTCCTTTCTTTACCTCTTAATAGCCTTCTCCCTCTGCTACTCTGTATTGGAATCATGTATTATAAGAACTCTGTTCTTTAATTCTGTAAATATACTGGGATTGGAGTGAGGGGAGAATTTCATTGTGCCCTTCTGACTTGGTCAGGTTTGTAATCAATGGAAATGATCGGAGTATGGAACAGCTTCCAACTGAGGAGAGATTAAAAAGACAGGAACCGTGCAGCTTGGAAAAAGGACGACAAAGGGCAGATATGATAGCGCTCTATAAAATCAGGACTGGTGTGGAGAAAGTGAATAGGGCAGTGTTATTTATCCCCTCACATAACACAAGAACCAGGGGTCACCCAATGAAATTAACAGGCAGCAGGTTTAAAACAAACATAAGGAAGTACATTTTCACACAACACACAGTCAACCTGTGGAACTCATTGCCAGGGGATGTTGTGAAGGCCAAAATTATAACTGGATTAAAAAAAAATTAGTTCAGTTCAGGGCCATCAATAGCTATTAGCCAAGATGGCCAGGGATGCCACCCCGTTCTCTGGGTGTCCCTAAGCCTCTGACTTCTATATGCTGGCACTGGATGACAGGTAGGGTGACTAGACAGCAAATGTGAAAAATCGAGATGGGGGTGGGGGGTAATAGAAGCCTATATAAGAAAAAGACCCAAAAATCAGGACTGTCCCTATAAAATCAGGACATCTAGTCATCCTAACGACAGGGGATGGATCATTTGATAATTGCCCTGTTCTGTTCATTCCCTTTGAAGCACCTGACACTGGCCACTGTCAAAAGATAAGATACTGAGCTAGATGGACCATTGGTCTGACCCAATATGGCAGTTCTTATAGTCTTACCTACTTTACACAGGATGCAAGGCAGTGGAGAATCAGGCCGACTGTACAGGCGTTTGTTTATTATTAGAAGTTCCCTTATACAAAACACTGAAGCACAGAACAAACACCAGGAGAATCTTGCCCAGATACTGCTCTCAGATGTACGGATGTCAATCCGGACTAAAGGCACTGAAACTGGTGTAAGTGTGAGCAGAATCTTACCCTGGGTGGTTTTCGCTGTAAGAATCATGCCCCCTAAAATGGATTAATTCCTATTTCCCGTCTGTAACAAAGGGCTTCTTTCCCCAGCTTCCTCTTGCCATCCCTGCCTTTCCACCACCCAGACACCCACGCTTAGCCTATTAGTATCTCTGCTGATTGCTTTCTTTCATTCCCCCCATACCTTTCACTTCAGAAAATGGACTGGTAATACTTCTTTTATCAAAGAATTATGGGATTTAGCACGCAGATCTTACAAAGAGACTTTCGATAGCGGCTGGTAATCAAATCCCAATCGGCAGACACTTCTTTGCACCCTGTTACCGGCAGGGAATAAAAGGAAGGGATTATTGATGTTGTGTTTACTGAGCCTCTCCGGAGATAAGATCTCAGGGCTATTTCATATGAGAAAAGAAAAGGAAAATAAAACAAGAAAAAAATAGACAAGGGGGGAACAATGTAGATCTAGATAAAAAGAAAAGAAACGGGCTCTTATCGCTTTCTTATTGGTTAAGGAGATTCAAAAGCCATTATAGAGGATTAACAAAAAGGTTAATCTGCTTTAGTCGTTCATTTGTCAAAAGTGAATTTATAGGTTTTAAAAAACCCTCCTATGGGGAAACTAGAGAAAAATGCCCCCTTCCCTCCCCTGCCTTCTGTCAACAGCACAAGGGCTGTTTGAGCCAGATTCACACAGCATGGACACCACCAGCCCCTGGGCCTGATTCTGCCCTGCCTTGCACCTTGTGTAGCCATTTACACCTGTGGGAAGTGGATGTACAATGCCACCACTAGCCCACCTGTGAGCAGAGAGTTCTGACTTGGTACCATTCTACCCCCCACTTTGCACAGGTGTCACAGCTAGACAAGGTTCAGGGCAACAGAGAATCAGGCACGTAGGGCCTGAGTCTCCACTCACTTATCCTTGGTTTACATTGGGGTAACACCAGTGAAATGAGTGCACTTTCACTAATATAAAACAGGTATCCGAGGGAGTTGATATCTGCAGGCGTTGGAATTGTGCTTCCATGTTCATTTGTAAAGCGGGACAGTGAATATAACAAATGTAGCTGCAAGCTGCAGACTAGGATCTGTCTGTGGCCATCCCAGGAAGTAGCAGTCACTACCAGTTACAGCAAGATGCCATTTTCCACACAATCGTCCTAGCTGTTCAGGTTAAGAGCTGAGCTATCCCAACCAGCACCTACAGTCAATGGATCCAGTGGTGGATCTGGCCCATTCTCTTTAACTGAATGTCAGGGGGGAAAGCAGGCCAGCCCAGAAGCGAGGTTCTTCAGCAGCTTGCAAAGAGCACTGGTCCAAGAACTCCAGGATGACCTTCTAGGGCTCGAAGGTATCAGCTTCAAGGATCCTGTTTCCCAGGAAGCAAGCTTGTTTTGCCAGGCTGGGAACTTGGCGAGCATAAGAATACTGCAGAGTTAAAATGCACTTCTCAATGGGAGGAGAGGAGGGTCATTTGTCAGCATCCGTCTAGGGAGGCAGGCTGATAGAGGCATCTAAAGAAATGGGCCTTCCAGGGAATGGTAAGTCTTAGGGAAAATGTGTCCAGTCTGCTGTATTGTTTTTAAGGCATATTTTCTTTAAAATGCTTGTGTTCTAAATAAATACTTTGCTTTAAGGAGGCCCGGCTGGTCACTGTTTTTACCACTGGCATTGCTCTAGGAGGGGACAGAACCGCAGGGTGTGAGCCTAAGTCACACATGCTGAGGTAATCACAGCTAGTACCATGGGACTGCAACCCCCGGCTCAGTCTGAGGGTGGAGAATTGCATGATTCCACCCAGAGCCAGGTGGTGGCCAAAGGCTTGAGATCTGGGAGGTGGTGCACTTCATGAGACCAGGAGGGGTCAGTGATGCCGTTCACTTAGGAACTGTGGCAAGGACAGGATGGAGGCATGTGCCCGGCATGCCTACCACCTCCTGTGGGAACCCTGGAGGCTGCAAGGGAAGAGGAGGTAAGCTCTTGCCATGGAGAAGGAGATTTGTATCACACAACCTCCTGCAGCTGCAGTGGGGGTTGACCGCACAGTGGGAAGAGTGGAAGGGACTGGAGACAGAGGATCCACTGGTATCTGAGGAGGGTGCAGTCAGAGCCTTTTTCAGCAATGGAGGCATGATAGGTAAGTCTGAGGAATGGGAGGTGCTCTGCAGCCTTCTCCAACAGCTGGACACAGACCCTGTCTATTTCCTAGCTGGGACAGGAATTTCTTCCTCCTGGCTGCTATGGGGAAACCTTGCCTTCCCCTGTGACTGAAACAGCACCTACAAAACTTTCCTGTTGGCTTTGCAATCTGTAGGAATAGGGGCCCAGCACTCAGAAGAGAAGGGAGAGCTTTGAAACACATGACATCTCCCTGGTTCCGTGTTGTTGGTTACTGACCTTGTCTCTGTGAATGACACTTCCTTGCTAACTGCTCAGCCATCTTGGCACAGACCTCACCAATGCGTCAGCCAGGAGCAGAGATTTCGCTTGGCCTGCTCAACCATCTCAGCATGGCTCGTGGGTACTCTGGGACCCTACAGATCATAGTGGGAACTTGCCCACCATCCTTGTCACTATTGTGTTTCGTTCTATCCTCTCTGGAGGAACCTAAAGATCTTAAAAGTTCTCACATCACAGACTTTTCCAGGCCACGTGACAGATGTCCATCAACTTCTTGTGATGATCAGTTAAGGTCTGGAACACCAAATAATAGTACCCCGTCCTGTTAATGTATTTTTGTGCCTGACAGGGAGGACAGAATGGGAAAACTGGTTCCTTTAGTGACTCCACCACCGTATGGGAAACCCAACTATTTAAATCCATTAGTGATCTCAGGAATATTGGCCACTTTGATCACTAATCCCTGCAAAAGATCCTGCAGCTCCCACACCACTTGCTTTAATGGATTTCTCATTACCAAACTGGTTCCCAACTGAGCAGCAGAAATCTGAGGTGGCAGCTTCCATAGGCTTTTCCATGTTGAAGGGTATTGTCTGGACCTCAGGGTGGTGACTGTTGTCAATTACTATTCATTTTCTTATGGTGTGGTGTTGTGTGTGAAAGAAAGTGCAAGAGAGAAGGCACAGTATGGCATTACTCTCTACTTCGTGCATTTTGAGATGGGTATTATTTGCCCTGGGGCGGCCCTAGATTAGCTGCCAGCAACAGGAGCCCTAGGCAAACTATGCAATCAGTGACCCCCACCCCCAAGCCCCCAGGGCAGATCTAGGCTGAGGTTTTTGGTAAACTGGGAAACATTTTTCCCCTTTTTTCCTTTTAATGTTTTTAAGCATTTTTTTTAAACAGAGGCTTAATTATTCAGTTTGTCCATCCATCCGTCGAACCAATGCCTCTGAGATCAGATAAAATAGAGACACAAAATTTTCAGTATAGATTCGTACATGACAGCTAGATGATATTTCAGTCCGATTTCAAATAAAAATGCAGTCAAATGTTAGTTAATAATAATAATAATTTTTTTTATTATTACAAATCCAAAATCATCCAGTATCCTGCTTTAACTGCCATTACCACAACATCCAATATACAAATAAGAAAACTCTTCAATGAACTTTAACCTGTATTTACAAAACACTTTGAATAAAACACACTCTGTGCTCTTAAAACTTGACTTTTCTTGCTTTAAGGTTTGCAAATTCAGTCACTAGTTCTTTCAGATCCAGTTTTCCAGCGATTTCATGCTCTATTGACATTGTGGCAAGTCCAGCAAGTCTCTCTTGCACCATTGATGAACGCAGATGTTTCGATCAATTTTAACTTTGAGAAGCTACGTTCCCCACTAGCTATGGAAACTGGCAAAGTTAAAAGAATGTGTAGAGCTATACAAATGTTTGGAAAACTGTCTGTGAGTTTATTTTCACAAACAAACGTCAGTACTTCTTCAGGAGTGGAATGTTTCTTAAGTCATCTTGAGAAAGCCTGAAAATCACTAAACAAATCTGTAGCATCAATGTCTTTTGAATTTTCATGAGTCAACGCCGACTCCAGTTTTATACAAAATTCTCTCATCTGTTTTGGTGTTTTCTTTTGCAAGCTGTGGGTATCATATAGGAAGCCAAACACTGACTCTAGCTGCTGCATCTGTTGAAATTGTTCCTCAACCGAGTGAATAGCAGTATCAAGGACTGCGAAGTAGAAATTCACTTTGAACCTTTGTTTTGGGTTCTGAATGGGCGTGTCTTGTCCTTCATACAAAAACTGCTGTTTCTTTTGCTGAATGCAAACTGGCTCTGGTTCAAATTCTGTCAGAAAGTCTATTTCTTCAGCAAGCTCAAGAGAATGTACCAGTGTTCTTTCAAACCCTTCATCACTTCTGAATTCCTCCGGAATATTTTTAGTTTGCTGCAGTTCAACACGTATAGCAACCCTCCCATTTTGCAACTAGATGCAGTTTCCGCTACGCAACGTGACCATCTCTGGGTGGTGCGGCACTGGGCGTAGGGAGCCAGAGGGGTGCTGGGCAGGGGGTAGCATGGTGCAGCATGGGCCCGCCCCCAAGGGGAAGAAGCACCATGGCAGTGCAGGGCCGGGCTGGCCAGTGTGCGTCTGGCAGCTCCCGGTTTGCAAACAGTGCCCTTGTACTGGGCTGGGTGGAGTGGGGCTGTCCCTGCCATGCCATGACCCATCTCCCATTGCCTGCGGCCAGACCCTCGCTCTGAGGATTCTGCTTCCCTGCTCCATGTCCCCATTTCCCCAATGGGGGCCCACAAATATATTTAGCACCAGGCCCACAAAAGGTTAATCCGGCCCTTTTTGGGGTGCAGGCTCTGGGATGGAGTTGGGGTGCAGGAGGGCTGCAGGCTATGGGGAGTTTGAGTGAGGGATGCAGGCTCTGACCTGGGGTTTGGGGTATATGAGGGGGTGCGGACATGTGGGTTCTGGGAGCGAGGTAGCAACTCAGCACGTTATATAAGAGAAAGGAGCAGGCAGTGATTTCATATAGACACTTTTACATAGTCAAAATGTGAGAGGCAGAGTTTGAGGGAGGAAGGGGGCGTCTGTACAATATTGCACCGCATTGGGTCTCCTGGCTGGAGCAGTAACAGCCCCGCAGCACTTGTGTAAGACAGAGAGGAGCTGCAGTGTCTAAGCTTTGACAGTCTAGGGGGAATTGGGCGGCCAGAGCCTTTAAGCCCCAGCCCCAGGAACCCGCCCCCTGCTCCGCGGCTGCCATGCAGTGTCCTGTGAGCAGAACGAAAACAGCCTCTGCCCACCCCCATCGCCCCCCGAGCACAGCAGGTGGCTCCTCCCACGGGGTCACTGTCCCCCCTGCCCCTCCCTAAACGGGGGTTTTGTCCCCGCACAGGGTCCGGCAGCGCCCCCCCCGGCTCCCCCCTCCCAATTGTTCCCCTTCGGCCCCTCTCCTGCCTCTACCTACAGACGCTTGATTCCCCCCCCCCCCCAGCCTGTACATTTCTGCCGCCGGCTCACACCCTGGCAGCCCCCCCCCGCTGCAATTTCCCCCCTTAATGCTTTCAACCCCCCCCCAGCAGCAGGCAGCAAATCGTCCGTGGAAGTGAGGGCAGAGAGGGGGCAGCGGCAACAGCGAAGGTTACTGGGCATGCGCAGTGCGGGGGCGCATGCTCAGTGCACCCAGAGTCGGGACTCGAGAGCTGTTTGTGTGCCGGAGCTGCCAAGCCCACGTGCCGCGCTACGTCCCCGGGGCAGCCTGGCTCCCCTCCCTGCCCCCCGCGGGCCGAGCCATGGGCGCGGCGCAGGAGGCCCAGGCCTGCCTCGCCTTCTACCGGGGGCTCGGGCGCAGGGAGCCGCTGCGGGGGCTCTGCCGGGCCCTGCTCGCCTTCCTGCAGAAGCTGCAGCAGTTCGCAGGGTGAGTGCGGGGCGCCCCCTTCGGACCCCCTCCTGCCCTGTGGTCCACTGAGAGCAGCTCCCCCGCATGGTGCTCGCGCCAGGGAGGTGGCCGGGGGCAGAAGCCGGGTCCCGCCCTGGTCCCTGCCCCGCTCCCCAGCGCCTGGGCTTGTGCCCGGGTTAGGGTGACCAAATGTCCCGATTTCATTGGGACAGTCCCGCTATTTGGGGCTTTTTTTTATATGGGCCCCTATTGCACCCCACCCCTGTCCCGATTTTTCACACTTGCTATCTGGTCACCCTAGCCCAGGTTGCACAGGACGGTGGCCTGGGGGGGTTCTCCTATCACCTGGCAATGACCTGTGACAGTTTGGCCCGTGGTGACTGGTTCATGGCAGCTTAAAGAGACACTCAATTGAAAACCAAACCCATGTGATAAGAAGCTAGGCTGTTACCTGCTTTACTAACACAGCGTGGGAGAGTCTATCTTGACATTCAGCTTGTTGTCCCCTTTGATGCGCTGTCCCCACTTCCTGCAGTGCTGGGAGGAAGGGTCAGTGGAATCGGTCTCACTTTGGATTATAGTCACTCTGTCTGTCAGGTTGCATTGCTCTGGTGTTTGGGCTGTGCACGGAGCTGGCGTCTATTTCCTTGAGAAAAAACGGATTTCAGTGAATTGTTTTCATGGTGGGAAAGTTTCTACCAGGTTTAACTTTGAAGCCAAATGTAACTTCCCTTTAGGGATCAAAAGTGTTTGTTCTGTAACCATTCTTCAGGGTTCGTTGTTTGTATGACTGTAGTGGCTGGCTGGTGGAGGCATGGCCCTGCACCCCCTTTTGCTAGGCAGTCCCTGCCTCAAGGGGCTGCCAGTTCAACACTTCTCCTTGTTTTTAGTAGCTGGGTAAATGTGGGTTAAATACTAGTGTTTCCAAAAGCGAGGGCCTGGCTAGAGCTGAGCAGCGTGAGTGGGTTTTGTGGGAGGCTGAGTACAAAGTTCACGTCTCTTCTGACCTACAGCACAGTCAGGCTATTCCAGTCTTGGACTCTCTGCCACTGCGTGTCAGTCCTGAGCCTCAGCACCCCCTGGCCCCTTCTCACCATCACTGCCAGCACACCTCTCTACTGACTTGCTGAGCCACAGCCTCTTGTTTTGACCTGCCGCAGCCCCCTTGTCTCCTCACTGCACAGACTTCCTGTCCGGGTGTGGGAGATGCGGACAGTCAGTCCTTAGTTTGAAATCAAATTCATTTCACGTATTGTTTTAATCAGACTTATGCCCAGGCCAGGTCTTCAGAGGTGTAAAAACTACCTGCACTAACCTGCTGTGTGACAGGTGAGAGAGAGAGAGAGAGCTGGAAATGACAGTAATGTGAGGACTGAAAACAAGTAAAGGACTATTCAGTGTTGCAGGCAACTAGTTCTGTAGGGAGGGAGGGTAATTCTTTCAATCGGTTGTATTCCTCTTTCACTTTCCCTCTCTCCTATCTCCAGCTAAGCACGGTTACCCCTGATTCTGACTGGAAAGTGATAGTGAGTGTAGAGCGACCACCTTATGCAAAGCAAAACGATGCTAGTTTTCAGCCTGCAACTGCTCCTTCCCACTGTGGCACGTCATTCTGTTTCAGATATCAGCCTGTTGCTAACGTAGACTCCCAGCCTGCAAGTGAGTCTGCAGATTCCTGCCAAAATCAGTCTTGCTCTAGGGTGCTGCCCATCTGTGGATCCAAGCCCAAGAACAGGGGATACTTTCTGAGAGGAGTCACTCTCTGCTCCCCCCTGGAGTTCCTTGCTGTGTTCATGCTGGAGATGCGGCTTGGTTTATGGATTTGTACCTGTGGTTATATGAAGAGTTTGGTTGATTTTTGCTTTACAAGGCTGGTGCTATAAAGCAGAATAAAATTGAGCTATTTCTCTTCTATTCAGTGACATTGGGCCCCGACCCTTTTCCAGCGCTGTATTTACATTACACAGGGCCAGTCTGATCTTATTCGACCTCCCCTCTTCTGCTTCCTATCTAGAGATTTTGCAGAATTATTTTAATTTTTACAAACCTTGGCCTCAGCCTTTATATACGTGTTACGGTGGAACACCAGATGGTTTTGGTGAGGAAACAAGTGAAGAACCTATAAATCACTCGTCACTTATGAAAATCTAGACGATAGATTTAAATGAATAAATATAATTTAAACATGCACGCTATAATACTGTCTGGATGGGTGCTAAGCAAAAGCTAAGCAGTTTTCCCTGTCCCGCTCCGTGACTATACTGACCGTAGCTGCGGTCTGAACTCTTTCCCTCTCGGTCGGAGATATTTGGAACAAGTCAGTGTTAACATGACAATCCGGTGTTTAATTTTTCCAGGGGTTCTGTGAAGAGGTGTAAAGATAAAAATCTGGAGGAGGCTCTTCTGCTCTTTCAGGAGCTCAGCAAGGGGTTATGGGAACTAGACGATGCGGATGTGCTTCCCTTAGTGCGCTGCGTGCTCGCTTTCCAAATGGAGACGACCAGCAGTTCCAGCTCTTTCCATAAGCTCGAGCAGGTAAATCGTGTTATACAGCAGCCGCTCCATTCAGCTGGGTGGGCCAGGCTGCAACGTTATGCCACGGTTTGCTCTACAACAGTCAACTTCCATTGTTTGCAAGGGCACCTGCAAAATAATAAACACTCGGTGCCTCTACAGCACCTGTTATCCGTGACTCAGAAGCGGTGGCCACACTGCAGTTAGACACCCCTGGGCTAGGCCATGCAGCTGACCCGGGCTGGGCTGTGGGGCTGTTTAATTGCAGTGTAGAAGTTGGGGCTTAGGCTGCAGCCTGAGTTCTGGGACCCTCCTACCTTGCAGGATCCTAGAGCTTGGGCCCAGCCCAAATGTGTGCACTGCAATTAAAGGGGCCGTGAGCCTGAGGCAGCTGGCATGGGCTAGCTGTAGAGTTTTAACTGGAGTGTAGATGTATCTGTACAGTCAGGTATGCTCACAAGAGTATTAGGTAGACAGGTGTTACGATCCCCATTTTACAGCTGAGGAAACTGAACTACAGCAATGTTAAGTGACTTACCCAAGGTCCTACAGCAAGTCAGTGCTAGGAATAGATGCCTGGGCTCCTGCCACCCCAAACTGGGACTGAGACCTGACTGGACCATTCACTTACAGGGTGGTCTTGTGCCTCAGTCTACACAAAGAACCTTACTGCAAACTAGATGTTGAATCTTAACTGAGTTTCCCTGGGAGTAAAGGTTACAGCTTGTGCCTTCCCTCGAGGAAAACCAAGAATAAAAACAGAGGCTTGGCCCTTTGCTTAGCTACCTACACTTGACTTTTGTACCCGGCTCTAGCAACACAGACCACACTGGCTCCTGGACACCTCTCTCCCCATTCACAACTGCGCAGGCCACCCCACCTTCCCAGTCACAACAGTGCAGACTACTCCTCCTCCCATTTGCAATCAAAGAACATTCGGTGGCAACTCCTACAGCCATTGCTATGTGGAAAGTGAATAGTGGGGAAAGTATTTCATTTGTTTTTAACTTAGTAATGTCATTTAACCACAGGTGATTGGGCTCAGTGCCTTAATTACTGGGTGAAATTCTCTGGCCGGTGTTACATAAGAGCTCAGACTAGATAACCATCGTGATGCCTTTCTGGCCTTCAAAATCTGTGCGTTTAGCAGTTAGATATAAGGAGAAGAGCCAGCAAGTGGAGGATCATTGTTCTGTCCGGTCTCTCATTCATTATAGAGACACAGTGGGAGAGGTAATATCTTTTACTGGACCTACTTCGTATGGTAAAAGAGAGAAGCTTTTGAGCTACACAGAGCTCTTCTTCAGCTCTTTCATTATGTAAGAGAATAAATACATATTAAAAAAAGGCAGAACAGAGGCTATGGCTACATGGTCCTGTAGTCTGGAGAGGCGAATTGCAGCGTGCACTGTAGTGCGATGCTGTAACTGCCCCCTGTGGATGCTGCGGACACAGACTAAAAGGTACCTGGTTCACATTAACATAGTCCTCTTTGAAGGACTTCGGTGCGCGTGCTGCAATGTGCCTATCCGTAGTCCAAACTGCAGGGCCTTGTAGACAAGCCCAGAGAGGGGCCTGAACTAAAATCCCAGATCCCAGTGCTCCTTGTTGTAACTTGTGCCCTTGACTGAAAATAAGCACTAAAGCTGATTTTAGCTATTTAATAGAAAAGCCTGCTGACATTAGACAAACTAACCGAAGTGGGTCTGACGAAGTGGGTATTCACCCATGAAAGCTCATGCTCCAGTACTTCTGTTAGTCTATAAGGTACCACAGGACTCTGTCGCTTTTTTACAAATCCAGACTAACATGGCTGCCCCTCTGACATTAGACAGACTCTTAGCATTAACTTTCCATATCTGGCATGGTGCTTGACAACAGTAACGCGTTTATTAAATGGATTCTTTTTCTGAAATTCCTACCTTTTTTTGTTGTGCATTGTTTCACAGCTAGTTTTAATCACACATCATTTACTCAGGAGGCTGTACTTGTCTCTTTGGGAAACGTCTGTTGTGTCTAAATCCTAATTCTGGGTTCAGTAGCATATTATCTACCTACTTGAGAGCACACAGAGCATGTCTACACTGCAGCTGGGAGCCAGCCAGATAGACAGACTTGCACTAGCTAGCTCACTGAAAATATCAGGGTGGATGTTGTGGCTCTGCTGGAGACTCGCGATAGCCACCTGGTCTCAGGTCCAGGGCGTTAAGTGGCCGAGCCCACCACCAGAGCCACAACGTCCCCCCTGTTATTTTTAGCGAGCTCACTCCAGCTGAAGTAGCGCGAGTCCATCCACCTAGGCTGGGAGGTTCTCTGCCAGCTGCAGTGTAGACAGACTCATATTGGTCTGGGTATTTGTGCACGATCCTGAAACACCTGGACCATTTGAGTTTTCCTTTCCCCCCAGATTGTTACAAAGTTGTCGGAAGGTAAAGAATCCCTGGTTGCTGAGGAAGTGAATAAGTTAATGAGCAGCCTGACCGAGTACAAACAGGTGAGAGGAACTCCCAGCACGGAAGACAAAGGGAGGCCCCAATCCCGCATCAGGATCCATCAGCTTGGACCCCTAGACCTGTGCAGAATCCTGTTGATGTCAGTGGGTCTGAGCTCGCAGATAGCATTGCAGTATTGGGGCCTTAGTCAAAGGGCAGCATTGGATCTGGGGATGGTGATATGGCAGGAAAAGCCCAGTTCAGGCTACCTAGGACCCCTGTATTTACTCCCATTGTATTTTAAAGCTCCTGTACAATGAGACAATGTTAGCACATTCCACGGTACCTGGCCTGGAGGTTCTTTTTGTTCCCTGGCCTGGAGTTGCAGGTTCACCAGATCTTTGTGTGTAAATAAAAACAGCCTTCTGTACAGTCAGCCTCCTGCTCTTCTGGGTCGTGGTGTTTCAGCCCAATGCCGGGTTGGTGGCCCTCCTACGTAGTGAATTGTAACACGGCAGGTCTTTGTGATCTGTACCACGCCAAAGAACTTGGCAGGAAGAAGAGGCAGATTCTAAAGGAGGAAGCTGTTTGTCATCAGTGCAGGGGAGAAAGCAGAGAGTCTGTGACAGTTCAGGGAGTTGACTGAAGTGTGTTCGTTTGTTCCCTTAGGGGTGAGTATGTCAGCTCTGCTCCCGCAGAACACCCAGCCGCACTGGCCTGGGACCCCGGAGACAAATGGAGGGTCTCAGCCCTGCCCCACTGATCTGGCTGGCCCACTGGCTGTGCTGCCCTGGGTGGGGGAAACTGTGTGCTGTGGTTTGAGGGGGAAGGCTTGATTCTAAGCTCAGCTGGCAGGCGCTTTGCTCGGGTTCTAATGACCCCTCAGACCTCTCCTAGCACACTGCTTCCCTCTAGCTGCAATTCTGCAGCAGCTGTGCCCTCCATGAGTGTTAAACGTGCCCGCGCTTCCTTCTCCCTGCAGGTGCTGTCTCCAGGAGAGCTCCAGACAGGTCAGTCTCAAAGACTCCCCCTGCCCCCTTTGAGAGCCGTGACACTAACCCCCAGAACCACATGAACCCAAATATCCATGATGGAGGCCTTGGTGGTTAATAAGAGACTGAGCTGAGACCATCCTGACGCTCATCATGAACTGAGCTACCAACTTATGGGGCCCGCCTCAGATGAGTCCCTGAATCTCTTTGTCCGCTACTCAGTCTGACTGGGGAACGAAACGAGCAGAAGTGTCACCGATGTCCTGGCCCTTCTCCCACGGAGATCAGCGGCAACAGATGTGGGCCCAAAAGCCAGGTGCTGTCTGTGGACTGAGCTTTTCTGGGCAAATCCTCAGCATGGTCAGGAGCAGGATCTGGGTGTGAAGACATACACTCTGTGCAGCCTTCTGCAAGTCACGTCACTTTGGTGCCTCAGTTTCCCCACAAATACAATAGGGAGCATTATACTCGCCTCTCTCCCCAGGGTGGGGTGAATGAATTAGCATATACGCAGTTGATGATGAAAAGTGGTATAAGCACTAGAAATCACCAGCTCCAGATAACCATCCAAGAATGGAGAGATTCGACCCTTTGTCCTTTCCCTGTCTCTTTTCATGAGTTAAGAACACCGGCAGGGGAAGAGTCATCTCTGAATCTCCACTCAGGAGAGTTAGCAGGGATATTCACCCCTGCAGGGAGGGAACGGCCTCAAAGCCTGGGACCCAAACCAACTGGCAGGGGATTCCCCAGCCCCGCATAAGAGCAGGGCCCCCCTTTTGGAGCGTGGGCATCTGGATCAGTTTGTTTGATCATAACTCGCTGCAGTGTGCACATAGATGCTGCTGGCCACCTCTTGAGGTGTTTGACCCAGCATCTCGGGCTGCAGAGCCTGGCATCTGATGCACCGTGTGCCTCTCTCCCCCCTATCCGCAGTTTGCATGTTCATAGAGGAAAGCAGCCTAGGCCGACACCACTGGAGACTCAGCCTAGCCCCGCTGCTGCTGCGTGTAGCTGCCACGTTGAATTGGGTGCTGCAGGACCCAATGGCAAGGAGCGGGGAGTGGAGTTACATCACGGTCAAGGTAAGATCCACATCACTTGGGCGTTATAGTCTCCTCTGGATGCCTGTAACATGCTGTAACTCCCACTAGCACTAGAGGAAGAGAAGGGGTTAAAAACCCAAACATTCATTGGAGTTTGGTGTCCTCGCCCCGTAAAACAGCAGGACTTAGGGGTTGGAAGAAAACGTCCCCCTCATGTTGGGGGGAAGCACATTGTCGAACTGTTAAGAAAAAGATCTAGCAGGTGACAGAGGGTTGTGCTTTATCCTTTTACTTCTTCAGACTTGCCTGCAGCTTTTCCAGGCGATGCCAAAGGAAGTGTCGCCTCTGGTGTGGAGTGAAGCTGAGAACAGTGAAATCCTGCAGAGCATTTTGGGATCTCTGCTGCAAGTCATCATGGGGCAGGTGATTATAGTCCAGGCAGCTACCCAACCATGGCCCAGATGAGACAGCAGCCAAGCTGCTACAGAGATTCTGAGCCCACGTGAAGCCAGGCCAGCCTGGATCTGAGAGGAGAAATTGTCCCTGGATAGAGAAATAAGGATAATGCTTTACCTGTTCAAAGCGCTTTCCAAACGTTATCTAATTTCACCTCGCAGCACTCCTGCCAGGGAGGCAAATTTTATTAGCCCCACTTTACGGTTTCCTTGGGGAAACTGAGGCAGAACACATAACGCCAACATTTTCAAATACAGGCACCTACACAAAAGTTGCCTGTTACGCACAGGTGCTGAGTATCCACAGCTCCCATGGAGGTTAGTGGAGGGGGAACAATAACTGCACTAAAGTGAAGCCACGTTAGAATGCAGTGATATAGTGCCATGCTAGGTGACAGCTGCTGGTAATGGGTGTCTCCACCCTTTCCAGCTGGAGACGTACCCAGGCATACATCTGTACATGTGAAATACACGTTTCAGTGTATCCATGTACACTGCCGTGTAAGTGTGAATGCAGTGGAGTGGGGAGAGTTGTGATGAGAGGGATCCAGTCCACCCTATGGGCTGCAAAAGTGCAGCACATCCCCCGTGGCTTTGTAAGTGCCTTTTGTTTGCAGGGAGAGGGGAGGGCAGTAAGTGATGTTTAAATGGCTTTGTAAAGACAAGCTTTTTAAAAGGTGAGTTTCCTTTTCCCTGGTGACTTCAGACAGCTAACAAGGACGCCCGCCTGCTGGCCAGCACTGCCGTGAGCATGTTGGTGAACACTGCTGCAGAGCCAGAGAGAGGGGCCAGAGCTGTGCTGACTCTTTTCCAGCTAGTCGACCAAGGTGCGTGCTTGATCTTCAGCAATGATCCTTGTTAGCACTAGATCCTTGTTAGCACCAGATCCTTGTTAGCACCTTCCAAAGGTGGGGAGGTGACAGAGTCAGTGGCTGAATAGGAACTGATCACAATTTCCTAGAGGCCACTCTGCCTTCCCAGGTGAAGGAAGGGGAGGAAGTGTCCAGCAAAGCCTGGATATGGGGCTCTCGGACCATGGGCAAGGTGGCACAGTAGGTTACATGCACTGACCTTTTATTTCTGCAGATTGAGTCCCTCCCAGTCTGGAGCAGGCAGCGTACGCTGCGTTTGGCAGGCTCGGCCACATGGTTCAGCATGATTGGGAGAGTCTGCTCAGGGAAGGCCCTGTGTTGCATGGGTCATATTTCTGCGCTGTCTGCTCACACTGTGCCTGGCTCTGACCTGTGCTACAATTAATACTAATGGATATGAAGGACTAAAGTTAACCTGAGAAACAAAAGGCTGATTTGCGGTTTGAAAGTCAGTGTTTGGATACGTCTTTGCTCTGTCCTAATTTGGTGATTTTCCCTAGGACCAGGAGAGCTGAGATTTGGGGATCTGAAGGTGGAGACGTCTGTCCTGAGTTCAGATGGCTTAGCGAGACTGGTGCTTACTAGGGGTTTATTAACTTGCTGCAAGAAAGAGATCCTTAGCTGCCGGCTGGACAGCTTCGCACCCCAGGTAGGAGAGCTCTAAGTTAGAACGAGTGTTCTGTGCGGGGAATGCAGAGGACAAGCAGACTGGGCTTTGGACGAAGGGTTTAGAAAAGCCTTTCACCCGTTGCTGGGTGTTGGCTCAGCAAGTACTTAGGGTGGCTTTAGATACTGGGGAGCGGACAAGGGGTGCACGCTAGTTCATTGCTGAGCAAGCCAGTTCCATTCACTTGGATCGAGCTGCACCAGCAGCAAGTTTAGCCCTGAGAGTTGGCAAAGGCCTTACACTCCCACCAGGCGTTGTGTTGAGATGTAATTGTTGCCAGGAGGTCTTAGTTTCCCTGATCAGTATGGATAGATTTGTTTCCCAGGGAGAATCTTGGAAGTCAAGCTGTGCTGTGAGTAACCCCTTCATTAGCGGATATAGGCACAAACACACCATAGGGGTAATCAAGAGAAGAAGAATGCTAGAAGTCTGTTAGCACCATGACTGTTGCTATTGCTGGTTCACCTGCTATGGCCAGGGCCTTAGCTGGATGGAGGGGGAACGTTCTATGTAATTAGTCAATCCACTGCTGCATATCAGCTGTAAGAAGGCAAAAGTTCAGTGGCTCAAGAGCCAAAGAGTAAAACTGCATGTGAACAGATCGGTGTTTCTTGGTGTCATAGCAAAGAGCTTTGCAGGAGGAGTCCAAGAGAGAACTGAACCTGCCCAGCTAGGGGGCATGTGGGGAAACCTCCGTGGATTTCAGCAGAGACCGCCCTGGCTAAAGGCTGTCTGACTCAGCATATTTACATAGTGCCCATTGCTGAAGCAGCTTGGCCTAGCCCTGGTGACGGAAGCTTCCTCACTTGAGACCCCCACAGCTCCCCAGCTGCCGTGGAGGAGCAGGGGGACCCTCGCAGTGCTCCACCACCCCCTAGCTGCCCAGCCCCTTCCCATTTTAGCATGGATATTTTTAGTAAAAGTCAAGGACAGGTCACGGGCTTCCATGAATTTTTCTTTATTACCCGTGACCTGTCCGTGACTTTTACTAAAAATATCCGTGACAAAGTCTTAGCCTTAATTATGACCTAGTAGGGCCTCTTTGAATTTCTGTTGGTGTCTAGGAATCTCTTCTATCAATCCACAAGAAAAGCCCAACACCACGAATACAGTGGTAGCTCAGCTGACGGCTGTTGCTTAACACTGATGTATGCCCTGCAGGCTTGTCTCTTGCTGGACGTGCTGTTTCCAGCTGTCTGGGCTGTGAGCGAAGAGCAGAAGGATTATCATTACTACCGTTTCCAAGGTAATAAAGATCTGCCCCCCTACTCCGATTATACATCAAGAGGGTTTTAAAGGTTTGCCACCCACTGCAGCAGGAACCTCCAAATCCCCATAGACATACCATATGGGAAGGGGAATTTCTAAGAGTGACTCAGCTGCTTGAGGATATCTAGGGCACCTTGAAATTAAAGCCTAGTTAAATCCAGCCTGGGCCCCTCAGTACCATCTTACTGTAATGCACACACTTGCCTTAATCTTGCCTCGAGCCCCTGCTGCGGAAGGTACATTCACAGAGAAATCTCAGGGGAAATGGTGTTCAGAGAGGCAGGCATTTTCCCACTAGCTGGTTGCCCACTAAGCTGTGGGAGCTTTTGCTGTTTTGCTGGCTGGAAGAGCTCTGTATTAGTCTGTTCTGTGCTTTCAGTTTTCTCCCTCTGGCTGCAACGTGTCCTGGAGTGTCTGCCTGAGATCCGGAAAGTCAAGGAGAGCCGCATGCTGGCTGAGAACTCTGAACTGCTCCACAAGCTGAGCCAGTTCATCTGGAACAATGCAGAAAGCCCGGTAACGCACCCAGCCTTGGGGGGAACGTAGCTCCTACAGGTCACACCCTCTTCCAAGGCAGCCAGAAAATATCCAGAAATCTTCCCTTCTTCCCAGTCTTTCACGTGAAGAAAAGTGCACAGTGCAGCCTGGCCAGGTTTTAGTCTGTCCCTAGCTCATTTCACATGCACTGGGAGCAGAATACACTGCATAGTAACGTAGGCAGTGTTGCTAAGATACGACTGACCTTGCTTTATAGGGCTGGGCGCATTGGCATTGCCATTTCCTCCTTGCTGATGCGACATTCGGTCAGCGCTGCCACTTTGCGAGGAAAGCCCAGTTTTCTCGCAGCTTGGAGGAGCCAGACGCCAACAGCTGTGCTCCCACTGAGCAGTCCTGTACTCAGCAAGCCGTCTCATCAGTTTCATAAAGACAGCTTTCCATTGGCAAATGCCGTTAAGAAGCCCTAGCGGGGACATCGTGGGGCCTTTTACCAAGCCCCATCAGGCTGCTGTGTTGGGTCCCCTGCCCCCATTGCTGGGGGCAAAAACGGGACAACTTAATGTTGGTTATCATTTGCCACAGGACAGGCAATCCCTAGCGACAGATAAAGGAGGGTGGAGGATGTCATAAAGCCCCTCCAGCAATATCCGGCAATGAGACATGATGGAGAATCTCTTCTTAGTTTGCCTTTCTTTTCCGTCGTTCAGGTGGAAGGGGCGTCGGAGTTCATACGTAGCTCCTTTCAACATCTCCTAGAGATCTACCGCCTGGAGTGCCATCACTTCGAGGACCTGGAGAGGCCCCTCTATGAACAGTTCCTGCAGAGAATTATCACAATGCCCTGGCAGGTCAAAGCCAGATATTTCCCCCTGTGTGCCATTCTCCCCTACGTGGGCACAGAGAAAGTAAGGAAGCCTGGTGGGGGCACACAGTATCCAAGACACGTAACGTGTGGGTGGGATGAGCAAGTGCTGCCCACAGTGAGACAGGTATTGCATGTGCCAGGCACAGCTAAGGAAGGAACAGAGGATGTGATGCAGATGCCAACACATCCCACGAAGGGCTAGATGAAAACCAAACACACCAGAACTTGTACTGGCCTGCAAGCCCTCAGTCACTGCTTTGAGAAAGGAGGGGCACATTGGTACACGCTATGGGTTGAGGATCTGCACAGAGAACTTGTGTTTGGATAACTTGGGTCTCCCTGCGGCCTCCATCAAAAATCAGAATGAGATTGATAGTGCGTGCGCCTTGTGCCAGAGGGGATGGGATGCAGATCGCTCTGCCATGGGTCATAGGCCCTGTCCTGCTAACAGCTAATAGAGAATCTCTTCTGGTTCAAGTGGTAGCAGCCTGTGTTTTTGTTACTTCCCCTGTGGGACCTTTGTATATCCAGCTCTCTTATGCATTGACAGAAGAGAAGTGGTTGGATCTCTGCCTAACTGTGGCCCCCATAGTCCCCAAGATCCACCACAAGGAGGTGCTCAATGGCATGAGGCACTTCCCCTCCTACCGATCACCATGCCTTTCTGGATGCCAAGACACGTCAATGCAGAGTTCACAGCAGCATTTTCCTGCCCCATTGTGGTCTCCCTAGAGACGGAGACAGAATATTTTGCTACGATTGTCTTTGGGTTACTGGGGGTCTTCTGTTTTGACCCCAGTACTGCTGTTAGGGTGTTCCTAGTCTCTCTGACCTGGTAACTGAGAGCCCCAGGTTAGCTCTTTAGCTGTTGCACAGAGGATAGCCAGCTCACGAAAGAGGACAGAAACAATACATCAAATGCAATAGGTAGCTTGGGAAAATTGGGGCTGGAACATGTAGCTTTTTACCACCAGGTCACTGATTTGAATGCAGCCTTAGTCAAAAGCACTGATCACTGTGGTATCTCAGCATTGCTTAGTGCCACCAGTGATCAGAAAGTACCACCTGTGTTGGGATCCACCCCTCCTTGGTGGGGGAAGGCTGCTCTTCCTCCACTGTCATAATATAGCCTTTGTTTTAGCTTCTAATAAGATGAGCAAGGCTTGTTTCCTTGGTGTGGTAGGAGAGTTCAGGGGCTGCCTGAAGCAAACAAGGACCGTAAAGTTATTTGGGGTTTTCTAGGTTCTGGATACTTACAAGGATCTTCCCCAGCACCTTCTCAACTGCCTTTCCACTAACCACCTGTGCCCAGCTGCATCAGACGTGTATAAAACCATTTTGCAACAGCAGCGCAAGCAGTGGATTGAGGGAGAGGAACCTGCCACAGAGGAGGAGCTGGCTCAGAAGTGGGCACTACACTGGCTGCCCACCCTGGCCAGTGCTTTGACCTCTCCCATCTCCTTCCTTCAGAGCAACGCTTCCAACTACCTTCTTGTCTGGACTTTGCGGCTCTTCCCCGCCTCTTACGCTTTGCTTGCTGAGAGCTGCAGTGGTGGGGACTCTGCCCACCTTCGGGCGTGGGTCGCCTTGCTGAACGGCCGCAAGATCATCACCGGGGCCTTGCCCCTGGATGGGGAGACTTTGGAAAGGCTATGCTGCTGCTTGCACTCCAGGGAGGACAATATTCGCCTAGCAGCACTGGGTCTCCTGTGTTGCAGCCCCAGGACCAACCAGGCCTTGTCAGAGGTGGAGGTCCGTCTACTGAAGAAGTTCCTGCCACTGAACCTGAACTGTGACTCGTCGTCTTTCCGGCAGCTGCTTCAGGCTGCAGTGAGGAAGGCTCTGGTCAGGCTGAGGGACAGCGCGCTCTCTCAGCTGCGCAGCAAGATGCAGAGCAAAGCTACCGAGCGCTCCGCCGGCGCGGATCCAGAAGGAGCACTTGCACAAGCAGTAGGTGAGTGATCCACTCCTGACACCTCACTCCAAGCTTTTGGTCCTCATAGGCTCCCATCGCTGCTTAACTTTTCATCTCTTCTCACCTCAGCGGCCTCCAGGATTAAGTGTTTCACACACAAAGCCATCACCTAGCTCTACCCTTTTGTGGCCCACTTGAGCTGGGATGCGCATAGGGAGCCCTGGTGGATCGTGCAACTGGGCCTGGACAGTGGGGGTGGGGCAACTTGGACCATAAATGGAAGTTTTATTCTGTCTTCTGGCACCAGGCCTTGTGATTCCACAGCTATCTGGCAGGACTGCTCTCTTCCGAGCTCCAGTCCTGCTACCGCCGAGCCAGCCAGCGGGCGTGTAACTCAGCGAAACCAACTCTTGTGACTTGATCATGAATTTCACAATCTTGGGTGTTTTTTTTAAAGCCTCAGCTCCTGGAGTCATGTGACTGAGACTCTAATCTTTTATTTATTTTTTCTAGCATGCCTGGTTGTGAAGAAAAGCTAGGAAATGTGACCCCCTAAAGGCTCAGAAAGCAGATGGCAAATAAATTGATTGGGGGGGTGGGATTATAATCATTTTGTTAGTCTCATAAGTTTGGGGAGCTTGACACCTGACGTTAGAACGTTTGAGGTTGGCAGTACAGGTAATGAGGCTGGGCCAACATCAGTGGGTCAAGCATTTGGGTTCAGTTGGAATAAACACTCTGAAATTTGGGTGCTTCTCCACATTTCAAGAGTCTGGAGAACTGGAAAGCTTACAGAGGAGAAACAGTGACTTGAGAAACCTGGGTTTTATTCCTGGTTCTGCCATAGGCCTGATGAGCAAGTCACTTCATCGCTCTGTGCCTCTATTTCCCCATCTGTAAAAATGGGGAGAACAATACTGACCTTCCAGTGTAAAGCAATTCGAGAAGTGTTGTGCAAGAGAGAGGTGTTGATCGTATTGCAACAGCCTGGAGTGATAGGACGTTTTGGCATTCCTGGCCCAAAACCAAACTGTGTCTGAGCATGTCCAGAAATAAAGTTCCTTTCTACAAGTGGTCTAGGCTGGGGGATACTTTCTCTGAACATAGCAAAACAGTGTGTGAACAAATGTGAAACTCGTGAGTGGGTTTTCTGTTACCCAGGCTGAGCAAAGAGTCACCATTAAGAGCGAAAAGTAGATTTTCAAGTAAAAAAAATCCCCCATGGAGTTAAACGGAAGCAGATGAACTGGCTAACGTGTATGTCAGTGCGTTCTGTGGGACAGAAATCAAAGCCACCAGCTGTGTGTGTCAGGGCTGGCACAGCTGACAGCTGGGGCTTGGGCTTTTGGAGGAGAAGGAGCCAACTCCTAGTCCCCCTGTTGTCATGAAGTGCCAATTGACCATTAGACGCTGGGAAGACCCTCGGTAGCCATGCACTATCCCACGGTATAGTCAATCTAGTGTGACGAGCTGGTGTACCCTCATACTCCAGAGAGCTCACCCCGCCCTCCCTCTGTGCACTGCTCACAAGTAACCCAGAGGTGCTTTTTTCACCCCCATACAGATTTTGTGGAGTGGCTGCTGCAGTTAAGCATTTCCTTTCTGACCCCAGGGTCAAATTACCAGAGGAAGAAGACTGCCCTGCTGCTCCTGGCAGCGGTGCTGGAGACCTGCACCGACACCTGGAGCCCCGCCAGGAAGAAGGGGCAGCCTCCACGTGGGTAACAGCAGGCCACCCCTGAACAGAATGAGCTCTGAGTAGATTCCTCAACCTGTCTGCTTCTGACCCCCTTCAGTAGCCATCAGCAGGGTGTCCACATTTAAATGCCCTCACGGAATGGCCTCTCCATGTGATTTTGGGGGCGTGTGTATCAAATCCAGAAAAATATCCTGTAGCCTTTTACAAACAACCTCCATCTACATGCTTTGGCCCTCAACTCTGGGGGCTGCTGCTGAGCAGCTGGGAGTCTACGTCCCTGGAGGGGTTGGGGTGGGAAGAAAAAAAAATAATCAAGAGCCTCTGACGTTTTATGAGGAATGTTAGGTCAATGCAGAGTCCCCATCTATGATTAGGGCCCTACCAAATTCAGTCTATTTTGGTCAGTTTCACGGTCATAGGATTTTTTAAATCAAGAGTTCCATGATTTCAGCTATTTAAATCTGAAATTTCACAGTGCTGTAATTGTTGGGGTCCTGACCCAAAAAGGAGGTTGGGGGTGGGTCACAAAGTTATTGTAGGGGCGGTTGTGGTACTACCCTTACTTCTGCACCGCAGATGGCAGAGGCGTTGCCTTCAGAGATGAGCAGCTGGAGAGCGGCGGCTGCTGGCCAGGAGCCCAGCCCTGAAGGCAGAGCCGCTGCCAGCAGCAGCACAGAAGGAAGGATGGCCTGGGAGGGGATTGCCACACTTACTTCTAGGCTGCTGCCTGCAGGGCTGGGCCCTTAGTCAGCATCTGCCGCCGCTCTCCAGCCACCCAACTCTTAAGGCAGCAGTGCAGAAGTAAGGGTGGCAATACCATACCATGCCATCCGTACTCTCTGCTGCTGCTGGTGGGGCTCTGCCTTCAGCGCTGGGTGCCTGGCCAACAGCTGCTGCTCTCTGGCTGCCCAGCTCTGAAGGCAGCAGTGCAGAAGTAAGGGTGGCAATACCACAACCTCCCTAAAATAATCTTGCAACACTCCTGCAACTCCCTTTAGGGTCAGGACCCCCAGTTTGAGAAACACTGGTTTCCCCCGTGAAATCTGTAGAGTACAGGATAAAAGCACACAAAAGACCAGATTTCGTGGTCTGTGACGCTTTTTTCATGGCTGTGAATTTGGTAGGGCCCTACCTACGATAAGCTCCCATGTGTGTGAGATGGCACAAGGCTCAGTGGAGTCAAATCTTTACCCACCCAAGTGTTCATTGGATAGAAACTAGTTCGCAGCCCCCAGCCCAGTTAACGCTAACTTGTACTTTCAGCACTGACAGTGCATTGTTGCAGCGATACGCTGTGTAGCAGAAGCTGTGTTGGGTACTCTGCTCTCCCTCATTCCCTCGCACAGAGGAGCCCTTGGGGTTGGGGACACAGGTTCTGCTGCAGCTGCATGACTCTGTACAGGATAAAAATCCCTTCTTTCCCAGCACTGGCAGCAGAGAATAAACCAGAGTCGTTATGAACGAGCAGGACCCATTTTCCCTGCTGCTTGCCACCACCCTTTCGATTGAGTTCAGCCCTGACGACACTTACTGCCTACATCTCACCGTCCTGCCTTTCTGTCACCACAGAGAACATGGAAGCATTGTTGAGCTGGGCCAGGCAGAAGGGCTGCTGGGACTTTTTCTCGAGAAGCAACTTGTTGGCACTTCTGAGCTGCTTGCAGGACAGCACAAATGAGGTGAGCAGCCCTCTGTCCCCAACACTGCCACAGCTCTGTGTTGTAGACAGCTGGAATTGGTAACAAGCTGCTTGGCTTGAGCAGCAGGAGTGGCCTGTTTCACTGAACGGAAGCAGGGGACCCTATCAAGATTGGGCAGGGACAGCACTGGGGACGCTGTCCCCCTCAGTAAAGAGGCAGATCTGGCTGCCAGCGTTTCCTTGCGCGTGCTGCTGCTGGTAGCCTGTGTACTTGTGCTTTGTTGGAACCTCAGTAGCCTCCTGCTACCACGGCAGTACAGAAGAACAAAGTAACGACGGCTGCCCCTTTTGCTTCCAGAATTACAGGCCTGAATGGATTCTATTGGCTCTGGATTCCTGCTCCCCACAGCCTCTCTGCTTCCTCACCTGTGTCCTGACATAACCTTCCCCTCTCTCCACCCCTCTCCTCTCTTGGCAGGTCCGAGAGCTGGCATCAGAGCTGCTCATCCGCTACTTCCCACCGGCTTTCCCAGAACCCATTGCTGTGGCTCTGTTTGAGCGTGCCCAGGAGGCTGTGAGCAGCCCCAGAGTGCAGGAGGCAGAAGCAGGAGCGGTGTTGATGAAAACCATCCTCCAGAAGTATTGACTGGCTTGTCGCTCTTGTTTACTCTAGAAAGGACTTAGACAGGGGCCATGTGGGAAGGAGACCAGGAGACCTGGTAGTGTACACATAATCCTGTCTGTCCACACACACGGTTCACCATGACTTGCTTAGCTGACTCCCAGTTCCAACCAGTTTGATATCACTTACGTAGCACTCAAATGTGTTTCCAGTTACTCTGATCTCAGACTCGGACAGGGCACCAACATCCACCCGCTTGTTTAATCCTCTGCCTCTGTGATCCCAGAGGACAGATCCTCATGCCAGATATTGTCTGAAGTGTCTTTTCCCACCTGAAATAGAACTACTTGATTTTTCTTTTTCAGCACACCCGCCCTGCCCCTGGCCAAATAGATTTCTCCTGCTTCCTAGGGAACAATACTGACATCTGCCTTAGCATTAAGGATGTAGCATCAAAAAAAAAAAAAGTAGCTATGAAGCAAGAATATTAATATTTCTTACTATTCAGAGGGGTCACTTATAATTCACCTCAGCAGGACTGCAGGCCAGACAGCAGCAGCCCGTGATCTGAAGTAACCTTACAAAGGTTGAAGGCGATGGTGCGTTACAGTGTTAGAACACAAGGCCTCCAGCCCTCGGCAGTGAGGATTGTCACTGTGCCGATTAGGCGAGGGCTCCCTCTGAGGTTTGTCAGTGGTGTTAGCATCTGCCTCCTCCTCCTCCAGGTCAGACGGCAGCACCTTGGAGAGACTATTCCCAGAGGGAAAAGCAGCGGCAACTCTGCAGCACCGAGGCCTGTGCTTTGCTCAGTATCTTCTCCGCATGTTGCAAGCTCACTACGCCATGGCTTGTCAAGACCTGCTGCAGGCAGCGAGCACTAACCCAATGCATGGTGCGTCCCCGGGCATCATGAGGAGGGAGACATCAGAGCTCCCATGCCCCTTCTCTCCCCTGCAGTCCTGTCACACTGCAGCTGTGTGTCATGTGATGGATCTGGTCTATGATTCAGCAAATCATGTAGCAAGTAACTGGCTTGAGCACAGCACAACTAACTCCACTCCCAGATACGAAGAGATTCCCTGTGGCCTTGGGCAAGTTGCTTCACCTCTCTGCCCATGTCCCCATCTGGGTTTGGGGTAGCCCTAGCTATGTCACATAGGCCGTGTGATGATTGGTGAGCGTTTTGAGAAGTACGTTGAAGATTAAACATGCTGTGTATTTATGGGCTGGGACAAAGGGGTCAAGCTTGCTGTGGAATGGAGAGCTGAGGTGTTGGCCACTTGTCTGTGGCACTTTTTCCAGCTGCTCTGGCTAAATTTCCAAGCAGCTATTGACTTTTTCCTGGCCTCAGATCCCCCTCAGCACAGTATTTTTTTCCTTTCTTGTCCCAAACGTCAGCCCCATTTCCACACGCTATTAAACAGCTCCTGTCGGAGTTATGTATCTTATCTATCTGGAACGCCACGTCTCTGGGAAGGGAGCTTGACTTTATACCTGGCCCTCTATTGGTACTGTGCGGATATCATCTAGGGACGGCAGTTCTTTGCCACAGGCTGCCTCTATCTCGCACTGAACTTCAGTGACCCAGCTCAGTTGGGGGATTACATGGGAAGGGAACATGCAAGCATCCAGCCCTGTGATAACTGGAGTGTTATCTGTGTAGGAGTGATGGTGGCGCTGCGGAGGTGTCTGCTCGAGGTACCGGAGGGGGCAGTCTCCATACTGAAGGGAGAGCATGTGCAGAACTGGCAGGAGCTCCTCAGCCATTTGGTAACCTTGCTGGGAGACATCAGCACCTTCCTCCTGGGGGTGCTCCAGAGCAGGCAGGGGCCCAATGCCAACCAGCCAGGTAAGGAAGGGTTCCCAGCCAGCCCACCCCACGGTGTCATGCCCTTTCAACTACACCTGCCTCCATCACGTGCCAAGAGCTCTTAAACTGTGGATTGCAGAAAGCTGGCTGGTCACAGATGGTCTCATTTCCAGCTGCCTCTGCAGCCCTCCAGGCTCTACTTTCCAAAGAGCCGACTGCAGGTCTGTGAAAACCACCTGCTTCCTCTTGCTTCCACCTAACTGCCTCTAAAAGAGGCTCCTGCTCCATAAAAGGAGGAAAGGGGACAAGTGGCCAAGGAAAAGAGGAGTGCCCAGGGCAGGACGAACACACGGTAGGGTGCCCCACAGGAGAAGGGGCTCAGGTAGCCAGACAGAATGGCTAGGACAGGAAGGGTTAAGGCAACCAAGTGACAATGGAGAAGGGGCCCAGGTGGCAGAGAAGAATGAGCAGGAGGAGAGAAAAGCATACCAGGGGGTTGGGGAAAAGTGCAGTAAAGGGCAGAAGGAGACAGAAATTGACTTTAAGAAGGAACATGGCACTTTAAAGACAACAAAAACCTGAACACACAACTGCAGTTACGACAGGGATGTCACACAGTCACAACGGGAAAGCAGGGAGAGTCCACAGGATCATGGTTTGGAAGGGTGGGTCTCCATACCACAACCTCTCTTTAGCTACTGGCCACACTATGGAAGTTTGTCTCTCTCTCCCCCCACAAATCAGAAGATGATGGATTTGATCCTTCTCTCAGACTTAAGCAAGACTCAAGTGACCATCTGCCTTTGTAAGGTCATTTCCATTCTCCTTTCCTCTGGATTTCATACCCATAGCAGGCTCTGCTCTACCTCCCCACCCATCATTACCTATGCTGGGGCTAAAATAAATCTGCCTTCTGCTTGTGTTTTTGCAGCTGCTGCTCCTTCATTTGCAGACATGGTAAATGCTATTGGCTCCCTTATCATGCTGGGGAAAGGCCTGGAGCAGCAGGATGGGGAGGATGCCATCCTGCTGTCCGAGGAGCACAACCTTATCCTGACCTGCTGCTGGGTCTCAGTGAAGGTAAGGAGCTTTCATAAGGGGCCTGAAGGGAGCTAAGACCCTGCCAGTAGAGTTCTGTCATCAAGAGGCTTGGGACAGGGGAGGCAGCCAGGACACGGGATACCTTTAGTTTGGGAAGCATGCCAGATACATAGTCCTCTCAACTAAGGTGTTTGGTTTTTTAAAGAATTCCCTTTACAGCTTGCACTAACCCCAGTGCTGGAATTCCCCCTTTTCATACTCAGGGCAAACAGAAAGGGCCCTTTTCCCAGGCCTCAATCTGATTTCCTCAGTTAAATAAATTACAGGCCCAAACTCCTTTACCCCAGGGTTAAACACAAGCCAAGACAAACTCCCAGTTGGTGTGGACAGAGCCAACTCACCTTGCTTCCTCGCTATGGCTCACTAGTAGTTACTGCCTCCTCGGTGTCATTGCTGCCTCCTCCTTTTTAATAGTTGACTGGTTTCCTGAGACCCTAATGGGCTCCAGCTGCTTCAGGTCCCGCCCCATTCCCCTTGCCTCTCTGCACCAAACCCTCAGTCTTCCTGATTCAGCTCCTGTTCTGCTAGTCCAGGTACCAGCTGGGGAATGGATCCCTTCCTATATCGTCATGCAATAGGATGGCTTTTTAAATGAGGACAGTTCTTCCAAGCATTTCCTGCACTTGGCTAGTAAGATCAAGCACCATGGAGCCTTTATAACAATGTGCCAGGTGTCTTTTTGGTGTCTCTATCACTAGAGGCTTCTGTGTAATTCTCTAGAATCTCTGGCCCAGATCCACAGTGCTGTTCAGGCACCTAACTCCCATTGACTTCACTGAAAGGTGGGAGCCTAAATTCCTGTGACAATCTAGGCCTAGATGATAACTCTGCTGCTGCTATCTTATCATCACAGGAAACAGACAGCAGGACAGAGGCTCTCGGCTGCAGCAGAACTGTCCCTGTTCCAGGAGAATTTTGCTCTTATTGATGATTTGACTCGGTGGATCAGCCAGTTCCTACACTGCTCACTGAGGGTTTTGAGGGCCAGGCTCAGCTAGGAAATTATTTCTAGCACTGATTTGCATGTTTGGAAAGGCAGAAGAGAGTTTTGCACTGTTCTGCATTGCACTTGGCTGCCAGACCAGTAAAGAATTGTAAACGGCTTGAGGGAGCATTCATTAGAGCCATGTTTCCTAGCCACCGTGCTCTTCTCCTTCAAGGTCCTCCTGAACATTCACTTCTGTGACCACCTTCTGCTAACTGTCCTCTCCCGCTTCCTTGTGCCGCGCCTCAGCATTACAAAATCAGATAATTTTGTTCCAGTCGTCCCCCTACTTCCTTTATCTGTACGTTGCTTAACTCAGCGTCTCAGGGCAGGGACCTGGGCTTCTCACACTAGTCTGCAAAGCACTAGTCTTAGCTATTGCCCTTTAGCAATAATAAACGACACCCTGATTGATTTGCGTTGGTATTAAAATGCCTCCCAGAACTTGCAGGGTCCTTGCACGACAGAGACTTGCTGCTCTCTGCCTGTCTGGTTTGGGAAGCTTGTTGATTCCTGGGTACTCGCAAACATCAGTGATCAAGGTGATGGGATAATCAGGGACCTGATCTTGCTCCCACTGAAATCAGTGGGAGTTTTTACCATTTCAATGGCAACAGGACCAAACCTGGCTCAGACTGATCCTTGCCAGAGACTGCATAGGTATAAATTCCCCACCTTACTGAAGCATTGACTGGGGCAAGGGTGTGGAGGGGGCTTTTCCATTTGTGCCAGTAGAAACAAGGCTGAGGCATGTCTGCCGGGCACCGTGTGCTCTCAGCGTTTTAAAGCACCCTGGAGCATAAGCCAGCAATGCACCAAATCCCTCACTAGCCCCAAGGAGGAGAGAGGCCACGTCAATTGAGCCAAGTCTTGCTCTCACGCCTAATTTGGTTTGTTTCTTCGGACCCCGCAGGAAATAGGGCTGCTCTTGGGAGGCCTCGTGGAGAAGATTCTCCCTCTGGCACCACCGGCAGGGGCTGAGCCACTCCTGCCACTCACGGTGGTCAAGATGGCGGCTAGAGTGTTTCAGGAAGTGCTGCTGAAGTGCCGGCACTGGGTAAGAACAGCGTCCGGCCTGGATGGATAGGCTGTGCCACACCCTCCGTCCCATCTCAGGCCTGACGGGGGGCGGGGGTCTCCCTCCCTTCTGAATGGCCCAGGGCTCATTTCACTGTCCCTTGCGGGCAGTAAGGTCTGTCGTTTAAGGGCCATTTGTCAGGTCCCTGGGTCCAATTCTGCTGTTACACCCCATGACACTGGAACAACTCCACTGACTTTAATGGGGCTACCGGGGACTTATAGCACCCAGGAAAGCATCCAGCAGATGTTTTCCCACCAGTACGTCTCCATTTAACCCTTACAAGGGCCAGCTCCTGGCCAGGGAGACGGCAGGGCTCCATTTGGAGCCAGTCATTACAGCTTTGGACAGTGGCAATGACCACAGAACAGCGTCCGAAATCCCCTCTCCTCTTCTTCTTCCTGACCTACCTTCCGTGTGTCCCAGCAGTAAACCTGGATCCCTTTGGGTGGATGCAACTGGTCGTGTCACTGTTTCTTAGATAGCGCTATGAGCTCTGTCACTCAGCCTCTGGGCTACTGTAGGGGCTAGACAATGTGTGGTAACCCCAGTGGGGGTTTGATGTATCACATGAGACAAGCGAGTGGCTTGACTGTCCCCTTTGATTCCACAGCGGAGATTCATAATTAGCCTCACCTACAAAATCCACTTCTCTGCTCCACAAAAATCTTCCGTTTTAATGTTTTATCATGTAGGCCAGGGGCTTTGGTTTAAGCATGGGACTATGAGTCAGGAGCTCCCAGTTTCTAATCCCGGTGCTGACACTTAACTGCTGCAGCTTTGACCAAGTTATTACATTTATCTGCTTCTGCTTCCTCATCTGTGAAAAGAGGCGAGTGTCCCCCTCATGGGGCTGTGGTGAAGGTTGATTAGGGAGCAGATGGAAAGCCCTTTGAACCTGCAAAGCCTGGAGTATTCTTCTGTCCTAGGGAGCAGTTGAAGGTTGCAGCATGGGATTCACCAAATTCTGCACTGCTTTGCTGAACCATCCTCATGCAGAACTGCAGGCAGTGCCAAGAACGATGCTGGCACAGGTACTGCAACCATTTCTTGCTCTAGGCACCAAGGGGAGAAGGTCATTCAGTTGAAGGTAACTGTTACTTATATTACAGAGGTACCCAAAGACCTCAGTCAGGATCAGGGCACCAGTACGTGTTCAAACACAGGAAAACTCAGCCCCCTTCTGGAAGGGGATACAGACTAATTAACTTTAGTCAGTTCAGAGTTCTGATGGGCAAATCATTGACCTCTGACCCCTCACTCATGTATTGTGCTGAGCACACACCCCTGTGTGTGGTTTTTAGAGAGGTTTAGAACAGTTGTAAATTTAAGGACCAAAGATCATTGCTGTATTCCCCCAAATCCCTGGCTGGGGCCTTGTACACCTCAAAAGTCTGAGCATCCCTTCCACTCCACTGAACCCCTCTTCCCAAACCAGCCTACAGCCACTGAGGACTAAGCAGAACGCCCTTTGGATCCTGCTCTCCCCTCTCAGCTGTTAAGTCCACGTGTACCAACCCTGTACAGTAACTCCTCACTTAAGGTTGTAGTTATGTTCTTGAAAAATGCGACTTCAAGCGAATCATGTTAAGCAAATCCAATTTCCCCATAAGAATTAATGTAAATGGGGGGGTTAGGTTCCAGGGAAATGTTTTTCACCTGACAAAAGAGTATATTATTACACACACACACACTCTCACACTCTCTCTAGTTTTAAACAAACAATTTAATACTGGTACACAGTGATGATGATTGTGAAGCTTGGTTGAGGTGGAGGAGTCAGAGGGTGGGCTATTTCCCTTTTCTGCTAAATGATGAACTAGCAATTGGCTGAGCCCTCAAGGGTTAACTTTCTCACTCTGCAGGGCAGCAGGAATGGAGGGAGATATGTGCATTCCCCTTAAGTACACTGCCTTGTTAATTAGATCAGCTTGCTGAGACTGCAGCTGCTGCAAGCTCCCTCCATCCTGTGTCCCCCTTGCTCTATGAAAGATGGGTAAGCAGGGTGCAGGAGCAGGGAGGGGGGCACCCTGACATTAGAACCTCCTCTTCCTCCCCCCACCCCCCCAGCAAGCAAGAGTCTTGGGGAGCAGCTCCAAGGCAGAGGACAGGAGTAGCACATGGCAGTGGGGGGGGAGGGACAGCTGCAATTGCTATCCTGCTGGATAGCTGCTGTGCAGGGAACTTACGGGAGGGGGGAGCTGATGGCAGGGCTGCCAGTCCACGCTGGTTCCAAGCCCCTACCAGCTAACTGCAACAGGTTGCTCTTCCTGCAAGCAGGAAACAAAGCAGCTGGCTGCCAAATGGGAACATTTCACAACTTTAAACGAGCACATTCCCTAATTGATCAGCAACAAAACAACGTTAACCAGGATGACATTAATTGAGGAGTTACTATATCACGCCCAGCACTTGTTACAGAACAAACATGGGCATTGGATGTTTACCAGCGGTGTGAGTACAGGCCTGGGAGCTAAGAGCTCCTAAACTGCAATCCCAGTCTGAACACTGCAAGGTTTAATCTCTCAGTCACATACAGCTTCCAGCACTGCTTTTGTTTCTCAGGGTTTGGAATTGTTAAGCGGCCCCAGGAGCAGCTCCATTACCCGCAGGGCAGCCGGCTTCCCCATGCTCTTCCTGTGTATCCTCGGTGGGGAGGATCCCTCCAAGGCGCGCCCTCTGCTAGCACATTGCATCCAGACTTTACTGGCCTTGGCCAACACGCCTCTCCCACAGAACTGGGACCAGACGCTGGACCTCCCTCAGGTGAGAGGCCTGAGCGCCGAGCAGTTCAGCTCCCACATTAGTGGATGATAGTCAGCAGAAGAGACCTGCCTCTTGGTTAGCCAGGCAGGCTGCCTCCTGACTCCGCACCAGTGATGCTGCTGAGCGAGCACCCTGCCCTCCGAACGCGGCTGGGGTCTCTGTGCTGCCAGCAGCACCATCTCTCAGAGGAGACCAAACCCACAAGCAAACCACTCGTGCCCACTCCCGGCGTCCTGCTGGTTTTCACTAGAGTAGAGCTGTTCACTGCAGCGTCACACCCACTTACCTTCCCTGGCCAGTTCAGCTGAGGAAGACAGCTTTCTTTTCGCTGCCCCAAACTATTGCTTAGTGTTTGCTGTGTCCCTGCTCCCACCCCGAAGTGACTCGTGTGCATTCTGTGTAGTACATCAAGCTCCTTTGCAATGAAAGCTGCTCTACGAGTGGGAAATGACTGCGACACTTCTGGGGGTAGTATCCACGGCTGCAAGGCACCTCGCTACCACCTGCCCTTAGCATAAGGAAGCCATATCTGTGAGGGGTCAGTTCACAAATTCCACCAGCCACAGGCAACACATGCACTCCCCCCCTCAGCCCACACAGGCTTCACAGTCCCTCTGCATGTAAGGAATAGGCATATACAGCCCCTGAGCTCTCCAGGCTTCCCCTGGAAGAGTCCAGTCCGTAGTCTACTACACGCTCCCCACATTCACAGATCCACTGCTCCCAAATGCACAGTACACACCAGCTGCACCTCAGAACCACCGCTCCACTCAACTGACAGTACTCGGATTAGTGAAACCAAGTAAACGTTTATTTAACAAAGACCTGAGATTTGAGAAGAAGCAGGCAGAATTAATGGGAACAAATGGTTACGTATAAAATAAAATCACAACGTGAGCCTAAACTTAACAAGACATTCCCCTGTCTCAAAGGTGACTCACCCAAAGTCTCTCTCTTCTCATCAGAGCCAGACCAGCTGTGATCCTTCGTTCATACAACAAGCCAGCTGGCAGCTTGACCCCTCAGTGAAGGATACCTGGATATACCATTGTATCTTCAGACATAGTTCCAGCCATCCAGTGTCATCACTTGTAAACAGGGTACCTCCTGCTGCTTGTTTTTTCCTGCAGAGAATCTCCCATGGAGATTACACAATCTCTTAATTAGCACTGTGGTCAGTCAGTAAACAGACAGCTGTCGTGAAGTAGACAGTACTCAATTTACATATAGCCACACAGGTGGATAAGCAGGTCCCACCTGAAAGAAACACACACACACACACACCCTCCTTACATAGTATCTGTACAAACATGTCACAGTGATGATGACGATCAGTGTGACACAGGCTTTCGCTAGGGACCTTGCCAGAAACCCTTTGATGAACGATTCTGTAGAGACCAGACCCAGGGCACTGCCTTCTGCCAGTGGGCACCAAGATGTCCCTGGGCCACCACGGTGATCTCTGTTGTGTGTTCTCTGCAGGTCTCTGCCTTGCACGTGCTACAGACACTGGTGCGTGGCTCTGGCCTAGGAACGGCGCTGCTACAGTATGTCACACCTATGATGGCTCTGCTTCTGAAGGCACTAGGCTCGTCTAGCTGGGCTATGAGAAACGCAGCCATCCAGCTCTTCAGTGAGTAATAGCTGCTTATTCCTATCAGTGCCATGGGGTGCACACACGGGTGTCCTTCCATCAGTCAGTCTCCACAGGAGTAAGGCCATTGCTCTGTTCAGTGCCCGGCCCTTAGTGCCCTCTGAGGGGCTAATGGAACATAAAGCAAGAAGAGCATGGCAGAAGCTCTGCTGTGAACAATAGTGATGGGGAGGAGGGAGGAGACAGTGTTGTACGGTTTGCAAAACGTGTCCTCCAGTCTATGGTGAGTCTGAACAGGCTAATTCCTATATCTGTTAGAAAGAGTCCCAGATTAGGCAAGCGCTGGGCTACTTCAAGAATGCTCAGCTTACCAGGTCTGGTAGCCGCTTCCTTTGCTATTTAGGGAGGGTCACGGTAGCTGCTCCCTAAGGGGTCTAAGAATAATGTTTTATACAGAATCCCACCCCCGCAAAGCATTTTCCAAACTGCCCTCAACAGATGGTCCCAAGCAAAAAATCCCAGGGCTGACCTTTGGGGCAGTCCCAGTCAGGATCTAAATTTTGACTTGTCTCCATCTCTCCCACTACACACGGCCTCAATGAAATGCAGCCATCTCTGGGGCGGAGGGTACTCAGCATGAGATGCTGGATAAGGGCCCAAGGCAAACCCCAGCAAACAGGCCAAAGCATCTTTAATGCCCTGCAGAGCAGGGGGGACCTGCTTTCTGGAGTCTCTTGAGAGCACCCCCCATTGAGTAAATTGCCTGGAACTCCATCTCCCTGCCTGGGAATGACGAATGACTGAGCCAGCCCTGCTGGGATTTGAAGCAGGCTCCAACGAGAGACATCAGGGAGTCTCTGTGCTCAAGCCACTAATGTGTTGCCTCTGCCTGAACGCGGCTCTGGTGGACTTTACTGTTCCTGCTGAAACGCAGGGCAGAGTACGTGGGTTGCTAGTTCAACGCTGCCATGTGCCAATGGCCGTAGTTCCTGATGTCCTTCCCCTGCTTGTTTTCTTTCAGGCGCCCTCGCAGCTCGGGTGCTGGGTCCGAAGCGGAGCCGGGACGATAGCTGTGCTCAGGATGGGGTGAGCCCTCAGGCGTTCTTCAGCCGCTACCCGCAGCTGAGGGAGATCCTGCTGGGAGAGCTGCACTCAGCTCTGGAGACGGCAGGAGAGCCAGAGGGAGGGAGGTTTCACCTCTGCCCCTCGCTCCACGCCATCCTCACGCTCTTGGCAAAACTCCAACCCGGGGCAGATGGACTGAGCAGGTAGAGAAAATGTGGAGGCCACCACCCCATGGGCAGGTGGCAGGGTGCAGGCTGGGGGTCCCTGCAGGGGCACTGCTACCTTTGGCCTGCGTGAGGCTGACAGCCTCCCAGAGCCAATGGCATTCAGCCGTCTTCTGCAGAGGGGGAGGGTCCCTGTCCTTGTCTGGGTCACTTGCGTCCTGGCAGAGGATGGGCTGCGCGACGGCAGGGCGCTGCAGTGGCACTGCTGGTCCTGAGGGCTCAGAGACCCCATGGAGCTGACGTGCAGAGTCGAGACATGTTCTGAAGCTGTCGTCCTTTTCTAGCCCTGTCCGTTCAGCTCCGTTTAGCAGGGACGTAGACCAGCTGGAGGATAATCTTTGCTTTGTTTCCCGCTCTGCACTGCTCGCTCTGCAGCGTCTCCACTTGCTTCCTGGAGCCCTTGCTTCAGCTTGCAGGAAACCCCATCTACGCTGTGCGAGTCATGGCAGCCAAGGCCCTGGTCCCTGTTGTCCCTACAGCTGAATACGGGAAGATCCTGCTGCGACTGGCTGGGGACTTAGCTAAGCGAGACGGTGTCCTATCCCACAACACGCTGCATGGGCGTCTGCTGCAAATACAGGCTCTGCTGGCTTACGCTGCAGACACGAACTGGTGAGTGGGTTTCTAGTGCCGTTACCTTACTCCCTTTCTGTTTTCACGGCAGCAAGGCATGACCTCAGATCCAAATTCCAAAGCCAGGGGCGTAGCGTGAGCAGCCTGGCAAGGAATGCCGAGGCAAACACTGAAATTAACCTAGGAATGTTGCTTCCCAGCTGAGTGGCAGAGCGGTGGCTCCATCACAGACTCACCACCTGACTCGCTTCCTGTGCTTATGGCAATCCTGCCTTTTGTGAAATGGCTCCATTTGCTATCGAAGGGGCAAGAAATAAGGACAGACCAGACTGCATGGAGCCCTGCTGGCCGCTTCATGGAGTGCCAGGGACAATGCAGAAGAATGTACGCTGACCTCATGTTCTGTTTGGTTGCAGGGATGGGGAAAAGGTTCTATCACACACCCTAGAAACAGGAGGAAAGAGCCCAATGACGCCACCATAAGACAGGATACAAGGTGGTCTAGTAGCGACCGACCTTCCCAACCCTTATCAATGCAGTACCCTGTCCCCTTCCAAGAAACAGAATTGTAATGCATCAGTCTGCAGAGAGAACTGGGCCAGCACCTTTCAAAGAGACAAGCTAACGCTCCTGCATCCAAGGTGGCTAGTAACAGCTAACCCATAACTATTGTTACGGATGTTGTCAGTAGCTACAGGTGTGGTGCTCTGCTCTTGCTCAATGATGATAACAGTCGGCTGCAGGCGTGTTCCCTCTGTCTGCTGCCATGGCTCGGCGCAGATCCCTGGCACAGCAAGCCACGAGAGAACCTCCAACGACCACAGACTCTAGTAAGATACGAAGGAACCTGAGCCAGGTTTATTGTCAAACGAAGCACAGTATTAGTTTCCCGTAGACTCTACAAGACATACTACGAATTTGTGCCCCCGGCAATGGACCCGCTCAGTCAGTGGCAGGACTTTCCACTGCCCCCTAGGCCAGACAAAGATGTGCACTCCGGGACCTACTTTTATACAGTTACAGGACAGATTACTCATCCCTACTGACGTATTGAGCTACAGCCTCTTGACTCATTAGGGTGCTGTCTCCTCCTTTGATCATGTTGTTTCAAACAGATCTATCCATCATGCTGTCCTTTTGACCCTGCCTTTAAGATGCACCTGCCTGTTCCTTGTTATCTCTCTGGAGTGTTCTGATGCCATCTTGGCACAAGTTCCTCTTATTAGCACTTATGTGCGGATGCACCTGCTTCTAGCAGCCCTCTTCTCACCAGCCTCTGTGAGTGGGGCCTGTCTCTGGTTCACAGCCCAGCTTTTGCTTAACAGTGCTTGGAAGTACTTTGGTTCAGGCTTCAGACTGGGCCTTTGATACAAGAGTTTATGTTTTGGGCCTCATCTTACTACAACAGGTACCTCGCTAAGTAAACTCTGCTGTTTCCTTTCAGTTCGTCACCAGATGCCATGCGGTCTGTGGCTCACCAGATGGAAGGCCAGTTCTGGTTGGTCACCCCTGCACAGCAGTGCCCTCTGATTCGCTCAGCCTACCTCCAAGTCATCTCCCTCTTGGCGGGGAGCTGTACCCAGGATTTTGCAAAGCGTTTTCGAGAGGTTGTGAGCAGTGAACTGCACAGCCTCGGGCCAGAGCAGAAGGCAAGATCTTCTGAACTCCAGGTATTTGCCTCTCCTGAGGATGTGGTCATTGTGGCTCACTGGGGCCTCAGAAACAGCTCAAGGATAAGGAATATGCTACCAGTCAGGCTGCAAACTCACAATGGACCATTGTAAACACTCTGCTGGGTCTGGAGTACAGGATAGGGATAAGGAGCAGTCGTTCTCTCAGTGGGATCCTTTGAGGCTTCACCAGTCGGTGTTTGCAAAGTGGCTGGAGAAGGAGAGGAATGCTTTCTGATTTAAAAAGTCTCTGGTGCTCTTACAAAAATGGTGAATGGCCTTTAACCTTGAGCATCTCTGCTTAAGGGGAAAACGTAGGTTAAATTTAGTTCTCGGCTATTTCACTTTTATTCAATGTGCTAGCAGTGGGCATGTAGTGTAGGGCACTCATCCAAACCTGGCCCACATCAAAGGGATCTTGTCTCGGTCTGGAAAGCAAAGCCTTTCATGGAGTAGCATATAAGCAGCTGTTCTGGTTTTCTTGCAGGTGGGCTCTGCTGTGTTCCATCAAGTCATCACCCACTTCCTCTGCAAGGAGGCAGCAAGCCTGGCTGGGACTGAGAGAGTTGGTGCTGTTTGCTTGCTCCTCCAAGGGGCAGATGTTGATATACAATCAGCCATCCTGACGTGGGTGATTGAAGGGGAGGAAGAAAGAAGCAAGGACTTAGAGGAGAGTCTCCAGCTGACCTTACTGGTAAGGCAAGGCTCCACAGAGATTTTAAATCAGAGCGAATGTTCAGGACCTGTGCAGTCCTAACACCCCCACACTGTGAAACAGATCATGCCTTTCTGAGCTCTCATTCTGATGAGCGTGGCTAGTTAGCTGTTCCTAGAAACCACTGTGCTGAGGCCATTCACTTAGTACTGACACCATATGCCTTTCCCTGTGCATCCTACTGGGAGTTTGAACCCAGGTCCCTAGAGGCAACTGGCTAGTGCGTTAATCCACCGCATTTCCACAGCTGCATTTTAGCTTTAGAAGCATCATTGCTCATCCCGAATCAAAAGGACTTTTACCAAGAGGGATGGTGATTCCTTATTTCTCTGGGAATTTTCCATTTCTTCATCAGGAGAACCTAAAGTCAGTGCTACAAGGTCGGCGGGACAAAGAGTTCTTGAAGTTATACCTGGAGGCTTTGGTGCATCTGTGCCGCAATCCTCCATCCCAGGCCCAGGATGTTTTCCATAAACTCTTGGGTCCTGCAGCAGCATGTGTGGATGTCCTGCTATCTATGGTGGAAACAGAGTCTCCTGGCCCAGACCTCCTCTTCCAGGCACTCTCCGTGATCAGCTTGCTCTTTGTCCTGGGGTAAGCAGAATCTTATTCTCCTGTACCCTCCCTCTAATTTTCTGATGAGCCATAGACGTCAATAAGAGTTTTGCCCTGGGTTCAGTAGGAGCAGCACTGATCCCTACAACAGCAGACACCTTTTTGGCATTGCCTATATAATATATTCAGGTCTGTGCGTCTGTCCTGGCTTTTTTCCTCTTGCTCTTACTTGCTTGGCATTGAATTTTATTGGAGGCATGTGCCCTTCCACGATACCAATTTTACTGGCGCTGCATTGCAGCTCTGCCTTGCGTGGTAGGTGGTCTTATACCAATTTACTCCACTCCTCGAGAAAGCGAGGAGACAAACATTGAAGAGAAGCAGATCGCTTGCAACTGAACAGGAGCTGTAGTTACATGCCTGCAGCGACACGTAGAATGGTGCTGGCTAAGAAACGTAGGGCTGCCAGTTACAGAGGTGTCGGTGCAGTAGAGAATTGTCCAGTATGCAGGGTACAGCATAAACAGTGGTGTGTGTGTCCAAGGAGCCCTGGGGCGGGTGTCACCCTAAAATACTGGCAGCTACAGTAATCCTTTTGTGCCTGGTGTAGCATTTGAACTCAAGTGGCCCTGCTTCTCAGGACTCCCAGACCCTGTGCTTGAATGGGTGGAGAATAATAGGTTGTAACTGCTGTGAGAGGGACAGAACCAGAGGTGCTATTGCTTCTCCACAGTGTACTGCAGAGATCCATGACCCTTCGCTGCAGGACCTGCATTTTGATTTAGTTTTTGCAGTGGACATCAACAAATGCACCAATGTCAAAGGATTTATGGCAGCTTCACTAGTCTGGTGCAGTGTCATGGGTCTGGCTTATTGGTACAGAACCTCCCTGAAAAGGGAGAATTCTGTGTTGGGGCAGTCAGCTGAGTGCTGGTGTCTGATGGAGCCAGAAGGAATGACCTGACTTTGACATTCCTCCTCTCTCACTCGTCCTGTGACAGTTCCAAGCTTCGGGATTATCCTCTGCTTGAGCGATGGTGTGTGATGCTGGAAAGATGCAGCAGATCCATTTCTTCGGAGGTTTTGAGACTGGCAGCGGCAAGGTCTCTCAAGCTGGCAGGAGCTGACTTGGTTCAGAGTGCCCTGGAAGCCTCCTGCCCATCCCTGCTGTCCGTGGCTGTGCGGTATGTAGCTGACACTTAGAGTCAGAGAGTTGAGGCCAGAAGGGACCCACCAGATCTTCTCATCAGACCTCTCACACCTCGTATCACAGGCCACCACCTCCCACACACTGATCCCAACCACTGAAATGAGACCACAGTATTATGTGCCACAGGCAGACAGTAGGAGGGGCTGCAGTGCACCAGTGCCTGAGGCCCCCTCAACAGCAGGAAATGATTCAATGAGATACACCCACATAATCCTGGTAACTGACCCGCACCCATCTGCTGCAGAAGGCAGCGAAAACTCTGCCAATCTGACCTGGGGGCGGGGTGGGGGGTGGGGAATTCCTTCCTGACCCCACACATGGCCATCAGTTAGACTCTAAGCATGTGAGCAAGAACCAGCCAGTCAAGCATATATGACAGAGAGAATGCTTGGTGCCATCTCAGAGTTCTGGCCCTCTCCATTCAATGTCCCATTGCCAGCTGTGGCCATCCCTGATACTTCAGAGGAAGGACATTTAAAAAAAACAACCTAGAATACACTGGAGGGGAAAATCTCTACCTGACCTAAAGCATGAACTTTTAGGTCCATATGACGTACACCAGAAATGGGCCTCAGGGCTGCTGAGCCTTAACCCCTACCAGCACAAGCAACCTCGTCATACAGTCACACTAAAAAAATGTATCCAGCTTTCTCTTGAAACTAATTGTTTGCCCCCACAACTCCTGTGGGGAGGCTGTTCCAGAACCTCATCCCTCTTATGGTTAGAAACATTCTTCTAATTTCCAGCCTGAATTTGTTCATGGCCAGTTTATATCCATTTGTTCTTGTGCCAACACTGTCCTTTAGCTTAAATAGCTATTTACCCCCTCATGTATGTGGGGGGTAAATATCATCCATCCTTATTCTCTTTATAACTAAAAAACCTCATTATTTATATTTAATTTCCTGGCAAGAGCTAATTCAGCTTGACTTTGAGCAATACTCGTGGCATGAAAGTCAGGTTTTCTTGATGGTCATTGACAATACACATTTCCAGTACTGCTCCAGCATCCAAACTCCCAGTTTCCTGCCCTAAAGGTTAATAACTTGCCTGTTTAATAGAAGACTCGCACTAGGAAAACTGCATTGAAGAATATTAAAGGGGCCATTGCCAAGTTACAAATCACATTTTTAAAAACAAGATGCTGTTACCTCTGCTGCTGCTGCTAACACCTGAAAGCCTCAGCTCCTTTTTGCTATAAAGTACTGTTGATTTACTCTCTGCATTTCACTCAGCCTGGACAATGAAAAATGCACTTGTCAGTTTCATTTTCTGGCCCTCATGCAGGGTAACTCAACTCTGCAATATTCCAGTTGCAAACACAACATAGGAATATTTAAACAGAAGACCTGTAAGTTGGAGTTTAAATAAAAATACTGGAAACGTTTCTGTTGACCTAAGGATTTGTAAAACAATATTTTTTTAAACAAAATGTAAATGTTGGGTCCAACTCTCCCCAACAGTGTCCTCATGAAAATCCTCAATATAATATTGGATGGGGCACTTTGCCCTGATGAACAGAGACAGGCTGACTGTGACAAGGTTGTGGAGTACTTGAGGATATATGTCTCTTTACAAAAGAGAAAAGAAAGAATCTTTGTTAAACAAACATTACCAGGATGTAGCTAGTTTCCATCTGACCATTCTGCTGGTATATTTACCCCTTTCCCCTAACCTCCATCTATTAGCTTTGTCTCTTCCAACTGTAAGCTCATGGCAGCAGGGCCTTTCATGTATGTAACACCTGACACATTACAAGCACTACCAGAAGCAAGTAATGATGATACTGACCATCCAAGTTTCCTGTCAGTTACAACCTGTGTAAGATTATCCTCTGGCATTGTGGTTGGACAGCTTAGAAATGCTTCAGATAGCACCATATGCTACTACAATGAAGTCTGCCTTCTTTTTCCACTCAGTGTGATGGACATGGGCATTTACCTGCTACAAGATGAGGATCAGGAAGTACGGCGTGAAGCCTCTGTCTTCGCCAGCCTTGTTCAGCACGTGTCGGGAGCGAAGCCTCAAGATAGTTGTGTTTTCATCCAGGGTAACAGAGGGCTGGTGTGCCTGCTGCATGTCCTGCTGGAAAAGTTCTGGGGCTGCCAAGAAACCTTTGAGTTTTTGCTTCGGCACCTCCCCACGCTGGATCTCAGCAACATCTTGACAGAACTGGAGGCCAACAAGTGAGCGGCTAAGGTTCTAAAGCGGTGATAAGGAGACACATACCAGAAATATTTCAGTACCCATCTTCAGCTGTGGCCAAGGGGAGGGCACACAGCAGCTCCAGAAGGGATACAAAGCTTGCTTTGAGGCACCTTTGTGCTCCCACATCCCACTTGCACTGGTCCAATATCCCAGTGTGTATTAGAGCAGCTGCCTGGCAGTAGTCCCAAGGGGCTGGGAGGAGAACTAGGGATTGCTGTGGCGTAGGAAGATCTGGCCACTCCTAGTTTTCTCCCAGCCATATCCTCCCGACACTAGCTGCAGACACTAGAAATGGCTTAAGAGTGTCTATGGTAGGTTCATGCCACAGGAGTATACGAATACCCTAGTGAGATCCCGCCATGGCTGGTTATGCCAACAGTGTATTGCAAAGCAGCCACAATGCAGACTAGGATTGGGAAACCTGTCTTCAGGAACGAAGGCAAATCATGAGAATTCGGTTGCCTCTTAGGAGGGAGCCCAAGTGACCAGCTGGTAAAGGGCCAGCTCAGACATGCAAGCAGTGATCCCTGCGTGCCAGCAAAGGGCAAGGAGGGGATGCGCCGTCTGCTGGTGGAAGTGAAAAGAGCAAATGCAGCCTGGTTTTGTCTCTGCTTCCGGAGGAAGCCGCTCCAGGTGGTATTCCAGAATAAAAGCCATAGGGACGACTTGGTTTTATAAGGGCAGATTAAAAACTAGGCCCTGCAAAGAAATGGTCTTTTTGGGGGTTTCTTTGTTCTTGTTTTTTAAATAAAAATGTCCAGACTGGATGCAAGTGAGGCTGAAAATAGAGGGCAGGGGCTACTGAGTTCTGTCTCCATCTCTGCCAGTGTCTCACTGTGTCACCTGGGGAGGTAATTTAGTCCACCTACGTTTGAAAGTCCTGGCTTAAATTTAAGAATTCAAATCTCTATTCAAGCAGCTAAATAAGTGGCCTGTTTTTGTTTGGGTTTTTTTGAGGTTTTGAGCACCTATAGCTCCCATTGACTTCACTGGTGGTTGTGTGTGCTCAGCACCTCTCAAAATCAGGCCAATTACATAGGTGCCTTGCTTTAGCCACTCAAATTTGAAAATAAGGCCTTTAATCTCTCTGCTTTTCCCTCTGTGCAGTGGAGATGACACTTCTTAATCCACACAACTCCCCTGGAAGAGACTGGAGTTCATGGGTGTACAGTGCTGTAAATCTGTGCTCTAAAGATGGGAAACATTGTTGCCAGCATCCCAAGGGAACTGTCCTCCACAGAAGGAGGCCTTGGGCCTTTCAATCTGTAGACACAAAATATGTGAAATCCCATCCTTTCTAGTCACCAATACCGAAAGCCCTGTCTGCTCATGCAACACCCATCACGGTGCCATCACAGCGTGAAATCATGCAGAGGTGTTTGGAGGAGCAGATCAATGAATGAGACAAAACGTGGGGTTTATCATTTGACTTGGTTTCCCTTTCAGAGCGGTCAGTCTGTATAAAGAGGATGAACCCAATGTTTTTGCAGAGCCAGCTGTCTTATCCCGACTGCTGCTCCCCTTCCTCCTCCAGCTGCTAGACAGGGTGCCCGCCTCTACTCGGCTTTGTGAGTTCACTCAACGCTGGCTGAAAGCCACCGGACCCAGCATCTTACACAGCCTGCAGCACTGCAAGCACTGGTGGAGCCGAGGTACGTAGCTGCACTGGCATCGCATCTAATTCCTTCCCAGTGTCGGCCTCAAAACCAAACCAAAGCTGGTTGCATATGACGCTTGTTCATAAGGCACAAATTTGTTTATATGTAGGACCTGCACTAATTGGCAATCTCTTTAACTATGAGGTGCTAGAATAATTGCTTTAAATAAAGTGAAATGGAAGAAGCAGCACATTACTTCCTGCCATATTTCAGCTTCCAAGCTACATTGAACTTGGGGTTGAAGTGAGTTCATAGTATTCTTTACATTTTTTCCAATGTTGTTCTCAGTCAGGTTAATACAATTCACCTGGGCTCTAGCCCACGATCCACATGCAGAAAAACCTGCTACGTTTAGGTTTGTTGTTCCAATGTTTCCCCCCACAAACCAGCCTCCCTTCAAACAGCACCGAGACTGGGACGAACAAAACAAAGAGTGCAAAGGAAAAGCCAGGGAACAGCCACTGTATTCCATAATTGTCCCTTTGCAGGATCTGTGCCATTGACTGACAACCCTCACTTGTTTTCTGTATCTTGGCCAAATTCACCATACAGTTCAACCAGCTCCTAGGAGCGTATCACGAATAGTGATTAGAGGTGAACTGGAGAATGAGAAGCAGCTTGGAGGTTTTGGATAACCGGAAATTGCATCCAGGAATCCCCATGATGTTACCTGCGTAATAAACTATTTGCCCTTGGCAAGGGAAACTGCAGTAGAGTCTCTGTACTAGAGCTGTCATGTTGGGGAGGGGCTGGCTGTGCTCTGCGCAGCCAAGGTAAGCTGAGGCAAATGCCCAGTGGAGCTGCCTGGCATTTGTGTAAATGAAAAAAGCTAAATAACAAACAGAGAAGCTTAGCACAGGCTTAAGCACAAGCCCGTGTCTGGGCCGTGTGTGGACAGGCCAAGTCAGGTGTTGGAATTCACCTGTGCCAGGAACAGAAAAAAGCCAGAAGTCCCTGGTGGGTATCCATGGCTCTGCACCGTCATGCTGCTGCTGAGTGGCACTGGTTTTTCAGTGACAGCTCAACTCCTGCTGCAGCAGCGTGGTGCTTTATCTGCACTCTGACGTACATGGGAATTTGGCTCGTGGAGAGGATGGGACAGTGAGAACAGGAATATTTGCCCGTTCGTCTGTCTCTATAAATTACTTTTGACAGCCACCGATATCCTATATACACCCTAACCCTATTAATGCCTTGTTCTGCTCCCTTTTAGAGGCCATTGCACCTTTGCATATGAAAGCTCTGGGGTGTGCAAAGGTGCATGCTGCTGTCACAGCGTTACTGGTGAAGGCTACACTTCTGGTCCACGTGCTGGATGGTCTGGAAAGGACCCACATCAGTGCTTCAGAGATCCACTGCACTTCCCAGGAGCTGAGAAGTGAGCTTGTGCTGGTACAGGAACTGCTGGCCCAGCATGGAATGGCCCCCACCTTCAGTTTAGACTATGGGATCACAGATACAAGGTCCTCAGTAAGAGCTGTCTGATCATCCTGGGTGGCAGAACTGTGTTGTACTGAGTTACCATGAGCCATTAGCCAAGGGGCAGAGTGTGCTCTCTTCACACTGTGCTTTAGATGTCTGTTCTGAGACACTGCTGGATCTCTGTGCTCACCTTCCTGATTTCTCTGCTGGGAGCTGTCCAGAACTGGTAGGTTATTGATGTAACTCAGGTGCCCCCCATTCACCAGCCAGGAAAGGGCAGTGGTACACTGTCCTGCTACCCAGGATCCAGGCCCCTCTCCTTCTCAGGTTATCTTGGTTCCTCAGACTTATTTTATCAACCACACATTCTCTGGATCAGACCAGGAGGTGATAGCTTCCAGTTCTTCATTTAGAGGGCAGCTTTGCAAATTACATCACTACCAACATAAAATACCAGTGATGGTCTTAGCCCATGTTTCTGCTCCTCTCTACCTGAAAAGCATAGGCTCCTTGGTATGCCCGATATTCTCAGGTCAAGACATTGCTTCCCTGTAATGAGGAGAGTTGGATGCACTACTCCCCGAAGGACCAGAGAGAACACATCTCGAAGGACAGAGGTCACATCTCAAACTCGGCTCCTCTGCTCTTATTTCACTGTTTTTTATCCAGGTTTGTGACTCCTGTTATAAGGAGTCAATAAACATGCTTTTGGCTTAAGAAAGTATCGCTTGGACTTTATCACTAATAAAGAGTCCTAATTGGGTGTTGCTGTTACTCAGTGTTATAAAGCAATCTGGGTCTCTGTATTTTCCATTTGAAAAGTCTTCAGTCAGTTAGCATATGCCCTCTGATTCCTCAAAATGTTAGTCTCTGACTCTCAAAGCTTAGCTGCTGCTTCACTAACTCTAGTCCAAACTGCTGGTGCAACAACAATCTCATACCAACAAAGCCTTCGTCTTGTCTCTGTTGCGCACGTGCTTCACTGATACAGCCTCTGTCCCAGAGTTCCTGTGCTCAAGAGTACAGAAGGGACCCTTCACATGTCACTCTCCAGTATGATGTAGTGAGAGGGTGGGGAATACGCACAGGAGCTGATCCCGTCTGAGAGCAGATCACACACACAAAGTCAGGGATGCTGTAACTTTCCTTCGCTCCCCTCTTTGTAGGAACTGAAGTCCTAGGCTGACTGACTCTCTGTCTATCACCGATACTTCAATGAAACATCTAAAGCCTCGGTAGGGACGTGAACTCAGCTGTGCTAATCCCTCCTACAGGACTTAAAATACACAAAGCAACAGCCATGGCAGACAAGTGTTATTTTCAAAATGTTTTGGAAATAACATTTTTAAAGCCTGACATTCAGATTAAGAACCTGACATTTTAGGCCATTTCAAACGAGAATTAAGATCCAGAACTCGAAGGAACCTCCTGGGTCGAGTCCAGTCCCGTGCTGTCACAGGTAACTTCATCACTTCACTTCCCAACTGCTTTACCTGTTTATAAAGAGTCCAACATGCCCACAATTCCATTCATAGGATACAAGCCCAGTCATAAACTGATCAAGCGCCATCTTAAAACTAGTTAGGTTGTTTGCCTCCACCATGCCTATTGGGAGGCCACTCCAGAACTTCACTCCTCTGATAGTTAGAAACCTGTCTCGTTGCCAGCCTAAGTTGATTCATGGCCAGCTTATACCCATTTGTTCTTGTGTCAACATTGCCCTCTACCTTAAATAGCTCTTCACTGTCCCTGGTGTTTACCCTCCTCATGTATTTATACATGAAATTCAATGTTGATAAATACAAAGTAATGCACAGTGGAAAACATAATCCCAACTATGCACACAAAATGATGGGGTCTAAATTAGCTGTTACCACTCAAGAAAGACCTTGGAGTCATTGTGAATAGTTCTCTGAAACCATCCACTCAATGTGCAGCGGCAGTCAAAAAAGTGAACAGAATGTTGGGAATCATTAAGAAAGGGATAGATAAGAAGACAGAAAATATATCGCCTCTATATAAATCCATGGTACACCCACATCTTGAATACTATGTGCAGATGTGGTCGCCCCATCTCGAAAAATATATATTGGAATTGGAAAAGGTTCAGAAAAGGGCAACAAAAATGATTAAGGCTATGGAACAGCTGCCATATGACAAAAGATTAATAAGACTGGGACTTTTCAGCTTGGAAAGGAGACGACTAAGGGGGGATATAATTGAGGTCTATAAAAGCACGACTGGTGGTGAGAAAGTAAATAAGGAAGTGTTATTTACTCCTCTGTGACAAAGTTCCTCCTCTACCTTGGTGGGTCCTGCACTTAGTGGCAGATTTGCTCGCCTCACAGATTCACCCTGTGGGTCAGGAAACAGCCCAGAGACCTTCCCCTCTGGTAGAAGCCACAGTCCAGGCCAATTCCTCCTGTGTCTGATCAGGAGTTGGGAGGTTTGGGGGGAACCTGGGCCCGCCCTCTACTCCGGGTTCCAGCCCAGGGTCCTGTGGATCGCAGCTGTCTAGAGTGCCTCCTGGAACAGCTGCGTGACAAGTACAACTCCCTGGGCTACTGCCCCATGGCCTCCTCCAAACATCATCTTTGTCCTCACCACCAGACCTTCCTCCTGATGTCTGATAACGCTTATACTTCTCAGTCCTCCAGCAGTATGCCTACTCACTCTCAGCTTCTTGCATGCCTCTTGCTCCCAGTTCCTCGCACGCACTTCCTCTCCTCTGTCTCCCTGGCTCTCTCTGGCCTGACTGGAGTGAGCCCTTTTATAGCATCAGAGGGGCCTTAATTTGAGTCAGGTGCTTAACAGCCTCACCTGACTCTTAGCAGGTTAATTGGAGTCAGGTGTTCTCATTAGCCTGGAGCAGCCCCCTGCTCTAGTCACTCAGGGAACAGAAAACTGCTTGTCCAGTGGTCAGTATATCTCCCTTCTACTATGCTGTTCCCAACTGGCCTGGATCTATCACACCTCATAACACAAGAACTAGGGGTCACCAAATGAAGTTAATAGGCAGCAGGTTTAAAACAAATGAAGTATTTTTTCACATAACGCACAGTCAACCGGTGGAACTCCTTGCCAGAAGATGTTGTGAAGGCCAAGACTATAGAACTAGATAAATTCATGGAGGATAGGTGCATCAATGGCTATTAGCCAGGATGGGCAGGGATGGCGTCCCGTCTCTGTTTGCCAGACGCTGGGAATGGGCCACAGGGGATGGATCACTTGATGATTACCTGTTCTGTTCATTCCCTCTATTGCACCGGGTATTGGCCATTTCAGAAGACAGATACTGGGCTAGATGGACCTTTGGTCTGACCCAGTGTGGATGTTCTTATAGGGAGCAATCATATCCCCTTTCAGCCTTCACTTTGCTACACTGAACAAAACAAGCTCTTTTAGTCTGCTCACCGACCTTCAGCTCTCCAGTCTCCTGATCTTTCTAGTGGCCCTTCTCTGCATCTGCTCCAGTTTGAATTCAGCTTCCCTGAACACAGGTGATCAGAATTATGCCCAGTGTTCCAGGTGAGGTCTTTCCAGTGCCTGGCACAATGGCATTAATACATCCCATCTTTTTTGGAAATACCTCACCTGCTACACATTAGGACCACATGTGCCATTTTTATGCCCAGAGCAGTGGTATAGCCAGGATGGGACATTTGGGAGGGCCCCAACTTCAGGTGGGTGGGCAGGCAATGACGGGGGGCTGAAGGGCAGGAGGGATTGGTGAGCCCACCTGCCCACCCTCCCCCCTCCAGCCAGCCTTGGGGACAATGGATGCTCTGACCAGGGACCCTGAGGGTCCCAGCATGCACTCAGCTCTGAGAGGAGACGCCACTCTCCAGTACACAAGGCACTCTTCCCCATCCCACTGCCCCACACCAGGCCTGGCTCCCAGAGGCAGCAGGCTTTTTTGAGGATCTCCTCTACCACCACCAGCCGCCCACCCTCCTCGCAGTTGCAAATTAGCCTCTAGGCCAGCAGAGCCATGCCCAGGGGCCTCGGCCAATTGAGGGGCCCTGGAAAAAGGGTGCCCCCACCTGCTCCACTCTAGCTGGGAAGCAGGGCCAGGGCGCAGGGGTTTGCACACAGGCAGAGTGGGACAAGCCCCCACACCCCAACCCTGCTCCCTGGGTGGAGCAGGGCAGAGCAGAGCCGCAGCTGGGAGTCGGGCCTGGATGCTCAGTGGGTGGGCCCTGGCCCACAGAACATTTAATGGCTCATAGTCAACCTGTAACCAACCAGCACACCCAGGTCTTTCTCCTTCGCTGTTGTTTCCGACTGATGAGCCCCCCACCTTATAGCAGAAATTCCTACTCGTCCCTATGTGCAGGGCCTGGCCTCACACTCTGTCCCACTACAGTTCATCCCACCTCTACCACTCCATCCTCTAGGTCACCCGCGTCTTCCTGTATAATACTCCGATCGTCCTCTGCAGCGGCACCGCTGCCCAGCTCCCTGTGCTCGGCAAAGGTCATTAGCCCCCAACTATTTTCTGCGCCAGTCATGACTGAAAATATCAAATCTCGGTCCCGGGCCAACCCCTGACAGGCTGGATCACTTGCAGGAGCCCCCCCGACATCACCACCTCTGCTCCGGCACAGGGCCAGCCCCCTGCCCAGCCCACAGCACTGCCTGGCGCGTGCCCGGGCTCTGGCACCCCCCACCCATCAGGGCTCCCCGAGCGCCCGCCGCACTGCCCTGCTGCCGCCCGGCCCGGCCCGGCCCGGCTCGGCCCGGCCCAGCCCCAGGACACCGTCCCTGCTCCGGGGAGCGCGGCGGGAGGAAGGCCCCGGACGGGGAAGCGGGGCCGGCGGCAGCGGGCTGCTGGGCGAGGAAACCAAAGAGCCCCCGGGCCGGGGCTGGGCGGCGGGACCGGAACCGAGCCCCAGCGACGGGGCAGGGCCCGGCCGGGATCCCGGAGCCAGGCCGGGGCGTGGCCACGGCGGCCCCGCGTGTCACGGGATACGTGGCAACCCGCCTCTTCCGGCGAGCTGGGCCCGGGGCGGCCGCGGCCTCCCCCCGCTCCCGCTTCCGGCCGCCGCCGGCAGGTAGGTGCCGCCCCGCGTGCTCGCCCCAGCGGCCCCGAGGCCGCTCCCGGCGTGCAGTGGCCCTGCGCTGCGCCCCATTTTCAGAGGTGCGGGGCCACCGCAGGGCGGGGAGCGCCCCCAGCTCGCTCCGCCCCGCAGGTCGTTAGCCGCCACTGGATACTGGTGCGGGAGAGAGCTCAGCAGGGGCCCAGCCCACTTGGGGGTTTAGACCAGCAATGAAAGCATCTGGAGTAAAAAACGAGAGAGCTAAACGCTGGTGCTTCGGGGCATCAGCCAGGCACTAGGAATTAAGGATTAGGAAGAAATGTCCCCTGTCAGGGGGTTATTGCATAATTGTGCATTTGAGGGGGGCTTTTATCCCTTCTTCTGCAGCATCGGTGCTGGCCCCTGGCACAGAGATGGGATGCTGGGCTAGATGGGCCATGTGTCAGGAAGTGTCATAGCGGGTCAAAGTTCCCAGCGCTGAGGAGATGTCCCTCCTGCCTCTCTCTCTGGCATGGGTGCCTTTGAAGGCCTGATCCCTGCCCCAAGGAGCATATGCTACAAATCTGACAAAATAATAGAGAGCTGCAGGCCCTGCAGAGCTGGCTGGATGCAGCTTGTAATTCTCCAGTTCAAAGTAACAGGTGGCACTTTCAGTACAAAGATCTGGCCTTCAGGGACAGCTGATGCCCATGTGAGCTACTGCTTGTTGATCCTAGCAAGCTGTAATCCTTGTGGGCTATACTTCCATGGAGAACGGGATTGGGAGTCAGCAGTCCAGGGCTCTAGTCCTCGGCTTGCTCTGTGACAGACCAGTTGTTTCACCTTCGTTTGCCTCAGTTTCCCTGCATTTAATGTGGTAATTAATGATATTTACCTTCCTTCATAAAGCCCTAGGAGATTCGATATGATTATAGAGGGTAACTGCTTAATAGGAAGGATTTTGTGCTTTTAAGATGCAGACTCCATGATGGGCCTTGCTGGATGAAGCTGCTGTGTTGCAGGCTGGGACCTGTGCTCCACCAGGCCTCACTTTGGCATTAAAGGCCAGCATGGCCACAGGCAGCTCAGTTGTACGCGGATCCCGTGTGTCTAAGGCTGTGGCAGTTTGTCAGTGAGGCCCTTGGTTAGGCAACGTTCAGCCACTGCTGATTGTGAGGCGCCCAGCTGGATTTGTGGCTAAGGCCAAGTTATCTAATCGTAAGGTAATCTTATTTATGTGCTTAAATCACCTGAACTTAAAGTTGCAGAGGGTCCTATAGGTACTGAAACATAATTATCAGCCAATTGATTGCTCCCAAAAAACCCAAACTTGAATGGAGTCACGATCCACCTTGTACAATAGCCTCTTCTACCCACCTGGGCTCAGTCGGAGCCCCATCTATTCACTACAGTTAAGCAGGATCTCATGGTAAATAGTGCTATAATAGTGACTTGTAATTGAATCGCAGGGGCAACATGACCACAGCCAAGCCAAAAAGACTCAAGTTTTCCGAAGAAGAGAAGTTCCTCATCCTTGAAGAATTCAGCCTGCGCAAGGACATCCTGATCCCCAAGAGCGGGCGCTACAGGAACACGATGGACCGTCAGCGAGCGTGGGAAGAGATCACTGCTGCCGTCAACTCCCTCAGCCCACTCGTGCGGCGCACGCCTGACGAGATCCGCAAGAAGTGGCATAACATGGTCATTGATGCCCGCAAGGAGCTGACCACGGTGAAACACCCCTTGTTGAGGCAGCGGCCCCAGGAGAGGCTCTTCCACAACATCTTTGCTCTCTTCAATAAGACAGGGCCAGAGCTGGCAGAACCGTTGCTTCTGGGCCCTGGGTTCAGAACGAAGCCGTCCAGCAGCCCGGCTGGAACTGCAGTGCCTCTCTGCGCAGCGGGGGGGATGCGGGAGTCTTCGTCAGACTTATTCCTCCACAGCCAGAATGATGGACTTCAGCTGAGCCAGGGGAACAAACTGCTCTGCAAAACGGAAGTCCTTTTGGACGCAGATGAAGAAATGGCACCAGGGACTGGCTGTCCAGGAAAGAGCTTCATCCATGTGCCAGGGGACCCGCAGCCCAGCGATTTGTGCTTGGGTGGATCTCAAGGGAGTGTGGAAAAGAAACTGTTGGGCCCCAGTAAGGATCCTCCTCTGACTTGTACGCCCGTAGCTGAGACACACCCTGTGCCAGTTCCCAGAACTACCTCACCACTTAGCCATGGACCTGAGGTGCTTGCTCCTGGCAGGATTCCGGTGCCTCTGAACTGCTCCCCAGACTTTGCACTGGCCTACAAGATCAAGTGCCCTTTGAGCCCTGTATTCGAATGGCCTTGCCTAGGGGTCATCTCAAGCCCAGTCACACACAGCAGCAGGACTGACAGCCCCAGCTCCGAAGGCATCCACACAGCAGTGGATGATAATGGTGAGACAGCCATGCCCACTAGCCAGGCCATGCAGTGCCCGACTCCTCCTCCTCCTTCCCAGCAGAATTCAGTATTTGAATTGGTGCGTGAAAGGAAGAGGCTGTCGTTACTGGCAGCAGCCTGGCAAACGGGCCCAATCCTGCCTCCCGTTACACCAGCATATAGCTGTAGATGCTCCATGCAGTTCAGCAGAGCTACTCTGGATACTTATCAGTGTCACCAGGAGCAGAACTCAGCCTGTTCTGAGCAGGAGCCATGTGAGCTCTGCCAGTATCTCTCAGCCCTGACCAGTCACTGCCCTGCTCCTGTCTGGAGTACAAGTTTCCATCAGTGCCAGGTTACCTAGTGGGTGGGAAGAGGCACCAATCTTATTTCACATGTGACCTGAGCCAGGATTTGTACTTGGTCTTACCCCGGTGATAGAGCTGCCTGTGCCGCTTTGCCCTCTGTTACGGAGTGTCATTAATAGGCACCACCCCTTCCTAAGCAGGCCCTGCTTGCCATGAGAGGAGCACATTGTTATCACTTGATAATTAAGACTCCCAGAATTAAGATGCCCAGAATTCCCAAGAATTGACCTTTCCTCCCAGCCCATCGCCAAGGGCTTGGGCCAAACACATCTCCCCTGAAAATGGCTCTGAGTCAGTGAGCAGTGCCCCCAGGAGCGTATCTCCAGTCCATCAGGGAGCATTTTTCCTACTATTGCTATTAAGATGCCTCTGCAGAAATACAGCCCTGTTCTCTCCTGCTCCAGCTGTGATAACAGTCAAGTGACAAATACTATTTCCATCCCAGTGCCCAGAGGTGTAAACAGCTTAGAACAGGGGTTCTCAAATGTCATTGCACTGCGACCCCCTTCTGACAACAAAAATTACTACACGACCCAAGGAGGAGGGACTGAAGGCTGAGCCCGCATGAGCCACACCACCCCGGATGGGAGGGCCAAAGCTCAAGCCCTATCGCCCCAGGCGGGGGGGAGGGGGAGGCAAAGCCCAAGCCAAAGGCCTGAGCCACACTGCCCAGGGCCGAAGCTCTTGGGTTTTGGCCCTGGGCAGTGGGGCTCAGCTTCGACCCCAGACTCCAGCACGTCTGAGCCAGTCCTGGGGACCCCGGCCCACATTGGAGTCCTGACCCACAGTTTGAGAACCGCTGGCTTAGAACCATCTTGGTTCCTTACTATTGCAGCTAGAGAGGAAATGCGGGTCAGCTGGAACAGGTCAAATCCAGCGAGAGGAGATACCTTGCTTTTAAGCAGTGGGTCTCAAACTTTTATATTGGTGACCCCTTTCACACAGCAAGTCTCTGAGTACAACCCCCCTTATAAATTAAAAACACATTTTTTAATATGTAATGCTATTATAAATGCTGGCGGTGCAGCCAGGTTTGAGGGTGGAGGCTAACAGCTCATGACCCCCCACATAATAACCTCACAACCCCCTGAGAGGTCACGACCTCCAGTTTGAGAACCGCTGCTTTTAAGAGAGTGGACATACAATTTGAGGCTGGGGAGAAGTTCTGTAACCGTTTTTAGTGTTGCTAAACTGTCCTGAAGCTCCAGATCACGCGTAGAATCGTGTCACAGATATGCCCCATATTCCCACTCATTCTCCAATGAATCACATTTCACTCCACTCTGCTGTCTGTGTGATCATGCTCCTTCCTGAAGCCAGAATGCATTGGACGTTGGCATTAAGGTATCACTCGCTCACTTCAGCCCACTGCAGTGAGGGCGTCTCCAGCTCTGCTTCTGTCCAGCTTGCCAAACAGGCTGCTTAGAGCTTCAGCACAAGTTGACAGTGGCCTGCCCCAGCCAGTGTTAACAAACTCCGCATGGCACTATGATTAAATCTGACAGAAGGGGCAGGGCTTACTCCCCTGGGGAGGGCAGCTGCAGATCTCCCATTGCTATTAAGACAGCCCCACCCTCAACCTTAAGTATGCTCTGGCATCTTGAAAGAACCTTCATCTGCTCTCGAGGCAGGGTCCCACCCTGAGTACACAAGCCCATGCTGACTTTGCTTGCTGTTCCTCCCCCTGGGATTGCATGGGAGGCTGTCCCATGGCTTGGCTCACTGGTAGCACTAAGTGAAATTAGTTTTAAGGTGCCAGTTCAGCTTTAAATGACTGTTTGTAGCATCAGGCACTACAGGCCTCACCACTATTTGATGCTTGGCATGACTAGTGGTTCTAGGACATCAGAGCTACCACACATCTCATGTCTAGGTAAGTTATGTGGGTAACAGGAGGGGAGTAGCGAGGGAAGGGGGGAGAAAAAGAGGCCAGAGAAAGACAAGAGGGAAGATAGGAGAGAGAGAGCTACAAGGGTGTTATATCAGAAAGGGCATCTCTGTAGAGCTGCTTCCTGTAGTCTGGACGAGCTTTCCTGGATGCAGGACAGAGCAGTGTTAGGTCACTGGTCCTGGCAGAACTGGAGCATGACCCTTATTTTGAGGAGGTTGGATCCTGCTGTTTGTGGTGGGTGGGATGTTGCCCCACGGGGGCTGGTTTTGGGGATGAACCATGCATTTCTGTATTCTCTTGACTCCGTTTGCTTTAACCATTTGGGGGGTTGTTGTTTGGTTCAGCAAGCGCATCTGTGACCGAAGATTCGCTGCCCAGCCAGAGGGGTTGTGTCGAGCCAGCCAAGGAGCTTTGGGAGAAGCACAGCCGGCTGCACACCGAGATCCTGGAGCTGCAGAAAGAGACCTTGCAGCTGCAGAAGGAAAAGATCATGCTGGAGAAAGAGAAACTCTTACTGGAAATTGTCAAACTGCGGCGAGAGCTGGACACGTGACCAGCTGCCAGGGAATGATCTGCCTCTCCCCAGTCTGTGGAGCTCAGAGCCCAGTTCAGACCCACTCGGCTCCAAGTACGCTGTTCCCTGGAGCTTCATGTGCTTGAGTGAAACAAAAATTGCTTGCTGCTCCGAATGAGCAGGAGAGGACTGAGCTGGTGCTGAACTTCACAGACGCGAATGGCAGGGACTCTGGTTCCTGTGCAGAAAAGGCCAGAGAAATCACTCCATTGATGCTCTTAACTTGCAGTGAGAGCCACACCCAGGACATTGGGGGGCACCCGTTGTGGCTTTGGTGGCATAGCATAAAACTCGCATATGTTTGGGAGAGCCACAGCACCAAGAAAATAACTCTGCGTGGGCCTACGCGGGGTCCCTTCCTCAGCAGAGTGCCAGAGCAGTCCGTGGGCCAGGAAAGACGGTCGTATCTGTGTGTGGTACAGCAGCACAGCGCATCACCCCGGGCTTCACCTGCTGCATCGCGCATTGCAGAGAAGACTGAACATGTAGCCACACCATTGCTTCCTGTCCCTGCGGGTCCTTCCCCCTTTAGCTGCTAAGCCACGAGCAGGGAATTTAAACCAGTATCTTCTTTTTTCCACGTTGATATAAACTCACTAAGTAGAGAAGCAGCATAGCAGCCCACTCCCTGTCCAAGCCAGGATCCAGCCCTTTACTACGGTGTAAGGAGCTACAGAGCAAAGCCAAAGGGTCTTTCTCATGGCAGACTCCTGGTGACAAGAGCAGGAGTTTTACCTGAGTAAGAACTTAGGGTTTGGCCTTTAATGTTTACGTATTAAGTTAAAATAAACAAGTGAGCACCGCCAGACTCGTTCCCTGCTGGCACTGCCTGGTTTTCTGCTCTCCTCTCGTTGCCAGAGGCAACAAGAACCAGAGCGCACACGGGTCTGGTTGCTTTGACCTCCCCTTCTGAGGATTGTCTATCTCATGCCTAAGTTGGATAGTCTAAGTTTCTCCCAGATACCTTAGGAGGCACACCTACTCCTAGCCATTTCCTCATCCTGGCCAGCTGGGCCACCATTCAGGAACAGCCTTGTTTGTATATGACTTGCTTAGAGTTCATTTTAGTTCTTGGGAAAGTGCCTTGCTGTTGACCCTGGCTAGAGCCAGACAAGACCCCAGCAGATACTACAGGCTTCCCACACAACTCTGCCAAAGAATCTCCAGTGTGACCTGGATCAGCCTTTCCATGACAGTCCTGGTCCGTCACTTCTGTTAGTCCCAAAGCATGTGGTGGTTTTGGGATGCAAGAAAAAGCCCACAGAGAACTAAGACTGGTTAGATTGATCAGAGATGACCTCTTTTCAGCTGGGAACCGAAGCATCCAGAAGTGAAAGGTCATTGCACTAGTCTACTGCAAGCATCATCTTCCTGCATTACCATCTTATCTCCAGCCCTCTCTTTGGTGCGGATCCTTGCGTGGGGAGGAAAAGAGTCTCCTGGGGAATTGCTCCCTCCCATGATACAGAACCATTACCAGAGGCCCACCTGCTGACGTATTCTGAGGGCTGCCTGAGTTGAGACCTCAGGATTTGGCTGGAGGAGCAGTGCAGCCAGCACGCTCCACCCTGGGACAGGAAATTGGGACTGAGCCTTGTGCTGGTTGGATGAACCCAGAGCAGCGTTCATGGGGGTTGCTCTGATGCAGCTCTTGCCCAAGGGAGTGGTGGGGAGAGGACTTTAAATGCTGGGGATGGATAAGGTTCCACTGAGTTTGGTTGCATTCTGCTCCCTGGACATTCAGAAGCCCGACGACTCCTGTTGCCTTTGAGGTTTTTAGCAAGCTCAGCTAGTGCTCCGACGAGCAGCTGTACCAGTAACTGGCGCGGATGCCTAGCCAAATAAACTTGAGCTCTTCAGAAAGAACAAATCTGTGAGATGTCTGGTGTGGGTTAGGTCAGGTTATTGCCAATCACTGTGTGAAACAAAGCAGGACATTCAAAAGCTGATGTGGGATCTAGGAGCCAGAAGGTGGTGACACCTGTCAGATTGCAGCACACTAGCTTGTCTTGTGGGGACAAGTATGAGAAGTGTACAGATTGGCTGTCTCTCCTGGGGGAACGTGGGTGTCCATAGGGAATGAAATACATTTGAAAAGTAACTGAATGTCTCGCTTCCCTTTGTCTTACCTGTGAACCCCAGTGAAATGATTGCCGTGACAAGCAAAAGCAGTATCCTGGGGTTCCATGCTTATTCCCCTGTCTGTGACTCCAACTCTTAACTGCCAGCCCTGCCAAATTAACCTTGATCCTGCAGCCAAGCTGGGCTCTTTCCTTCGCAGCCATCATCACTAGTGACCCTGCCCCCGGCATACAACGGAGGCTGCATGGCTTCGGGTTACATTTGGCAGCTTGACGTACTGAAGTGGTTGAACTAAATAAGTTTGAAAATTAGCAACTTAGCACATGGCACAAGTGAGGACTAGGCATTTCCTGGCACTTAGGACAGGGAGCTGGAAGTTAGGACCCCTCTGGGTGCTCTCTGAGCTCTAACACTGGCACCTTGAGCAAGCCAGCTAACCTCAGCAACTCCATGTCCTCACCTGCAAACTGGGGAGAATAGTTCCTCACTAAAGAAAGGATTTGAAATCATACTTCACGGTCGAGATTCACAGAAGTATTTTCACAAGTCAGACTTGCACTGAGGAACTCCTCCAGTCCTAGCATCCCCAAGTGAAAGACCAACAGCACAAAGCAAATTCATTTTGCAATACTCTAAACCAGAGGTGAGCAGGCCGCGGGACCGTTCTGCCTGGCCCCTGAGCTCCTGGCCCGGGAGGCTAGCCCTCAGCCCCTCCCCTGCTGTTCCTCCTCCTCTGCAGCCTCAGCTCACTGTGCTGTGGGTGCAGTGCTCTGGGCAGCGGGGCTGCGAGCTCCTGGGGCAGCACAGCTGCAGAGTCCAGCTTGACCCGGTGCTCTGTGCTGCACGGTGCGTGGCTGGCTCCAGCCGGGCGGCATGGCTGCCTGTCCTGGTGCAGCCACACCACCAGCCACCAGTGCTACAGGCAGAGTGGTAAGGGGGCAGGGAAAAGTGGAGGGGGGTTGGATAGAGGGCAAGGGACGGAGGTGTGGTTAGGGATAGGGGTGGGGGCGGAAAACGGGTTGAATGGGAGCAGGAGTTCCAGGGGCGGTCAGGGAGAAGGGGTGGCTGGATAGGGCAGGGGCCCTGGTGGGGCAGTCAGGAAGGAGGGGGGGTTGGATGGGGCAGCAAGGGGGCAGTTAGGGGCAGAGGGTCCCGAGGCAGTCAGGGGACAGACAGCAGGGGGATGGATGGGGCAACGGGGCCATCAGGGGGTGAGAAGGGGGGGGGTCAGAAAGGGGGTGGGGCCAGGCCACACCTGGCTGTTTGGGGAGGCACAGCTGCCCCTAACCGGCCCTCCATACAATTTGTGAAACCCGATGCAGCCCTCAGGCCAAAAAGTTTGCCTACCCCTGCTCCAAACATTTTTTAGTTTCATGTAGCATAGTTGCGTAAAGTGGGGGTGACAGAGCACGTATCTCCTTTGTCCGGCGGGCACTAGATGTCACTGCCTGGCTGCTTCTGAAGGCATCATTTGATGGCAATACAGCACCAGTGGAAGAGAGCAGGCGAAGAAGCAGCAGAGCAGCAGTTCTCCACAGATCTGCAGGTGGCAACATTGATGCATAGTTTATGAATCCATCCTTTTGGCACCACAGTCAGTCTCCAGCTGTTCTCTGTAATCTCTGTGCCCAGATGGACAACACCCATTCCCCCGAGGCAGTGCCTTAAATATTTGGGAGAAAATGGCTCCACTAACGAACTATTACAAATGATAGAACTAGATTCATTAAAACACCAGACCTTCCTCCTTGTCCCCTTGGAATTCAGAGGCCCAGCTGGTCAGTGAATTAGGGATTTCATAGGCACCGCAGACCTTTCATGCCTGCCTCAGTTCACACAAACATCAGACCATCTCTGCCCCTGTCCATTACATGCCAGGAATTCCACTTTTATTTCTGTGGTACATGCTTAAAGTAGCGGCTGTGGAAGCCTTTTTATGCAGGTCAGTGAAATGGATCTCATGTCACTTCACACCTTTGTTCTTGTCACCATGTCTGTGGCCCGCTCAGCTGCCAGCGTTGCATGTTTGCTTCTGGGAAGGCAGAGCTGTGTCAGCAGCAGCACATGAGAGCCCAGGGTTCAGCACTAGCTGCAGTCCTCTGCACCGAGTGGGGGGGATTCTCAAGCACCCTGCTCCTCTTGCAGTGGGTAAGGTACCAAGGGACGATGAGTAGAGAAGGGGACGTGAGGATCAATGCACTGAAGCACACAGTTCCTGTCAGGCTAATGTGCTTAGCTACCTGCTGCTTCATAGGCCTTCCTCTGAGTTCTCTGCAGGAATATCTGCATAAGCTGCTGTCCCGTGAATCTACCTGCACCCTCCAGGCATGACTTAGGCACTGCAGACTGCCGTGGCTGTTCTGCAGAGTCTGATAAGAACCTGCTGGGCATAATTAAGGGTCTGTGGGGAGCCTTCAAGTGCCAACCAAACAGCTGTGCGTCCTGCCTGATCAACCCCTGCTGACTCTGGTAGTTTCCTCTCTTTGATGGGCCCTGTGGGTGTGTAATGTGTGCTGCCTGTTTGGGAAGACAGGCCTATGTGGGGAGAGAGTTAGATTGGCTGCTGTTGGGGGGGGGGGGGGTGAGGGTGAACGCCCCTCCAAGTTCTCAGCACTTGCTCAAAGCTCCATAGGCCAAGGAGCTGGGGGAGGTGGGTCACGACCTGACCATTTTTAAGCAGTGAGCCCATACCAACATGTGTGGTGCTGTCCAAACAGTCTGGCGCATACAGGTGATGTGCTCTGGTGCATGAGGTCACACCACCAAGCCAATTTGGCCTAGCCACTCCTCTACACTGAAAAGTGGCTGGGCCAAATGATGCTGTGACCTAGCACCCAGGGATTCTCTTTCTGTACGGCAGCGTGCAGGGGAGCCTGGCGAGAACTTGACTCCTGACAGCACCAGCGCACATGCTGTGGGGGTAGGAGAGATGGAGGCTCGCCAGCCAAGGAAGACCCAGGAGCCCTGGGGAGAACAGGGAATGGGTGAGGACAGGAAAGGGGTGCCTGCTGTCCGGGAGTAAAGGGACTGGAGTTTGTTTCCCTCTCCCCTGAAACACCTGAATTGGCACTACTGGTTCAGAATCTGGATCTGACCATCCCTGGAGTTCAGATCTGCCCATAATACACAGAGGTCTCAGCCAGAACCTTTGGATCCAGATTTGCTTTCTTATTAATTTTCCACCATTCAGGGCTTTTGGCTCAGATCTGCATTTAATCATGTCTGTGCTGGGTGAGGAGCAATGGCCCTGTATCACACCTCTTCCCAGCTGTGCAAAGCACTCCTTGCGTATTCCACCAGGGCATCATGAAAAACACTCCAGCTCTTTGCAGGCAGTGATCAGCATTTGTGTGAACAGCCCTCAGAGCTGAGACATATTGTCCACTCACCAAGCAGCTGGTACTAGTCAAATGTACTAAGCCAACCCAGAACTGTGGAAGGTGAACGCGCATTCAAAGCCTCCAGCCTAGTTAATTCACAGACTAATCCTGGCACAGGTTAGTCATACCAAAGCAATGCTTTAGACATCCTTTGAGGACAAGGAGAATGAGTGAATCAGACAGGAGGTAAAGAAATTCTCATGCACAAGTTCTCTCTCTAAGGTCTATCACCTTTGACAAGCGATTGGTAAAAAACATCCTGCTGGAGTTGTAGGTCAGCTTTTCAAAGCAGCAATTACTCTCTTGGGTTTAGGTAGTTACAAGACAAGATGACCTGCACAGCCTGCTTTCTACCCTCTCTTTTAGCCAGCCCGTGAAAGTGGAGAGGAGCAATCAATTTACGCTGCAAGGTGTGGGTGTGTAAAGCGGGTGTGCTAAAGTCATCCTGGGTGTAATTCGGGGGGGGGGGGGTCAATGGCACTGCAGCCGGGCTGCATTTAGCCCAGTGGGACTTGGGCAAGGAAAAGCATTTAGGAAAAATGAAAGGATGTTAGAAGGAATGTTGGCAGCTTCAGGGAGCAGCTTTGTCAGTAGCACAAGCCAGCCGGGAGAAAGCAGCACATTCTTAGCAAACACACAGCAGGCACTATGGAGACTTACCAGCTCAGCAAGGCAGCAACCATCACAAAATTGCTCCCATAGGGCTGCAGCTGCTTGGCTCTGCCCTATTTAAAGGGCCAGGCATTGAAAGGCCTGCTGGGAATAGGGGGCAACCCTAGAGTGGGGAGAGGAAGTAGAGGACAGGTAGCCACAAAGGGAGGGGCTTGAGATTGCTGTGGCAGAGCTTGTGTCTTAGCAGTGATGGTGTTAAGTCACAAGCACTTCCCAGCCGAACATCAATGGTTTAAGCCCTGAGTGGGAGAAGAAGGATTTTCTGACTTGGTGTAGCTGGCTGCAGGGACCCCAACAGATGCAGGACTCAGGCTGCAGCAAGTGCAAGCATGTGAGCTAGGCACATTACGTAGGCGTCTCTTTAAGGCCTGATTCTGTGCAGGCCTAAGCCCCTCCAGTTAAGCCAATGGGAGCTGAGTGCCCTTGGTGAATGGCTGGGCCCAGTCCTGCTAGCCCCAGCCAGTGAGTCTCAGGCTCCTCGTACATGTCAGACTCCTGGTCACGGAGAAACCTTGCTCCAGCCCGCTGGAGGGCTCGTTGTTTTAGCAGCCTGTGGCATTCACAGCTCTGCTCATCAGACAGGGTCATTCACTAAGACGGGCAGCCTTGGGCAGGTAGCAAGCTGCCATTTGTAAATGCTAGCGAGGTGCTGGGCTAAGTCTGGCTTGAGTGTCTCTAAACCCCCCTCTTAAAGGCCCTGTATCCCTTCTCAGCCTGCCACCTGGGAGGGGTCTGTGCTGTAGCTAATGCCCTCCCTCCAGGTCCATAGCACAGCCAAAGCATTGGGGCGTGATCATTTCGCAGCCACACAATGTGTGTGCTGGTTGCTGAGCACCGTTACTCTCTAGGGTGCTGCCCCTCTGCTGTCTGCAGAAAGCCCTGGGGATGAGATGGGCCTTTGGGGTAGAGTCACTGTCACAGCTCCGGCTGCTCTGCTCCCTGGTGGGCCCAGGCTCCCCATGCATTGCCTGGGGTGAGTTAAGTGCTGAAAGGAGAGATTCTCAGAAGCCAGTGAAGCGAGGGTGTGATTGCAGCAGGCATAGCCATCCCCAAGCCAGCCTGCACCGACCTAGATTGAGTAACCCCAGCAGCACAGCACGGGCTCGCCGCTCATGTCTGCTCAGGGTCCTGGGTGGGGTTGGTCACGGAAGGCGCAGCGAGCCCACGCTGCCACAGCTACGCTGCTAACGTCACGTGAGCTAGCTGGGATCAAGCTGGATCAAAGCTAGCTCAGGTATGTCTACAGGGCTGCACTCACACACCCATCACAGCGTCAACATACCCTGAGGGGGAGCCATCTAGGTTAGGCAGTAGGACATGCTGCAGTGAGGGGCAGGGCTTAAACCCAGCTCCTCCAGGCCTGACGGATGGGCTAGAAGGAGGCACCTATCGCTGCTTGTGTTTCTTGGCTGCGTACCCTCTCCTGGAGCGAGGCGCCTAAGCCAGGGGCACCCTGTTTCAGGGAAAACAGGAGCCACGCACCCCCACCCCATCACAGCCAATAGCCCAGCACATGCAGCTGGGATTCAAACCACTGCTCTGCCTGATTTGGAGCAGGGACTTGAAGCCATGTCCCTAAGCAGCAGGCAATTGGCTACTCTCTCAAGCTCTCCTGTGGGAGCTGGCCGCTGTATAACTAGTTAGATATTTATTGAGCCAGAGGCGAGGGCATTCCCCTGCCTGGAGCATGGGAGAGTCGGGCTCAAGCCCTCCTCCAAGCGCAGAGTGCAGATTCCAACTTGGAGCTCTAACAGCTGCAGGGCGAGCCCTACAGCCCCAGGGTGAGCCCCAGCAGCCCCAGGGCGAGCCCTACAGCCCCAGGGTGAGCCCCAGCAGCCCCAGGGTGAGCCCCAGCAGCCCCGCGGCAAGTCCCTGCAGCCCCAGGGGGAGCCGTACAGCCCCAGGGTAACCTCCTACAGCCCCAGGGCGAGCCCCTAAAGCCCCAGGGTGAGCCCTTACAGCCCCAGGACGAGCCCTAACCCTTACAGCACACCCCCACCCCCTCACTCTATCTTCCCAGCCTGCTTGTGCTCGGCTGTCTTGTGCCAGTTTGCCATGCTCTGAGGGACCATCATGTACAATATGGCTTTGCAAAGCCAGGCACAATGGGGGTGCTGAGCTGGTTGGGGGCTTTACATGTTATTGCAGTACCAGTGACAGTTACGGAGCTGGACCCAATGACCAGACAGGTGGGTGCTTCTATCTCCCAGCTCTGTGATTCTGGGGAAACTGAGGTGCAGAAAGATGGAAGCCAACATTTTCAAACTTGAATACGCACCCCTACGCACAAAACTTCACGTAGAGCAAGGGTCTGATTTTTGCATGTAGATGTAAGGGCCTACAGCTGCGCACCCATGTCTGAAAACGTTGGCCGTAGCGCTCTGGCTTTCTGGAACCAAGGTGTTTGAATAATGTTATTCTTAATGAACTGAGCTGTGTTCACAGGCCTGGCTGTGTTGACATTTTCATTTTTGTCTGGGAACATGGCAGTGTTTGAACGCTCTGGAATGCTGGCTTGGCCGGGGAGATGGGAGGGGGCCGCAGGGCTAGAAGCCAAGCTCCAGCCTGTGTGACTGTGCCGTCAGAGGGATGGTGGGAGTATTTCATTGCCTCCTCTCCCACCAGGCTTTGTGAGCCCGCGTCTCCGTCGCACGGCCCGCTTCTGAGGGAACTGCTTTTGGTTGAGGAGCAAATATTTCCTGCTGGAGCCAGAAGCAAAAACCTGCCCTGCTCCATGGCAGCATCAATCTGCATCTCTCTGCGACTTCTCGCCCAACACGGCAACTTTGCACAAGCAGCTCTGCGCCCCTGTGCAAAGCTACCATCCTGGGTGAGAGAACCACTGATGGGGGAAGTCTAAGAGAGACAGCAGCTGGGACTGGGTCTACATTTGGACCTCACCTGATCACCCATCCCCAACAAGCGTCACATTCCTGGTCTGTCCCTAGGAGGGGCCTACGCAGCCTGGAAATCAAACGCGCTTCTCCAATGCAGCTCCCTTTTGCCAAGGTCTCCCTTCATGCTGGGCCTATTGCTGACATCCCCCTCCCTCACTGTTCCCTCTGTTAGAACTCATCTCGCTCTTTTTCCCTTGGGCAGCGTCCTCCGCCACCCATCTCCCCCCGTCTGACACCCCCTCCGTGTCTGAGCTGGCTGGGCCTAACCCAGCACTCTCCTCCCTCTAAGTACAGGGGCCAGCCTCCCCCTGTTCAGTGCTGCTAATCCCAGCAATCGCTGCTGTCAGGGCCGATCAGGCACTGAGCCAAAGCCTAGAGTGATTGATCATATGTCCCGTTTTGGCCAGGACAGTCACTTTTTTAAGGATCAGCTGGCAAGAGCGAATGGGACAAATGCACCGTTTTGCCTAAAAAGTGGGGTGTAAACCCTAGCAGGGCCTGGAGGAACATATGCGGGGTGGGGGGAAAGAGGGGACAAGCAGCAACACCAGCCCTGTGCAGGAGGGAGGGCTTGGGAGAGTAGCTTGGGCAGGGCCAGCCCAGCCCAGGTGGCAGCAGGAGGCCTCAGGCTGACCCCACAGGGGCAGGCAATGGGGGTGCGGGCTCATGCCAGCCTCACACACGGGGGACAGGAGGGGGGGTTGGGCCAGCCCCGAGGGCAGGAAGCAGGGAGGGGTAGGGGGAGCCCGAGACAAAGCAATGGTGAAGGTTAAGCTGGGTTCAAGGAGCGTTGCTGGCATCCCTTTCTCCCATGGGCCATTTCAGGGCAACAAAGCATTGTGCTGAGCTGGCCAAAGCAGGTGGACTCCACGTACTGCTTGAGTGACACACAGAGTCCAGAGGGCACGGCCCTATGGGCAATCATAGCACAGAGACCCCTTGGAGCAGGTGGTTTTCTTACTACACATGCACTTGGAAGGAGCAGGACTACAACTCAGAGCTCCCTGGCCCCCTGAAAAAAGGGGTTTCCGACAGGGGAAACAGCTTGAGAGCTTTCCCCACCAGGCCCGCTCAGAAAGAAGGGCTGGTATGTTTCTTCCCCACCCCTCTCCTGACGCAGGCTTCTCGGGAGCTGCAGGAGCATACAAACTTTTTAGCTTAAACTTTAACCGCCCTGTGGGAAGCAGAGGCCCTAAACAGCATAGCCAATGGGCTGTGCTCCAGGCTCAGACAGGAGCAGTGTCTCTCCTCGCCCCCAGGGAGCACAAGACAGGTACAGCCTGCTACCCCATGCATGATCCCCGGATCAAAGTCATCCAGCAGAAGAGTCACGAGGACTGTCTGGACCCCAGTATGGATGAAAAAGAATGAGAATGTTGCTCAGAAAGAGCTGTAACGGGTCTGGGCAGTAATTGGTTCCCCATACTTTGATCGGACTGGAGGGTAAATCCATTTTGGGATGAAGTAATACACAGCTAAATGTGCTTTGGAAATGGGTATCCCCTAATGCCTCATTTTCTGATACTAGGAGATTTTCAAGACCTTGACAATCTGAATGGACAGTATAAATGCCCTTTTAAGAGCAACAGCTGTTGCAAAAAGGATAATGCTACATAATAGAGCTTGATTGTCACAGACGGGTGCCAAGGCAAAGCAAACAGGCCAATTCAGAAAAACATTTGTGATAAGCTAGAGGAGTTATGTCCATCCTCTCTATATACATAACACTGCCATCACGGCAATATTACCTAGAAAAGGTGTAATACAGCTATATTTGTGGCAAAGCATTTGTGTTGTCCGTATATAAAATGTGCACCTCTCACCCCCATCCTTCCCTTTTAAAGAGAAATTAAATTGGGGGTGGTGGGGATATTTGACCAATTTAAGGTGGTTTTGGGGGTTATATTCCACACTTCAGTTACACTGTAATTCAATTACAATGTAACAAACATACCTTGTATCTATCTCCACTCCCTTTGAAATCATCATCTCAAAGCAACATCGGAGAAATACAATGGATTATCCAAAGGCATTACTTTCGCTTGGTGATCTAGGGCTTAAGTGTAAATCAAATGAGATTAATCAAAACCTTAGGGGTGTTCAGTTTAATTCAGGCAAAAACCGTTACTAGAGGCAATTTACTGGACTAGGCAGGTCTCTGCTCTGCTCGAATGGTAGAACGCTATGAAATAAATGATGTTACAGATTGAGTGGGATACTTATGTTTTAGAAACAAGTCAAGAACTTGTGAGGAACCAGCTAAGTGACTAGTTAGATGGTCTCTAAGAAAACCACATAATGGAATAGTTGGGTCAGGGGACTAAACTGACAATTTTCCTTACATCCAACGTTAACCCGAATTCTCACACACTATTTTCCTAACTCAGAGTCCTCTAGGATCTGTACCATCTTCAGTCAAACGGTCCATCTTTATCCTAGAAAGAAAAGGGATTATAATGGTCAAGAATATTATCTTGTGAAATGTATCCAACCACGAACCTTAGGTTTTTTACTGTCTTTATTCAAAGTAACTCAAGTACATGTTTTTGTACAACAGCAGACCTAGCACAGGATATGGCTGTGGATACATGAAGTGATAAGGTTCAGAACAATTACTACAATATTAAAAGCTGGAAATTGTTTCACTCCAGAATTGTGTTCATTGAAAAAGACATGGGAGCAACACTAGGAATTCCAAATGCCAGTGCTCTGGTACACACAGAGATGGGGACAAGCTCTTGTGCTATATGGAGCTCGGTGGAGCTTAGAGCAACAGGAAAAGCCAGTAGAAGAACAAGGAGCCTATTAGTCAGTGCTTAAAAAAATATATATTTGGTAGAGATTGTTTATAAGGCAGGAGGTTGGATATAAGGCTGAAGGTTGGATCATAATTTTTCCTTTGGCCTGAACATCTGTAGCTGGGGATTTCAATGGAGCCAAGTGAGTTAGGAGCCCAATTCCCACTGAAAGTCAATAGGAGACTGGTGTCTAATGCCTTTAGGCCTCATTGAAAACAATTTCTGCCTATGAATAACATCCATGAAGGCTCAGTTTCTGTCAAGTCAGGACACAGAGGCAGGGGAGGAGGGGGGGGGAAAGAGGCTTGATAGTTGGACCATATGACTGAGCTCCTATGGAGGACCCATGAAGGAGCCGAGTGGCAGGTTGGAGCATGTACATATGTGCTGTCCAGGTGGGTTTGTTTTGTTTTACCTGAGATTTGAACCTGACTTCCCGAGAACAGATTTGACCAGCATACACAACTCCATTAGAAAAAGGAGAACATGGCCCCTGAATTGGACACAGACAATATGACAGAGGAGGATACAGAAGCCATCAACTCAAATGGACCAAAAGATGCTAAAGAGATAACATCAGTGGACACACAAAGGGAACAATGCCATCAGATAACGGTCTCACTGCCACATAAATAGCAAGGCAAAGCCGAGGCCCAGATTGTTAACGCAGGAACCACTGATCCTTGCATAATATTCCACTGCAAAAGTGTTTCTGTTACACTAAAAAACCAGTGGAGATCTGATCATTTTATCGGACGTAGAACGGATGCAGTGAAGGGACAGCAAAGAAGTAGACACAGGGCCTGTTCCAAAGCCCCCTGAAGCCTTGATAATGACTTCAGTAAGCACACGGTAGGCCCTGTAGAGTCCAATCCTGTGATATTAATAGTTATGGGTGCTCAGCATCACACAGAATCAGGCCCTTATTGTGCTCCTCAGCCAGACCAGAGGTTGTAAAAGGCCAACTGTGTTTCTATGGATAAACTATGGTGCAGCTAACAAATTTATTTAATAAATGAATTCTCTCTGAATAATGGTCGGTCTTCCAGCTTTTCAGATTGTATGGCCTCTTCCCAACTGGGAGATGTTTTATTTTTCAATTAATAACCTATGTTAAATGTAATTTGCAAAAAGCCAACTTTTGGACTGAACTTCCTTTGGAAGGAGCAAGCACAGCATGCCATGGAGAATAACAGTGCCATGGGAGAAGCCCACAGAGTGGAGGGAACTACGTCAGGAAGAGGCCCAAGGAAGCACAGTGTAGAAGCGGGAAAGTCACCTGTGGTCTGACCTGGGAGAGTAGCCCCAGGATTCTGTATGTCATCACGTGATCACATACAACCTAGGAACCAAAAATATCCTAGACTGTTTTTCCAGACATTAAGCGAAGTAGTTGTCAGTTGCAGTTATTCCAAAGTCCCCAGGTCTCTGGGACATGATCCACCATCAAAAAAGCATTAACCATTTTCCTCTTGCTTTTAAAGTCCTCAGATTAGGGGGTGGCTATTCCAAGGGCTTCAGAAAACTCAAGACCAAAGTGCACTGAGGTCTAACCCTCTTCAATAAATAGAAAGTTTGAAGGTCCTGAACCGTGTGTTACTGTCATCTGAAAAATGGGGTGCAAGTGTGGCTGAGATATTTTACTGGGGCAGAGAGAGAGAGCGCGAGCTCATATTTTTAAACATATTATATCACTCATGTTAAAGCATTACAAACAACAAGTGGAGAAAAAAACTCTTATGCTATTTTCTGTACTTTTCCCAAGACAAAAGTGCAGATTTGTCACTGCCTTTACTCTGATCTTGAGGAGATTGAATGACATGTAATACACCATCCTGTTTGAATCACTCAAGTATCAAGAGAAAAGCAACGCAATCAACTTTAAAAGTTCGGAAGCACAGAGAAGAAAAGTTGCATCTTTTAAGACTTTGCTTTTTGAAAGGAATGTGTGAATGGCCAGTCGAAGGACTTGGGTTTTTTTGGAAACAGTTCCACAGCTAACTGACATTTCCCATGTCATTCCAAATAACCATGACATCACTTCCTCTCTCAGATTTGGCCTCATTCCAATATTTGTCCATCATTAACTTTGGTGCTGGGGTTCTAACAAATTTCTTCTCTTTTTAAAAAAATGTTTTTTTAAATAGGTTTATTGCAATTTTCTTCTTTTCTTTTGTTGTTAAAATCTGCAAAATAATGGGACACACACAAGAAGAGTGGTCTTCCATTCTAGCTGCAGTGCTGGAGGTAGGTAGCAAGGTTTCAGCAATAGAAAGTCCAAAAGAACAAAGACAGGCTTGTGTTTTCAAGCAATACATAGGTATGTGGCCAAAAATATAAATTTCATAGGAAGTGAGAGTTTCTAATGAAAGTGATACGAGGTAAAAAGTGTAGCAAGAACTTCATTCAGAGGAGGTCTGTCCTTCACTTCTTCTGCCTGTTTTCTAGTGATAACCAGAAAAGGCTGGGTCATCAGCTTCAATCGGTCACTCTCCCCTTCTCCTTGAAAGTTCATGACCCAGGTTGACAGAAGGTTACACAAAGATGAGCGACAGCGGAGGACACACACAGTTCTCATGCAGAGACTCCTGGATCCACGAACCCTGGCACCCAGCAATGGAGGTAGCAGTCCAGAATGTCCTGAAATTGGAAGCACAGCCCAGGAGCAGGACTGGGTTAATCTTCCATCTCACAGAATCCACCACAGCTCCATGAGCAAGGGTGGCCCGTGAGTGGAGCTCCCAGCATTGCCAACCCCAGATGTTCAACAATCATGAGCCACCTCCTTCCTCTGCCCCAAATCACTGGCTTAAAAATAAGAAGCTTGTAAAAATTAATAAGTTTACGGTTCTTTTTATTTGCCTTCTGGTTTTCAAGCACGACACATTTTCAGCTTTTCTCTGCAAAAATGAAGGTCAGAAGTGTATTTTTCTGGGTGAAAGCTAAGAGTCTTGTGGGATCACATGACTCCAGGTTTTGAGGAAACTACCAGATAGTATAAAACTCACAATTAAACCACTAGAGCTGGCAACACTGATTCCCACACAGCACAACACGGGCCAGAACAGCCGCTGGGATTCCAGCTATTGCAACCCTGGGGTGCCGAGCGGCATGGACAGGCTCCAGGGGACATAAACTGCATTCAGCTCTACTTGGCCTGGGGAGCGCTGCCTCAGTTCTCTGTAGGGAACGGAAGTCAGAAAGGGAAGGTCTATGAAGACCCTCCTACCCCATGCCCTGGGCTGTTGAGAGCAGCACTGTCCTTGCATGCTGCTCAGTCTAGGTCATTGTCCCCCTCTTCAAATGCCACCTGGCTCCCTTCTGCTCTCCAGGCCCAGCTTAGCATCTTGTCTTAGTCTCCCAGGTCCTGTATAGCGTCGCCCTGCCCCTGCCTCCAGGGGATCCCGCCTCACTTCACAAGTCTTCCTTTTGCTTATGCATCCCGCCTCCCACCAGCAGCCTGTCCTTTGTAGGTGGCTCGGGCACACGCTGCTGCAAATGTAGCCCTGGCAGGAGGAGCTGGGGTTTGCAGGGAGCACATGCCAGCCCTTTGGCAGGACAGTGCAGCTGGCCACTCTGCAAGGAGCCTAACGCTGCCCAAACCCAGTGGGCAGGACTGGGGCAGGCACAGGGAATGTGTCTGCTCACTCTCCCCAAAGGTGGTTTGCGATTCTGGCACCAGGCTTGGGGGCTTCCCAGCCAGACACAAAGTGGGGCAGGAAATAAACCAAATAAAGGACAAAATCCTTCCTCAGTAACACTGACAGTCCTTTGGGCTAAGCTGGCTGAGTAACATCATCACTCCTCAGTCACTTACCTGGCTCCCTCCAGCCCATCCCCCTTGCATCGGGCCCTGCTGCCCACAGCATCCGGCCGGCACTCCACACAGACTTGCCTCTCTCTCATCAGCTGGCTGCTCCACGAGTGCAGGCGGCAGGCGGCTCCCACCTGTTTCAGGCGGAAATAGATGCAGTAACTGGAAAGGGAGAGGGAGAGAATTAGCCAGGATGCGAACACCCCTCTGCAATGGGTTTCTGCTCCCACAGGGGCCGGGGTGGCCTGTGGTGAGAAGAGAGGTTTGCATTTGCTGGAGAAATGCTCCATTTGCCTAGAGACCCAACATGTCAGCAACAGGCCCAGTGCACGCTCTCCTGTCGCTATCTGACCTCCCTGAAATCCCCAGACTTTAAACCAGCTGCTTGAATAACCCGACCAGGATCAGTACTCCATGGGCACACACTCCAAGAGGCTCTCACACAAATCCTCCACTAGCAACATCTTGATGCTAAACGCAACCTGGTAGCAGCCTTGCCACTGAATGAGAAATCCCAAGGCAGGATGGTCACCCAAATCCTGCTGCCGCCTCTGAACCTCACCACATGTCCCTGCAAAAGGAGAAGTTTTGCCCTGGGATTGTATCTGGCATGAGCTTCCCCCGTCAGACATCTCACAGTCATGCCTAGGATGCCGAAGACAACTCATTGCCGCTTTCAGTGCCGTGTGGGAGGAGGAGTGGCCAGGCACAGCCACCCCCAGAACAGCTGACCAGTTGCTCTAAATTTGTGCCCCGGGCCAAAGCAAGCCCTGAATTGGGGAAACATAAATGTTGCCTAGAGCCCCTACAAGGCCGAGTTTCCTTGTGTAAAATGGGTCTAGAGAGATGCCCTGGTTTAGCTACTGTCTCTATAAGTAACTGCTTCAGCAGAGAGCTGCTTAGGGGCAGAAGAACTATTAGAGATTCATCCCTCACCGTGGCATTCATAAACGTTTGCCATCATTCTGCCCCTCGACTGGCTGCGGTTACTTGTCTACCTGATGTTCCTTTCCTGGCCATCCCCAGCAGCTGAGCTTATCTGGGCCTTAATCACCTCTTCAAACAGAAGGGGGAAAAAACAAAACCCTGAAGGCCCCTTGGAGGAGGAGAAGGCGGCTTGGCAAGCTGACAGCTGTAAAGCAACCGCAATGCACTGGCTGACTTAGGGGGATTGCTTCAGATCAGAACTTCCCCTCCTCCTGCCTTTGGGAAAGCTCAGGCCCCGATATCCCCAGTGGTGCAGGCAGCTTTGTTTTGAAGTGTGTAGCCTGTCTGTCTGCATCCCTTCCTCCTCTCCTCCTCACCACTGGCAGTGCCAAGGAGTCTGCCTGCAAGGGGCACCAGGAGCAGTTTCTAGCTTGTGTCTCCACCTGGGGTCATGTACTTCCAGGGAAGGAGAAATCCGCAGCAGGGCCCCATCTGGACAAGAGCATGTTATGGAGGTTCCTTTTGCTGTGCAGCGTGGTGGTGGGGTCACCTGACTGGTTGAGGGAGGCCCTACTGATCAGAATGTGTCCCCTGCTCCTCGGGGGAAACTGGGATGATTTCCTGCTTGCAGGGGGAGTAGAAAAGTCAGTGGGGCTGGATGACCTCACAGCCAGTGCTCCTAACTCTCCTGCATACTAGTCTGCCTCTTCCCTGTGGCCTTGCAGCAGGCAGCATGTTCTCTCTGCAAATGGCTGCTGGGCCAGGTACGTGGGGAGCGGACCAGCTGGGAGCATTTTCCATCTGCCACATTTAAAATATCTGGGGTACATTTGGGATTCATAACCCATTGGCTCCCTGCTGTCACCAGCATGCATACCCAGTTTCTTGGGCAGAGGGACCGCCCGGCTGCATGCTGCCTTCGTCCCTCACTGGCTCCATCTCTGGGACTGGTGTGAAAAGAAGCCATCTGATTTTCAGCCCATCCTGCCCATGTTCTATGGCTTGTCTTGGCAGCATCTACCCATGTAGTCCTGACTGCAATGGCGCCCTGAGTCTCCTGTTCAGCATCAGCTCGCCTGTGCTCCTCAGGCCTGATCTCCGTACTCCTCCTCAGGCTTTGGTGTCCAGCCATGTCTAGAAACCTCTCTACTGTTTGTGGGCTTGGCCAGTTCTTCCATCCATCTCTCACCACTTATCCTGGGCTGGTCAACACTAGACAATTCAGTCGGCTTAATTACATCACTCGAGGATGTGAAAAAGTTTGTGCCCTGTGTGATGTAGTTAAGCCAACCACTAGGCCAATGGAAGAATTATTCCATCAACTGAGCTACTCCCTCTTGGGGAGGTGGATTTACTACAGGGACGGAAGAATCCCTCCTGTTGCTGTGGTCTCTCCGCTCAGAGTGGCAGCCCAGGCACCCATGTACACAGAACTGCTGGATTCCTGTATGTCAGCACCCGGAGTGTTCTCCCTGCACACCCTCCCTTCAAAGCACACCAGCTGCCACGGCTGCAAAGGAAGTGCCATGAGATTCTGCAGGTAAAAACATCAGAGATGTGCACACCTGGCAGGAGGCGCAAGTGACAGCTGCTGTTGCCTAGGCCTGGCTGGAACAGGAAAGCAGCAGCTGTATTCCCACTTTGTGCTCCAATTGAAGGTTTCAAACACTCATCCAAGGGAATTTCAGGAAGGAGACAGTGCAGCAACGCAGCTCCCAGGGCGGGGACAGAGCCATGGAGGACAGCAAGGCGGTTTTCACTGCATGAGGACTGGGAAACTGCTCCAAAAAATGACTACTTTAAATGCAACCATCTTCCCCCAGATTTCACAGGAGCTTTGTCGTGAGGGTGTTTTTGCACATTTAAACCACTTCTGATGTCAATCAAAATGCAAACGCCTCTGTTCTCTTGGGTTTGGACGTGTGGCTCACAGAGTGACTTGTGGGGTGTGAACAATTCCGTTCTGGGAGCTCCCGCTGGGGTGAAACCAAAGAGAAACAGAACGCCTTTAAGAAGTATTGGAACGGCAGCTGCTCCAGTGAGCGATAAGGTAGCACAGATTGGGTGCAACGACACTGCAGCCGTTGCGTGACAGGAGCTGAGGCCAAGGGTGGAGGTGCAGAGGGTTCTGCTGTATTCCAGCCCCGCTGCTCCAAGCTACAGCTTTGATTGCATCCCTTAATTAGCCCAAAGTCATGAGTTGGCATGGAGCTGTGAGAACTCGGCAGCCAGACAGACAGTCAGTGGAACAGCAGCAGGAGGCCCTGGCATTGCCACACTGGGCCCTGGGGCTACTATGCTACACCAAGAAACGCCCCAACTCCCTTCCATGCCACACACCAGCCACTACCACACTTCCCCCTTACTAGCTCCTAGGCCCACCTTGGAAAATGGCCAGGCCTGGTCCCTTCCCTGCGGCTGGAGCAGGCAGCCGCCTATAAGGCCTCTATGCCTCCTCCTTATGGGCTGGCTTCCTAGGATGGCACACAAGCACGTGTGCTGATTGCCACTCAGGATACGTCTGAATGCCGCTGGGAGTGTGCTTCCCAGCCCAGGGAGAGACACGCTAGCGCAGCTCGAGCTATAGCTGAGGGGAGCATGGGCAAGCAGTGACTCGGATTAGCTGCCTGGTTACATGCCAAAGGGGTGTGGGGGGAGGGTTGTATTTGGACAGCTAGACCAAGCCACTGGCCATGCTTCCCCTGGCTACACTGCTCACTAGCTGGACCACAGGGTAAACGCGCCTGGATTGGTTCAGCCCTCATGGCAATAACCTCAGTGAAGACACAGCTCTGTCCACCTATTCTTCCTCGTATTGGTCTCACGCTTCCCCCATTTCCATACTTCTGACCAAGATGTGCCAGAGTTTGTGGCTGTAGAGCAGGGGGCTTGTTCTAACCTTCAGGAGGAGGCTGGAAGAAGACCTGGCCGTGAGAGTAGAAAGGGGGTGGACCAGGGCTGCTTAGCATGGGAAAGAGGCTGGACAGAATGGAAAAAAAAGCAGATGGGGATTTGAGTGCCCAGGATTGAGGGGCAAACGACTCCAAACAGCCTGATACACAGAGGTCTTGTGTTTCTCATTTCAGGCTGGCAGCCTCCTCTGTAGATGCAGATCCACCCCACTGCCCACACCCAGCAGCCGGCAGGATGCAGAGGCAGCAGAACACACTTCTGTTCTCATTCCCTCGTCCACACAGCCATCTCCTCCTCCAGGCAGCGCTGAAACCCTTCTGAGCACCTCCTCAGTTGGATCCCTGCAAACTGTGCTGAGTCCCACTCCATGTAATGATCCCAGCCCTCTGCCCCTCGCCCTGCAGATGCTTCACAAACCCAACTAGCCTGAGAATAGCACTGCTTGTGAGAAGGGGATTTACAGCCTGGGGCTAGTTAATCAGCTACCCTTGCCGCTTATCAGTTACAAGGGAGGAGGCTTACAGCTAACCAGGAAAATCCTAGACAGGAAAGAAAAAAAGATGAAAAAGCCCATTAAAATAATCTGGCCCATCTCACTTCCAATGCAAGATACATTCCCCCAAGAGAGAGCACATCAGACAATAAACTGACTACACCTGCTCTAAAGAGGAACTCAATCTTTTTGTTTAAAGGGATTCCCCTGCCATACCATCAGGGTGCATCTGTCAGTAGCTGAGCAATTTGAAACCACTCTCTGGGCCAGATGTTCCACTGGCATAAGTCAGCATAGCTTGACTGAAGCAAGACCAACTGAAACCAGCTGGCAATCTGGTCTGGTGTGTCCCCTTGCATTCTCTGTGGAGATGGAGCAGGAAGTCAGCCCCTTGATCTAGTCTGCACTGGAGCTGCTTTGAACGCAGAGGTCCCAGGGCCCGCCTCGCCCCTGCTCTCCAGAAGTCAGATCCATGCTGTTTTTGTGACACTCTGCTCTAGCCCCAAGATAGTTTTCCATAGGTCATGGCATGCTCAGCATGGACACGCTCAGAAGCCTAGCATGCAAATGATGCATTTCAGACCCACCATGTGTAACACGGTCCCCAAGGCAGCAGTTCAGCGTTTCCTAATTAACAGCAGATGTGCTTTTGGGAACAACATTGGTAACAATGATTTTCCATCACGTGATGGATTTGTGACTGTACTTCTCACCCGTGCCTTAAGAGGCCTTCAGAAGGGCATTTGCAGCTCACGTGCTGCGACAGTACTAGACGGCTGCCTACATCCATTGGCCAAAACCACTGAGAATGTTGAGATACACAAATAAGTCTCACTTGTTAAATGGTTTTTTCTCCTGTTGTGTGTGATCTCTGTACTTCTGGAAGTAAAGGAGGATCATGCTAATCAGAACCAAGCATCAGCCCCGATCCTGCAGTCTGTTCCATGCGGGCGGAAGGGAGCAATATCATAGCAGCAGGTACTAGCTGGCTTCTCCCACACGACTCTGCCCAGGCACCTCTACCCAGATGTGACACCCACCACTACAGTTCTCTCCTCTCCCTGCCGGTCAGTTGCAGTTTGCAGATGAGTAAATCATACAGAGCAAATAAATTAACAGGACAAAATTAAATCTCTTCTCTTCCTGGAACATTTATAAGCAGGTCATGGTCTATTCGAGATCCAAAATGACTTGACAAATGTTTGCACATCTTGTTATAGCTCTCTGGATTGATCGTGAGCACTCCTCTGTGACTGGTCACTATTTGCTCTTTAGTTTCGATACGTCAGCCAGATCACATGGCACAGTTTCAATGCACGGACTGAAGGGGCAACTACCAGTGCACGTTCGAGCGCTTGCATATTTAAAGCGCGATTTCCGGACAGACTCGCATCAAAGCCTGGTAGCAGCACCATGCACTCAATGCCACGGCTGATGGGATTGTGGGATCAGAAATGCCCACAAGGACATGTAGGGGAGTCACAGGCTTGCCTGCTTCCAAACACGGGTGGCTCCGGATATGCTGGCAATTCTATGGATTTATCAAATGTGTAACACCCCCCAGGAGAACCTGCAAGGTAGCTGTGGCTGCAAGACTAGAGGTGAGGGGCAAGCAAGCTTGGCACGGACTGTGCAGAAAGTCCCTAGCAGTCTGTGGTACAGCAGAGCCCCAGTGAGGCCGGAGGGACAGGGCTTTCTTCAGTGCTGGAACGGGATTTCTGAGACGACAGCACAGAGCTTCTCATCACAGAATTACAAGCACAACGTAATATTATTAACCTCCCTGGCTGAACCCTCAATGCCAGCAAAATGTATCTGTTGATAACTCCTATCTAGCACTCTACACAGGAGCATCATTAGCCCGATTTTACAGGTGGGGAACTCGGGCAGGGAGCAGAAGTGACTTGAAGTCACACAGCAGACCAGTGGCAGAGCTGGGGGTAGGACACAGGTCTCCTGAGTCCTAATCTGGAGATCTTGCCACTAGGCCATGGCACCTCCCTATTATTAATGGAGAATATGAAATAGAGCAAATTATGCCTCGAGCAGCGTCTCTGGAAAGGAGATGAGGAGCTGCCAGGATTTCTCCAAGAGCCTCAAGCTGACAGTTTCTGTACCAGCGCAATGGAGGCACAGACAGTGATAATTCCCTTTCTACAGAGCCTTTCCTCCAAGGATCACAAAGCCCCTTACAAACACTGAATTAACCTTGTCTCATCGCACTGCTGAGAGGCTGGGGAATAACACTATCCCCATTACACAGGTGGGGAAAACAGAGGCACAGGTGAGGAAAGGGACTTGCCCAAAGTGTCACGGTGAATCAGTGGCAGAGTCTGGAAGAGAGCGCAGGAATTTCAGTTCCTAGTCCTCTGCTCTAACCCCTAGATAGCATTGCTTCTCTGTGTAGATATGGCCTTAACTCACCATGTCACAGACAGAAACTGAAGAATACACCAAGAGCGACTGACACAGGAAATGGCTTCCAGGTTTTCTCCTCACCATCCTCCAGCAGAACATGGAATTCTCCACAGGCTTTCTCCTCCCTCATGGCAGCTTCAGCAGTTCCATACATCCAGGATGAGAGCCATGATTTCCCTACACCCCCCTTGAATTTCCCCAACACCCCACCCCCAGTTTTGTGAACTAGTTACATGCCAAACCTGGTGTCTGAACTTTGCGACTTTGTCCTCACCCACAACTATTTCACATTTGGGGATAATAATACCTTCAAGTCAGCGGCACTGCTATGGATACCCGCATGGCCCATAGTATGCCAACATTTTTATGGCTGACTTAGAACAACACTTCCTCAGCTCTCATTCCTCTAATGCCCCCACTCTACACTGATGACATCTTCATCATCTGGACCCATGGAAAAGAAGCCCTTGAAGAATTCCACCATTATTTCAACAATTTCCATCCCACCATCCACCTCAGCCTAGAACAATCCACACAAGCGGTCCATTTCCTTGACACTACTGTGCTGATAAGCGATGGTTACATAAAAACCACCCTACACCAGAAACCTACTGTCTGCTATACTTACCTACATGCCTCCAGCTTCTATCCAGGACACACCACACGATCCACTGTCTTCAGCCAAGCTCTAAGATACAACCGCATTTGCTCCAATCCCTCAGACAGAGACAAACACCTACGAGATCTCTATCAAGCATTCTTAAAACTACAATACCCACCTGCTGAAGTGAAAAAACAGATTGACAGAGCTAGAAGAGTACCCAGAAGTCACCTACTACAAGACAGGCCCAACAAAGAAAATAACAGAACCCCACTAGCCGTTACCTTCAGCCCCCAACTAAAACCTCTCCAGCACATCATCAAAGATCATAGAATCACAGAATATCAGGGCTGGAAGAGACCTCAGGAAGTCATCTAGTCCAACCCCCTGCTCAAAGCAGGACCAATTCCCAACTAAATCATCCCAGCCAGGGCTTTGTCAAGCCTGACCTTAAAAACCTCTAAGGAAGGAGATTCCACCACCTCCCTAGGTAACCCATTCCAGTGCTTCACCACTCTCTGAGTGAAAAAGTTTTTCCTAATATCCAACTTAAACCTCCCCCACTGCAACTTGAGACCATTACTCCTTGTTCTGTCATTGGGTACCACTGAGAACAGTCTAGATCCATCCTCTTTGGAACCCCCTTTCAGGTAGTTGAAAGCAGCTATCAAATCCCCCCTCATTCTTCTCTTCTGCAGACTAAACAATCCCAGTTCCTTCAGCCTCTCCTCATAAGTCGTGTGCTCCAGCCCTCTAATCATTTTTGTTGCCCTCCGCTGGACTCTCTCCAATTTTTCCACATCCTTCTTGCAGTGTGCGGCCAAAACTGGACACAGTACTCCAGATGAGGTCTCACCAGTGTCGAATAGAAGGAAATGATCACATCCCTCGATCTGCAGGCAATGCCCCATCTTATACAGTCCAAAATGCCGTTAGCCTTCTTGGCAACAAGGGCACACTGTTGACTTATATCCAGCTTCTTGTCCACTGTAACCCCTAGGTCCTTTTCTGCAGAACTGCTTCCTAGAAAGATCTACAACCTATCCTGAAAGATAATCCCTCACTCTACCAGATCTTGGGAGACAGACCTGTCCTCGCTTACAGACAGCACCCCCAACCTGAAGCAAATACTCACCAGCAATCATACACCACAGAACAAAAACACTAACCCAGGAACCTATCCTTGCAAGAAAGCCCAATGCCAACTCTGTCCACATATCTATTCAAGTGACACCATCATAGGACCTAATCACATCAGCCACGCCATCAGGGGCTCTCTCACCTGCACATCTACCAATGTGATATATGCCATCATGTGCCAGCAATGCCCCTCTGCCATGTACATTGGCCAAACCAGACAGTCTCTACACAAAAGAATAAATGGACACAAATCTGACATCAGGAATCATAACACTCAAAAACCAGTAGGAGAACACTTCAACCTCTCTGGCCATTCAGTAACAGATTTAAAGGCGGCAATTTTGCAACAGAAAAGCTTCAAAAACAGACTCCAGCAAGAAACTGCTGAACTTGAATTAATATGCAAACTAGATACAATCAATTTAGGCTTAAATAGAGACTGGAAATGGCCGAGCCATTACACACATTGAATCTATTTCCCCATGTTAAGTATCCTCACACCTTCTTGTCAAACTGTCTTAAATGGGTCATCTTGATTATCACTACAAAAGCTTTTTTCTCCTGCTGATAATAGCTCATCTTAATTAATTAGCCTCTTAGAGTTGATTGGGCAACTCTCACCTTTTCATGTTCTCTGTACGTATATATCTTTCCTCACTATATGTTCCATTCTATGCATCCAATGAAGTGGGCTGTAGCCCACGAAAGCTTATGCTCAAATAAATGTGTTAGTCTCTAAGGTGCCACAAGTACTCCTGTTCTTTTTGCGGATACAGACTAACATGGCTGCTACTCTGAAACCTGCTAGTTCTTGTGTTATGTGAAGGATTAAATAACATTTCCTTATTCACTTTCTTCACATCAGTCAAGATTTTATAGACCTCTATCATATCCCTCCCTTATCGTCTCTTTTCTAAGCTGAAAATTCCCAGTCATTTTAATTTCTCCTCCTGTTTCATACCCCTAATCATTTTAGTTGCCCATCTCTGTACCTTTTCCATTTCCAGTCTCTCTCTTTTGGGATGGGGTGACCAGATCTGCACACAGTATTCAAGGTGTGCATGTACCATGGATTTACATACAGGCAATATGATATTTTCTCTCTTCTTATCTATCCCTTTCTTAATGATTCCCAACATTCTGTTTGCTTTTTTGACTGCCGCTGCACATTGAGCGGATGTTTTCAGAGAACTATCCACAATCACTCCAAGATCTCTCTCGAGTGTTAACAGCTAATTCAGACTCCTTCATTTTGGATGTATAATTGAGATTGTTTTCCAATGTGCATTACTTTGCATTTATCAACATTGAATTTCATCTGCCATTTTATTGCCCAGTCACCCAGTTTTGTGAGATCCCTTTGTAACTCTTCGCAGTCTGCCTGGGACTTAACTATCTTGAATAGTTTTGTATCATCTGCAAATTTTGCCACCTCACTGTTTACCCATTTTTCCAGATCATTTATGAGTATGTTGAACAGTAATGGTCCCAGTACCGCCCCTCAGGGATCCACTATTTATCTCTCTCCATTCTGAAAACTGATAATTTATTCCTACCCTTTGTATCCCATATTTTAACCAGTTACTGATCCATGAGAGGACTTCCCTCTTATCCCATGATGGCTTACTTTTCAAAAGTCAATTTAAATTAAATACATTTTTTAAAAAATATTTTTTTTTTTAGAAATCTAGACCTATGATGTGTTTTGGTGTAATTTGCATTATCCTTATGTTAAATTTGCATTATCCTAACGAAATATTTACTTTATTCATATCTCTTTTATATATCTCATTGGCCCTGACATCCCCCCTGTAAATTCAAACACCCCCCCTAATTTCAATTCCTGGCGAAACTACTGCTGAGATTCCCTGGGCACACCTGCCCCTCAGGCCTCTGGTGGTGCAGATCACCTAGGGAAGCACATTATACAAGACCTTCTCAGCACCTCCTGTCTGCAGGCCAGACTGAAAGGACCCTTTGGAGCACTGCAGCGAAGATTGGTCTCCCTGCGCGAGCACAGCCTGCCATCTATGCCAAGCATGGCCCAAACCACGATGCAAATTGCAAATCAATGCTGAACTTAGGAGATGCGTCACCTTGCAACCAAAGTGGGACAGAGACAGAGACAATCTGCTCCACATTGCCAAGTCAATGGAGTATGTGTTCCCCAACAGCAACCAGGCATGGCCAGGATCCAGCCTGTGGCTGGGGAGATCGGCAAGTAATTCTCCTCTCAATATCATCTTTCACTAATAAGCCCGCTTAGAAGTCCAAGCTCCATTAGCTAGGGCCAGGGCTAGTGCAAGTGGCAGACAGGAAAGCCCCAGGAAGCCAAGATGACCAGCCCCAACATGTTACGAGTCTCCTCTCTGCTGGGAAAGTGACGCACCATGCCGAGAGCATAGGGCTGTTAATTAAAGAGCGGTAATGGAGAATACTAGACTTGACCCTGACTAATCAGATTACACAATTGCGGCTGACATCAGCTCCCTGTCTAGCGAGGCAGACCCTTCTGCTCTAGTAACATGCAGAAATGCAGGCGAGACTCAGACGGGGAAGATGCCAAGGGCATACGCATATGGCAGCCGCCCCGGTATGGAAGGAGCTGGACAATGCTCCCAAGGGTTCTGAAGGGAAGAATGAAGGCTTTAGAAGCACACGCCTGTGGTCTATGCCTGTCTTCAGGGATCCAGGATGTAGATAGGTTAGAAGAGCGGTCCTAGCCCTGCTGCATAGAATCACAGAAATGTAGCGTGGAAGGGACCTGGAGAGGTTAGCTAGTACACGGCCCTCTGCTGAGGCAGGACCAAAAAAAACAGAGATCATCACTTCCAGGTGTTTGTCTAACCTGTTCTGAAAAACCTCCAGCGACAGGGATTCCACTACCTCCTTAGGTAACCTGCTCCAGTACTGACATTTTTCCTAACATCTAACCTAAATCTCCCTTACTGCAGATTAAGCCCATTCTGCTTGTCCTCTCTTACGTTGCTATGAAGAGCAAAACAATCCCTGTCCCCTTTATAAACAGCCTCTACGTATTTGAAGACTTACCAGGTCCCCCCTTCACTCCACTTTTCTCAAGACTAAACATTCCCCAGGCTTTTTAACCTCCTCTCATAGATCACGATTATTTTTGTTGCTCTGCTCTGGACTCTCAGTAGAAACAGGGATGGAGGTTTGAGCAATCTCCATCACCAATATTTTAACACAGTACCTAACGTTAGGCTTCCACAGCCATCATCTTTAGCTGCTTAAATACGTGGCCTGGTTTTCAGGGATACCGAGAACTTGACTCTCACAGACTTCCCTGGAGCTGTTGGGAGTTCAGAGCCTTTGACAAACAGGCTACTAACAGAGCTGTGCAAGGCCCTGGTTTAGCAAAGCACTTAAGTACATGTATCATAACCTTAGTCCCAGATTTGGACCTTAGCGTCCAAAATATGGGGGTTAGCATGAAAACCTTCAAGATTAGTTACCAGCTTGGACCTGGTACCTGCTGCCACCACCCAAAAAATTAGAGTGTTTTGGGGCACTCTGGTCCCCCTGAAAAACCTTCCCTGGGGACCCCAAGACCCAAATCCCTTGAGTCTCACAACCAAGGGAAATAATCCTTTTTCCCTTCCCCCCTCCAGGTGCTCCTGGAGAGATACACAGACACAAGCTCTGTGAATCCAAACAGAGTGACTCCCCCTCTCCGTTCCCAGTCCTGGAAACCAAAAGCACTTTCCTATTCCCCCAGAGGGAATGCAAAATCAGGCTAGCAAATCCAACACACAGATCTCCCCGATTTCTTCCTCCCACCAATTCCCTGGTGAGTACAGACTCAATTTCCCTGAAATTTCCCAGTAAAGAAAACTTCAACAGGTCTTAAAAGAAAGCTTTATATAAAAAAGAAAGGAAAAATACATACAAATGGTCTCTCTGTATTAAGGTGACAAAAATACAGGGTCGATTGCTTAAAAGAATATTGAATAAACAGCCTTATTCAAAAAGAATACAAATCAAAGCACTCCAGCACTTATATTCATGCAAATACCAAAGAAAAGAAACCATAGAACTTACTATCTGATCTCTTTGTCCTTACACTTAGAAACAGAAGACTAGAAAGTAGAAACTACTTCTCCAAAGCTCAGAGAAAGCAGGCAGACAGACAAAAGACTCAGACACAAACTTCCCTCCACCCAGAGTTGAAAAAATCCGGTTTTCTGATTGGGCCTCTGGTCAGGTGCTTCAGGTGAAAGAGTCATTAACCCTTAGCTATCTGTTTATGACAACATGGCACCAAAATAAAAAGGACTTTGGCACATGCTGAGGTGCACCATTGGGCTGAGGCCAAAATATGAATCTAGATGCCTCACCTGAGGCACAGAGAAGGAGAACGAATTGCCCCTCTTCTCCGGGCTGTGTGCAATGCCTCTGAAGCAGCCCTCAGCAGAGAGCACTATCACTTTTAACGGCAGGAGAACTCATGCAGCTCTTGTTCCCACCCCAAACTCGGCCCAGCTAACGACCACGCTGGAATCACAGAACTTAGACACCTGTTAGATCATCTGTCCATCTCTCAGGGGCCAATGCAGGACTGGTGCTTATGACACATTTAGCAGTGCTTGTCCAGTGTTGTTTTAAGTGTGTCCGAGAAGAGCCCAGATATAATACTGATTTCCCTGCAGAGTATTTGGGGAGGATTTCAGGATCTGTCACTGTCTTCTCCTCTCCGTATAGGAGGACAGCGTTTATTCTGCAGTTCTTACTTAAGAGTCAGGCTGAGCCAAGTCAGTAGCGCTTGTCACAGAAAGAATCACCCTGAGAAGGGGACAGTGTGCTCCGTGATATGCCTCACCTACCTTGGCTGCTTCTCCTTCACCAGCATGTGAGGTCTTCTCCAGGGGTCCTTAAAGTCCCTTTTAAAAGAATCTGGCAAAATCTTAGCCACCTCTGTCAAAAAAGCAAAGGGGGTGGGGACAGGAGGGATGCAGAAGGTTAGAAAACAAGCCCAGAGACAGAGCTAAGAGGGCACAGAAAGCGAATTATTAGGAGCATGGCCTGCTTGGTGCCTGCTCCCAGGCTCTGGGAAAGTGGGGGACCCAGACCAGCAGGGAAGGGAATAACAACGTTAATTGCAATTAGTGATATTAATGCGAATACGGGGCATGATTCAAAGCTCACTCATGTCAATGGGAGTCTTTCCACAGACTTCCTCGACTGAATCTGGATCAGGCCCATTTTTGTTACTGTTAGCAACTTCCACTGTATGGCAAATCTCAAAGCACGTTACGAAGTGGCCAAGTATCATTAACCCTGTTCCACATATGGGGAAACTGAGGCACATGGAGAATTCAAGTCTGGCCCAATGTCACACAGTTAATCAGTGGCAGAGTCAGGGCTTGAACCCATCTTTTCTGACTCCAACACCCCTGCTCTAACCACTAACTCACATGCCCCAGCCCCAGTTTAAAGACAAATTCTCAACAGACCAGCCAAAAGGAACTGCTCTCAAAAGGTGGGAATTCCAAACAGAGGGGGGGAAATGGATGCTTTTCAAACATGTATACATTTACCCCTGGTGTATTTTGCATGATGCTGAAGCAAAGGCTGGATGGTCTCCAACAGAAGTCGCCTTTGCCACATTCCTGCACGTGGGATATCAGGATTATTCCCATGTCAATATACTGCAATATGATAAAAACACAGGATCCCCATGGATACAACAGAGCCTCTGCCTACCTGCAGCTGGATGTGCAGGCTCTCAGCTTTGTGCCCACGGATGAACTGAGGTGGAAAACATGAATGCAAAATTTGCAGATGCACTAGCATTTGGCCTGATTTGGGGCAGTTTACCCTGGAATCTTAATCTTTAAATGTGACCCACAAATTCTTTAGAGAAAGTGAAATCTGGAAAGAGACAAAGGGAGGGATTGTAGAAGGTTTTAATAAAAATCAGGATTTTCTTGCTGAAATCAGGTGTTATCTTGAGAGGAACAATAGGCCAGTGGCTAGAGTATTAGCATGAGACTCAGGAGACACAGGGTCGAGTCCCTGCTCCGCCACAGGCTCTCTGTGTGACCCGGGGCAAGGCACTTAGTATCTGCCTCCATTCCCCATCCCTAACAGCACAGCCCTGCCTCCTAGGGGGATCATGAGGACAGGTACATTAAAGCTTGTGGGATGCTCAGATGTGGACCATAAAAGTACATACATCAAGACATCTTCAGCTTTTTAAAGTGTAACACAGGAAAACTATCCACACAGGGTGAGTTTCTCACTGTGGGGAGCAACGTGTCATCAGAACCTGTTGACACCATGTAGGGCTTTATACCTCAGAGTTACCTGGCTATGCTACAATTGCAGCCCAGATCAGGGAACCTGGTTACCGCACAGTTTCAATTAGAAGTGTAGAGGGAAGCGGTCTATAGTGGAGGCAATGTTGCCTAGTGGATAAAGCACTGGGACTCAAGCAAACTGGGCTCTATTCCCCATTATGCCACTGACCGTCTGGGTGACCACAGGCAAGTCACTCCACCGCTCTGTGCCTCAGTTTCCCCATCTATAAAACAGGGATAATGTACTGACCTCCTTTGTAAAGTGCTTTGAGACCTACTGATGCAAAGTGCTACAGAAGAGCTAGATATTATTAATTACCACTAATATTGGGGCTAACGTCTTTTTTATTCAGTTAGAAGGAACACAATTAAAATTCCATCCACCCTGCAAATTGGAACTACTGTAACCATGTCGGGGAACTAGTCTGCTGTGTTGTCAAGTGTCATGAGTATCCTGTAATTCAGTGTAGATGAGCCATAGCCTATGGTTTTCCAGTTCTGTTTTAATGCACGACTGCCATGTGCAATGGCCAGGCCAGCTGTGTTTAACCTGGGTGCTAACAGACCACTTTTCACCACATGTTAAAAACAACACCCTCTTGCAGCTAAAACTCTGCTGTCCCTTCATCTTCCAGCTCCATCGCAGGGACAGCACTGGGATCGCACAGGGTAAAGCGGCTCCCATCACATCTGAGCTGTGCTGACATCACAACGGGGTCGTGGGAACATTTGTACACGCGCAGACAGGTGCAGAGACCTTTCCCCACACACTTTGCTTTACCTTGAGCCGTATCACAGGCTGGGTTCTCCCCAAAGCACCCTCTCCGCTGCTTGAGGTCTGGACAGGGGGTCCCTCCGTTTCGGGGTGGGACAGTGACTTGCCGAGTCCGGTCTTGGCTACCGACCCCACACAGGGAGCTGCACTCGCTCCAAGGACCCCAGGGCCCCACCACGCAGTGGACGGCTGCTAGATAATGAGATAAAGAGTCGGGGAGGCAGAGGGAGGGGATGGAGAATGAGAGAAATGGAGGGAAAGAAAGGGAGGTATGAAATAGGAACAGATTGAACCAAGGTGAGAGAGAAAGAATGAGTGACAGGAAGAGAACACAGGAGGGGGAATGAAGGAGTGTGTGAAAGAGGAACAAAGAGGGAGGACGAGAGATCAGTAGGGCAATAAAAGCTGACACCAAACATTTCCCATCCCCTGTCTAACAGAGTAAGAGCCGGACCTTCCTAGCATAGAGAGACACAGCAACGAAAACCCTGCAGATTTAGAGGAGGCCAAATAGACCGGGAACCCAGTCGATTAACAAGCCTTCTGTCTCCACTGGCAAAATATTCGCACTTTCCTTCCTTCTGACCCACTGCATCCATCTCTCTCCCTCTGACTGTTCCCACCGTGCTCAGCCCTCCTGCCTAGACTTCCCATCGGGTCCCACATGGCATGTCACCTTTGCCAGCAGAGCACGCCCTTTGCAGAGCACCCAGCTGTGTGAAATGGAAAGTCGGGAAAGGTTCGCCTCCTAGCGGGGTCTTGCAAGGCATCTCAATCCCAGGGCTTGTCAGTTCATGCTATTCAGCTGGGCGGGCATGTGACCTGGCAGCAGCACCAGGGGTGGCAGGAGAACCAGAAATCCTGAGATAGTCGCACACAATGCAGCAAGGCCCAGGGGGCAGTCAGCAGTAAACACAGTCTACTATGGGAATGGATGTACTATATTTACACAGCCCCTACAGCACAGGAGCCTCCTAAATTCAGATCTATCATGCAATTGGGAGGAGGGAAAGGTTTAAAATACAGCGCTACCAGCTCTCATGATTTTACCCTCAAGTCTCATATCTGGGGCTTTTCTGAAAGCCCCAGCAGCTGGAGTCCCATGATCAAATGAGAATAGCAACTTTCATTACAAAAAAAAAAAAAAAAGAGACATCATCTAATCCTCATGGCTGCAAAGGAAAGCTTGAAAATGTGACCCTGACAGGATACAATGCCAGAAGACAAATAAAAAGAACCCAAACACTGTTATTTCTAATAATCTCATGGTGGGGGGAGGCTGACTCATGGTTTTGAAAGCTTGGGGTTAGGGGCACTGATTTTAGGAAGAGAGAATAGGCCTAACTTAGCGCCACATTACTCCAGTTTTCCCTGTGAATGCAGCTGAACTACCCATGTGTAAAACTCAAGCCCTGTATTTGTAGTTGTTTATTGCATTAAAAACTGCATCTGATTCTCTGCAGGCATAAGTGGGCACAGTGCCATGCTCCACTGATTTCAGTTCAGTTGTGCCCATTTACCCCAGCAGAGAATTTGTCTTCCAATCTGCAGAAACTCTGAATTAAGCAAGTGTGGTGCGTTTGGATGGTTCCAGACAACCTGCAGCATGAAACTGGTATGCAGCAGATGAACAATAGACAAACTAGGGTTCATATTATTAAACCTATCTCCTGCTAACTGTCAAACACTCATGATAGTGCTGAAGCAGACATTCAATGACAACTGTATCATCACAAATGTTAATGAGGATAATGTATCAAATGATAGCTGAATGAAATGCTAGTTACAACATTAAACATTGAAGAAACAATGGAATGGTTATGGATAGGCCACCCGAGGTGGGGGTGGGTGAGCAAGTGGGGCAATTTTCCCCAGGCTGCGCAGGGACCCCCATGAGAATATAGTATTCTATAGCATTGCAACTTTTTTTTTTAAATGGAAGGAGCCTCTGAAATTGCTTTGCCCCAGGGCCCCCTGAATCCTCTGGGCAGCCCAGGGTAGGCTTCCAAGAGTTCTGTGGTTCAGTCAGGCCTGGTCTACACTACGTGTTTAAACCGATTTTAGCAGCGTTAAACCAATTTAACGCTGTACCCGTCCACACGACGAGGCCCTTTATATCGATATAAAGGGCTCTTTAAATCAGTTTCTGCACTCCTCCCTGACGAGAGAAGTAGCGCTAAAATCAGTATTACTATATCGGACTAGAGTTAGTGTGGCCGCAAATCGACAGTATTGGCCTCCGGGCGGTATCCCACAGTGCACCACTGTGACCGCTCTGGACAGTAATCTCAGCTCGGATGCAGTGGCCAGGTAAACAAGAAAAGCCCCACGAAATTTTGATTTTCATTTCCTGTTTGCCCAGTGTGGAGCTCTGATCAGCATGGGTGGCGATGCAGTCCCAAATCCAAAAAGAGCTCCAGCGTGGACCGTACGGGAGATATTGGATCTGACCACTGTATGGGGAGACAAATCTGTTCTATCAAAGCTCCGTTACAGAAGACGAAATGCCAAAGCGTTTGAAAAAAAAATCTACAGGCTACACAGTGCTGCATGACAAGCGTAACGGGAAGCCAGAGACTCAAATGGATGCTCATGGAGGGAGGGAGGGGGTACTGAGGACTCCAGCTATCCCACAGTCCCCAGCAGTCTCCGAAAAGTATTTGCATTCTTGGCTGAGCTCCCAATGCCTGTAGGTTCAAACACATTGTCCAGCGTGGTTCAGGGAATAGCTCATCAATTTACTCCCCCCCCCCCCCGCCACGTGAAAGAAAAGGGAAAGAAATCGTTTCTTGACTTCTTTCAATGTCACCGTATGTCTACTGAATGCTGCTGGTAGATGCGATGCTGCAGCAGTGAAGAGCAGTATCCGCTCCTCTCTCCTCCCTGGTGGCAGACGGTACAATATGACTGATATCCGTCGTCACCATCAGCCCGTGAGTGCTCCTGGCTGGCCTCAGGTGAGGTCGGCCGGGGGCACCTGGGTAAAAATAGGAATGATTCCTGGTCATTCCCAGTAGATGGGACAGAACGGCTGGTAACCGTCCTCATCATAGCAACTGGGGGCTGAGCACAGAGATTCTGTGCTGCCTGGACTATCATAGCAGCGGGATGCTGGGCTCCTCTCCTCCGCACCGTTTAATGTCCTGCCTGGACTGTCATAGCACCTGGAGGCTGCCTCCTCCCCATTTTATCTCACTAACAAGTCACTGTTTCTTATTCCTGCATTCTTTATAACTTCATGACACAAATGGGGGGGACACTGCCACGGTAGCCCAGGAAGGTTGGAGGAGAAGGGAAGCAACGGGTGGGGTTGTTGCAGGGGCACCCCCCGCCCCCGTGAATGGCATGTAGCTCAACATTTCTGCGGGATCTGACACGGAGCAGCTGTGCTCTCTGATACACTGGTTCTCTAGTACACTTACCCCATATTCTAGGCGGGACTGACTCTATTTTTAGAAACCATAAAGGAGGGATTGACTCGGGGAGTCATTCCCAGTTTTGCTTTTGCGCCCCCGGCTGATCTCAGCCAGGGGCACCCATGATAGCAGCAGACAGCACAGAAGGGCAGATAACCGTCATTTCATTGCCAATTTACACCGGCAGCAGATGGTACAGAACAACTGATAACCATCTCTGCTATCATGCAAAAGCAAATGAATGCTGCTGTGTAACGCTGGAGTATCGCCTATGTCCGCAGCATCCAATACACATACGGTGACTGTAAAAAAAAAAAAAAGAAAGCTGAACGGGCTCCATTGTTGCCGTGCTATGGCATCCACCAGGGCAATCCAGGGGAAAAGGGCGCGAAATGATTGTCTGCCGTTGCTTTCCCGGAGGAAGGAATGACTGACGACATTTACCCAGAACCACCCACGACAATTATTTTTGCCCCATCAGCCACTGGGCTCTCAACCCAGAATTCTAAGGGGTGGGGGAGACTGCGGGAACTATGGGATAGCTATGGAATAGCTACCCACAGTGCAACGCTCCGGAAATCGACGCTAGCCTCGGACCATGGACGCACACCACCGAATTAATGTGCTTAGTGTGGCCGCGTGCACTCGACTTTATACAATCTGTTTTATAAAACCGGTTTATGTAAAATCGGAATAATCCCGTAGTGTAGACGTACCCTCAGTCAATCTCGTTAGAAAACAGGCAGGCGCACAGAATGTTGCAAAAAGTAATGTGGATGGATGTACAGATGTGACAACAAACAGGTAACTCAAGTCACTCAAATTCCCTCGGATTGTAACAAGATGCAAGGAGACCAGAACATATCCCCAATCCAGAAGTACTAGTTCATATTAACTCTAATCCTAGAGATTCATCCATTCGTGCCAAACCAAGATAAAGGCAGGTGCATAAAGCCCATTATCAGACGTTAGGAAAATATCTGTATTACAGAGCAAGAATCCACCCTCTCTCCCGTGTTCCCTGTCCTTTCTCTGACATTTTTGGCCTGTTTGCCAAAGCCTGGAACAGTAATTTTGAAACATGCTCTCGCTTTGGAGTCAGCTCTCTGTTTAACACTTGCTGATGCTCATTTTAAGCCATTAATAGCAACTAGCCATCTCACTTGTAAAACACTTCCACAGTCTGAGACTTGGTCTTTATTCTGCTCGCTTGGACATGGGAATTACTTGTGCCTACTCACAAAGTCTTGAATCTCAATTCCAACTAACCGGCAATTAACTGCCCATTTTTAAAAATCACACACGAGTGAGTTTAAACCTTTAAAAGCCCTTTAAGATGAAAGAGCCATTGTTTGACCTTTGAACTTTGCCAATCAAAAAGGTAAGTTAACAATTAAAGAAATGGCTTTCTAAGACCATCTGATTGTATATCAGGTTATCACGAGTATCAAGGCTGGTGATATCATGTTAGCAAGGGTATATTTCTAACATACACGCACATATTAGGCACCTGCATCTGCAAGAGAATGGCTAGATACATAAATGTCCCTTTGCAATTATAAACACTCAACTTGCACCCACTTTCCACGAGAACTGTGCACTCTAATTCGGCATCCAATTTCACATACATTTTCACACATGCAGTTGTATGCAAGCATTTGTCCAAGTCAGGCCCTACCAATGCAACTTCATTAAATGATTATTATCAAATATTTATACCATGGGAGTGTCTAGAGGCCAAAGCGGTCAGAGTCGCATCCTACTAGGTGCTGTACAAAGTATAAAATGACGGTCCTGAGCAAATGCGGATGTTATTCTGGTTCCTCTGGAGCCTTGAGATGGACAGGAGCAAAAACACCCATTAGGTGAACTGTGCAATGGGCGTAGCAAACCCCCCTCCCCCCGGCCACCGTGATTTGGTATCATTTTACTTATCAAAAGAGGTGGCCCCCAATGGCAAATAAAAGCCCAGGTGCTTAGATACCTGACTTATCTGCAGGTTAAAGGGGTTCCTAACAATCTTTACAGCTGGACAGAAATCTGAGGAAAACAATTTAACATACGGTCTCTACCAGTATCAAGGGAGGGCTCTTAGGAATTGACTTGTGGTGAACGGCCTATGCTGCCATGACTGCTTACTTAGACAGAGCACAGGGTCCTATGGGGAAGCAGTGGTGGAGCCAGCCAGAGGGGTGGGGGACACAATGGTGCCACCTTCAATTATACCCACTGGCCTGCTAATTTTACATGTTACCATACCTGTGTATCATCACCAAATTAACACAGTAGTGCAGCAACTATTCAATGAGTGCCCTCCTCCTCCGCCCCCCCCCCCAGATGGCATCAACCACCTGCCCTGGCACCACAACTCTAATCCTGGCCTGGCGCAGAGCGGAGGCCCTCGGAGGGAGGGGAAGGGTGGAGAAGAGAGAAGGCTGGAGAATGAGTTTGCCCCACACCTGGAAGCAGCAGCTCCTGTCCTGCAGGGCTGAGTCTGGCTTCCCGCTCTGGTGTTGCAAGCTGGTGCATGGGGTCGCAGTACCATTCAGGCTTGGCCAGGCCATCCCTCCATCAGGATGAAGGGGTGGCTGAGCCAAACCTGAGTGAGTGGCATTACAACACGGCCACACCACCTGACCCTGCATGTCACATCACAATGCCCAGAGCAGGGAGCCAGGCCCTGATAGTGCTTGGCTGTTGCGATTGCTGAAAAACCACCTCTCCTGGCTTCATTTCCACCCGGATCTCTTTGGGAGCCTTTCCCTTCCAAAAGGGAAGGCGATGCACTCACTCTGGGGCCTGCAATGGAATTACTGTATTGTGTTCCAGCCGCATCCACACCCCCCGGACCCTGTTGGGCCAGACAATCCTACCCGCCCACCCAGCAACAGAACCCATTCCCCATTCTTCTCAAACGCTGAGTTGTAGAGGAAGAGTTGCAGAGTCAGAGAGAGTCCAACACCCTAGGAGCTCATTGTTGACTTGCATCGAGCAGGGCTGGTGTCATGGTGAGCAGACAACTCGATACTTCTCCAAGCACATTGATCAGAGACTTTCCAGCTCCTCCTCCAAAGGAGGGGCCCACCACAAACTTCCTTTCAAGAGGGTGGTGTGGACTTAGACCCCAGTCTTGCAATGGGATTCTCTAGCATCTTAAGCCTGTACAGTGCCCCAATGACTTCACTGGGGGTCCATGCAAGCAGAGAGGTCTCTCCCGAGACAGGAGCCCCTTACCCTCAGGAGCATTTCCAGGAGCTCTCCCTCCCCGCCAAGGGGAGGGTTTCCCAAGCTCAGCGGCTCACAGCTGAACTCTCCAAACCTTCTGACAGCGAATCTGTTTCTAAACCAACAAGGTGCGGTTACATTGTTCACAGTTTCCTGACTCTTTTATTCTTGGGCAGAGGCCATTGCTCTGTAATCGAGCTGAGTTGTGACTGGGCTAATCTCTCTGGAGAATAAGGAGGGCTTACTGGCACTGTTGTCTCCCATGAGCACGGTGACTGACATGCCCGGCATCGGCACTTGCTCCGTCCCCCGACAGCTTTGCATGATTGTGGGGGGGTTCCCCTTTGCAGTGGGGGGAGGGGAGTTGTGCATCACCACAAAACGCTGCATTAACCATTCACCTCTGCAGGCCTCTGCTTAAATCCCACTAGGCTGACCAGACAGCAAGTGTGAAAAATCAGGACAATGGGGGGGTGGGGGGTAATAGGAGCCTATATAGGAAAAAGCCCCCAAATATCGGGACTGTCCCTATAAAATCGGGACATCTGGTCACCCTAAATCCCATAGACTGACAGGTCCAGCCTCCAGGCAGATCATATTCCCTGCCCAAGGCCTGGCACAGTTCTGATCTCTGCTCAGCAGACCACAGGGACTGCGACAGAAGAGGGACCACTGCAAAGCATGAATGAGGTGTGAGACCCCCACCACCAACCATATTTATTCCATCACACCTGCCCCCGCTAACATCACCCACACCAGGTCAGACCACACACCCAGCACACCCGTCATCACACAGATTTGCTCAGAAACACCCACAGCACCAGGACCAGCTGGGCTTCACCGCTGTTCCCTCTGCTCCCATTCTGGTGCGCCCAAGGAACGGAAAAGGACTTGGCTGACAGTGTAAGTTCATTGTGGGGTATAAGGGAAGAAATCAGCAGCGGCTCTTTACTTCCAGTTGGGGAACGAACTAAAGTCTCCTCTCCACCCTGACACTTCTATCCAGAGAACCACAAATGTAGTTTCCCTCACAGGAGCTCAGCACGCAAATCCCTCCCACCCTCACCCAGACTTGGACACACTGGTCAAAACACTGTGCAGGCTGAGGATCACACAGCTCCTGTAGGCTTCATGGGGGCCAGAGGGAGAGAATCACACCCCCATCTTTCTAATATTTACCCCCCTTGTTAATATCTATACCCCCCTCAGAATATAGGTGGCATAGGAATGGACACGTCAGTCTGTGTTTGCACCTAACTTGATGCATTTGGAATCAGAAGCAACTGTAGCAAACTCCTCTCAACAATTCCCCTCCATGTCGAGCGCATTTCTTCCTTCTCTCCCACTGTTCCCCACATTCACTTCATTTGGGGGAAGGGCAGAGACAGCGTTTGCCCAAACTGCCTGCCTGTTCCATGCTTGATAACGTCTGTGTCAACATAGGAACCGTGTGTGAGAACCCAGCTGCTATCCCACCGAATGCCATTCACCAGCTCTGCAGAGACCACGGATGGGCTGGGGAGGGGAGGAGCGGTCAGGAGGGTGGGTCTTGGGAAAGAAGGCAGGTTGTGGGGAGGAGGATTTCCACAGTTGAGTGGGGCAGGCTGGAACATCAGGTTTCAGCAGCGGGACTCAAAAGTAGCAGGCACATTGGTGAGGGATGATTCTGAACTCCTGTCTAGGCTCCCTGGATACCCAGAGGCATTCCACACCGTATGAAAGGTGAACTTCCTTGAGTAGCACTTCAATATGGTGCCAAGCCTATGCCTCACTGCTCCCCATAGCCTCAGTCTTGAGATCTTACACACACCCCCAGAGGAGAGCAGCTAGTGGAAGTGCCCTTGACTTATTCTAGCTATGGGCCCTACCATCATCCGTGCCTTTGTCACTCCAGGCAGCCCCACATCTGACTGTGGACACATCCACCTCCACCCTCCAGAGATTCCAACTCTCAGCCCAGCCACCTGGAGAAGTTGCAGCACCTGCCTGCTGCAGCCCCTTACGTGGCCACGGGAGTGGAATGCTGCTTCTCCTCCTTGGGCGCACACACCATTCAGCATAAACCTGCGATTGCAACCAGGAGCTTCTGGCTTGGGACCTATTCTTGCCTTTTGAACTCTCTGGAACATCCTGGGCCTTCTCATGGTGCCCAGACCTGACATTCTCAGTATTTCTCTCACTCTGGATCAGCTGCCTTCCATGCCAACCGAACAGCACCAGGCTGTCCCCTCGTGGGAAGCGCATGACTGACCACCACAAAGCATGGCATGAAGGACACATTAGGGTTCAAATGCTCATGGCCCAAGAAGGCGGCAACGTGGATGTGGCCAGGGTTGGGTTTTTTAAATTTGTTTGGAACATGAAACATGTGAGTCGGCTGGAGCCCTCATCCTGTGGCTGTCAGCCACCTGGCCAATCTGTCACGTTGGAGCATCTAATTGGTGGCTCCTTAGATGTTCCCCAACCACAGGGCCTGCCTGCCTCCAGCAGACCTTCTACCATCTTTGGTCCCACCCAAGCCAACTGCAAAGAGAGCTCAGGCTCTTTATACAGCTGTGAAACATGGAGAGAGAAGAAGCATCACCAAGAGCGAGTGATGTCACAGAAGGAGGAACAGACAGAAAGAACTTCTAATTGCGGCAGCTCTTCAGACCTGCAGCACAAGTTTCACTCCACAGCAGGTCATCCCTGTGTTTGTTCTCATTTCCACAGTGGGGAGATGAGGGTCCCCCTTCCCAGCGGCTGGCACATTGCAGACACCTGTTCTTGCCTTCAGGCACTGCTCCAGAGCAAGAAATCCTTGCTCAGCTCTCGCTATGCAAGGGGGCTTGGGAGAAAGGAAGGGGTAGGAGACGTTCACATTGCAGTCATTTAGGATGTTATCTTATTTATTGATGCTAGAGCTTTCCACTTCCTAGTTCATTCTTCAGTTAAGCCAGGGAGACTGCAGCAAGTGTCCTGACATCCGTGCACCATGAAGTAGCGTGCCAGTGGGTCTGCACCACCAAGAAAGATCTGTAGGGGCCTGTCTCAGAGCCTCGGTCAACTGACTTGGGCTTGCACTATGGGGCTTGCACTATGGGGCTACAGCCTTGGCTTCAAACCCAGTGAGGGGGGAAGTTCTCAGACCCCAGGCTCCAGTTTATTTTGGCAGATGGAAGGACGGGGGGGGAAGAGTATTCAGTAGAGCAATGCTTTGATGAATGGAATTCAATGTGGTTAGCTGCAGAATTAAAACAGAACTCAAAACACATCACCACCACCTCTGAGTTCAAGAGAACAATACATCTCTAATCCCCAGATAAAACTTTTCATTTGGTAAACTGTTTAGATTTAGAACTATTTGCTTATAAATATTTACATTTAATAACTAGGCCACACTATTTGCGGCATATACACCCAACTGCATCCTTTCCTCTTGTTTGTTTTTTTAAAAACCTTTTGAATACTTCCTGATGCTCTGAAACCTATTCTGAGACAGATTGTTGTTTTCTTCCCATTTTCGTGGGTCAGATCTTTAACCCGTTATCTGCTAATAGCTTGAAATGTGTACTCGGCGGGACTGAGATTCAGCAGGACATTCAGACGTGCCCGCACTTTGGAGCTTGCGTGCCTGTTTGTTTATTGTGTGCATCTTCTAGATATATACATAGCCTTACATCAACAGACAGACTAATGTATTGTCATAATACGTGGACCTCATGCAATGGATTGCATTTTCCTAATAAAAACAAAGTTATTTGTTATATTTAAATGATACAACAGTAAGGCGGAAATCAGAAAAAAAAAAGAGTAATACTTTTTATAAAACCAAGGATTTTTTCAGTAAAAATCAGTTTAAATTAAAACGAAGGGGCTTAGGGATATTCCAAAGAGCAACATAAAAACCATGCATGGAAGAATTGCTCCTAGTCATTACACATGCAAATGCAGAACTGTGCACTAGCAACTCCATATAGAAAGTGATTCAAGAACCCGTCCAGCACGTCAAAGGCAAAAAGGTAAAGACGAGGTCCCAATTTAGTGGATGTCAATGTAATCCATTGTGAATCCCCTCTGCATTAGGAGTGGTGTCCTCTCTGTAAACTCCAGGGCTCTGGGAAACCTATGAAAACAAACATCTGCGTATGAGTACAGCCAAACCCTCAACATCTGGACTCTAGACCTGTGCCAACAACATGTTGCCGTCATTGTGAGTGACCTTTCCTTAAAAGCCCAAACAAGCAGCATTCCAAGCACTGAAAGGCCCCAGCAAGCAGCTGTCTCGGTTTGGCAAAGACGCGTTATGGTTTCATGCGGGAACCGTCCTACTCAAACGAAGTCTGGAAGTGCTAAAGAGATGAGGGACAAAGAAAGGAGGATCAGGCCAAAGGAACTGGATGGAGCTGTTCTGGATGTATACTGTCAGAGTAGGAACCCAATCCTCCTGTAACAGGTGCTATCCATGGCTACAGGCTACCACTGGGCATGTTAGCCAATCTGGGACACAGCACCCAAAACACTACAGCAGTTCACAAATGAAGACAACTTGCTGGCTGGAGTAAACTTGTGCTGGTCAATATCCTCCAAGCGCCTGGCTTCATATTAGACCAGATAAAGACAAGACCAAAATGCGTGAATGGCACTGAAAGGTTATCCCATCCCTGCCTTCTGCAGGGCTGCTGGCACCTTCTTCTGAGGCAGTTGGTGCTGGCTACAGTCAGCAATCGGATACCAGGCTGGGTGGGTCGCTGGTCTGCTCCAATCTAGCAAGTCCCATGTTCTTGTTCACTTCAGATAAACACCCGGAAGTCTGGTGCTTCTCCCAATTTCTGTAGTCTGGAAAATGTAACACAGCGTCCTGATAAAAGGCTCTCTTGTAAGATTTCCAGGACTTCGTTGTCCTGATCAAGATTCTCAGAGTCATGGGTTTTCTGGCCAAAAGCAGGAAGACCAGAGGCAGCCACAGAAATGGCGAGGGGGGCGCTTTTCCTACTCTCCACACCCACTCTCTGTGCAGTGTACCCTCCCCCAGTCTGGCACAGACACTGGGCAACTCTGCTCTTCAACAGTCAATTGTCAAGACCAACTGATTCTCCTGAAGCTTGTGCCTCAGCCACCCCCAGCTTCCTCATCCAACTGCCCTTCAGCAGACACCACCGGGAGTGACACCTGGCAGCTAGCAAGGTCTCGACGCCCACAATGGAGCGCCAAAGGGCCCAGATCACCCAGATACCCATAGCAAAGCCTCAAATGACTTATAGCAGCAGAGCCCTTACCCCCATGAGACACCACCACCACAGCCCCTAGGACACAAACTCTACATATGCTGAGGCAACAAGAGGCAAGAGCCAGATTTTTTTTAATAGGCAGCAATGCACAAGGTGCATTTGAGGCTATTTGGCTCTAAGAGAGTCTCATTCAGACCAAGGAAAACCAGCAGATTCCAAGTTAAGCCTGGAAGGCTGCGCTGACATTCCAGTTTTAACGCACACCATTAGCTCCCTTTCCTTCCCCTAAACCACACACCGTGCGTTAATCCCACTGTTCTCCCAGCTAGGCTGCCCACAAGACATGCAACTCTGTGCATACGGTTCCCTTGATACTTGTAGCTACGCGGTCATACAGTGTGCACACACAGGTGTGTGAAATCAGACCCAGAGCTGCATTCCTGTACGGGACAGACACAGGAAGGCAGGGCACAGTTCATCTTATTGCAGGAATCTGTGGAGTGATACACGTTCTCCTCATGGGAACCGATTGCCCTTCCCCATTCGCTGGACTGCAGACAGGGCTGTTTGAGAGTGGGAGTGGATAATGAAACAAGGGACTCTTCTGCAATGTGGTGCTGTCTCCCACCAGTCCAGGGCACTGCTGCGTGAAGGTTCTGGCTGCATTACAGAACTGCTGGGTTTTCAAGATGATGTGGTCTCATCTCCTTCATTCGGATGACAGGCAGGAGGGTCCAGTGGTTTGGGGTGCTAGCCATGGACTCTGGAGACATGGAGGATTCTACCACAGATTTGCAGTGTGACCCCGGGCAAGTCACTTCATTTCTTGGGGTCACATTTTCTTGGGGTCACATTTTCAAAAGCACCTCAATTACTAAGTCCAATTTTCAAAAGTTAGTTTAGGCTCCTAGGTCACTCAGTCACTTCTGCAAGTTTTACCCTATGTGCCTCTGTAATCTGGAGAGAACAGCACTTCCTACCTCACCGGGGCAAGGGGAGGATAAGCACAAAGTGCAGATTGTGGTGGCCATGCGAATACTTTACACAGATTCAGGTATCCCAACACAATGCACATGCATGTTCACCATACGTGTTACACACACAGATGCATCTATGCTATAACGGGAATGTTAGCACCTATCACCAAAGAGCTGCTGGCAGGTGCAGGATACTCTGCTCAATCCAGGACTTCAAAAAAAAAAACCAAACCTAAGAGTCTCTCCTGCTCTCTGGTTACACCACCAAGAAAGCCATTGGCCAGTTCAGCCACTGAAAAAGGTCACAGAGAAAGACTATTGTTGGTAAGTCTCTGACAAGAGAAAATAGCTTGAACTTCGGCCCCAGATAGATCTTTTCAAACCCTCAACAACAGCCTCACCCTGCAGTTCAGTTTAGAATCCCACTGCGCTTAATTCAATGAACACAAAAAGTTCCCGCACCCGCGTTCATTCATTCTCTTTCCCTCACACAGTCTCATTGATCTCCACTCTGCTCTCACGCCAGTGTGAGGCCATTGACTCGGATGGAGAATTAGTCCTGGTTTGCACCGGTGTGAGTGAAGAATCAAAGCATCTCTCTTCCTCTAACACATCTACAAGGACAGAGCAGCCGCCCAGGCTGTCACCTTCCTGGGGCTAGGTCCTGCTGCCCTTGCTCCTGTGAGCAAACCAGCAGGGCGCTACTTACATGAGAAAGGGAGCAGGTCACACCTCCAGCTATGCCAGCACGTATCAAACAGGTTTAGGGTTAAGGCTCTGGTGCCTGCTTTCTAACCATGATCTTGGCAGCCTTCAAGCTGGGGAAATGGGCCTGAGATAATCTCTCCCCCTGCCCCAAATCCCTCTCAAGTCTCCTGGACACTGTGCAACATTGTCACCTGTGCTCAGGGTCCATCCATCCTCAGGCCAACAGAACAGTGCCATCAAATGCAGCCAGAACCCCCAAGGAGTTCCTCTCGCCCCAGCCACAGAGAGACGCCCCGCTACAGTGGGACCTGCTCAGAGTGAGCTGGGATAGAGGGCAGTTTCCAAGTCCCGATATATTTCATTGCACCAAATCCAGTTCCAGCTAGAGAGTCACCCTCAGCTCACAGAAGAGTTGTTCTGGGGCATGGATCTCACTAGGATGGGCACCCTGCACTACACAGTAAAACCCACCATACCAGGTGCATCTCATGAACTTGTCAATCCTGGGCTTCCATTCTGTTCTTTGGAATGGGTGGCCCATTGAGAACTGCCACCCTGCTGGCAGCAGAAGGTCTTAACAGGAGAAAATGGAGCAAGCATGAAGCCTATTGGCATACACACACTGCGTTAGATGATGGGAATCTACATCTGTCATGGGGCAAGGCACTTATCTTTTACACTGGGTTATTCCATTGTTCGGTGTTCCCTGACAGCAGCTGGGGTTCTGAGCACCTGCCCTCTGGTGGAGGCATTGCAAAGGTGGCTGGCCCAGTGCCTTCCTGAGCTGTAATTGAATGCTGTCTACTCTCCACACTGCAGGGTGGAGACAATGAAACCCAACTAAAAATAAGGCCTGCAGACTTTGTTCCTACCCTGTATTCCAGATGGTTTGTTTCTAGACTCCTTCTTAGTAATATTACTTTGCCCTACACCATCGCCATCCATTGCAAGATCTCAGAGTGCTTTAAAAAGCCCTAAGCGGAGAAACTCAGGTACAGCCAGAATTAGAACCCAGAACAGGCTTCCATTTCCATTTGATCCAATAGCACAGCAGTTTTCAAACTTTTTTCCTGGTGACCCAGTAGAAGAAAACTGCTGACGCCTGTGATCCAGCAGAGCTGGGGATCAGGGGTTTGAGGTGTGGGAGGGGCTCAGGGCTGGGGCAGAGGGTTGGAGTGCAGGAGTGAGGTCTGCAGGATGGACCAGGAATGATGGGTTCAGGGTTTGGGAGAGAGCTCTGGGCTGGCACAGGGGGTTGGGGTGCAAGAGGGGGTCAGGGCTCTGGGCTGGAGGTGCTGGCTCTGAGGTGGGGCTGGGGATGAGAGGTTTGGGGGGGCTCAGGGCTGGGGTGCAGGGTTACCCTGGGCAGCTCCCAGTCAGTGGTGCAGCAGGGGTGCTAAGGCAGGCTTCCTGCCTGTCCTGGCACTGCTGACCACTCTGCACCCTGGAAGCGGCCAGCAGCAGGTCCAGCTCCTAAGTGGAGGCGCAAGCAAGCAGCTCCGTGCCGCTCTCATCCACAGGCACCCCCCCCTCAGCTCCCATTAGCCGGTTCCCAGCCAATGGGAGTGTGGAGCTGGTGCTCGGGGTGGGGGCAGTGAACAGACCCTGTGCCCCCCCCCCAGGCTAGGAGCCGGATCTACTGCTGGCCGCTTCCAGGGCACAGCCCAGTGTCAGAACACGTAGGGACTAGCCTGTCTTAGCCAGGCAGCATTGCCAACAGGACTTTTAACAGAGCAGTCGGCAGTGCTGACCAAAGCCGCCACGACCCAGTGCCTTCCAATCCATGACCCAATACTGGGTCACAACCACTGCACTAGCACACATGACCCCTCTCACCTCCACCCACCTCAGCTCACCGCTGAACCTGACCCAGCTTCACTGGGGCAAACTTTGCCTTAGAGAAAGCAATTAAAATACCATTGCGAATCTATAGCTTCTGCCTCGGAGTTTAGGACCCAGAGGTCACTGGAACTAGCTTGCCGTGAAGCCCAGTTAACAGCATGATTAATGTGACATAAGGCCACACAATTTAATGCTACTAAGGTACAAGACTTTGATTAGCACCCGTCTACTTCACAGACTATAAATTCTTCATGGCAAATATTTTGGCTTAATATTTACTATACGAAGTTAGATACAACACACTGACTGTAAACAGCTTATTATGCTAGAGAATAGCTAATAATACCTTTTTATTGCAGAGACCCTTTGACCATTTTATACAGCTAGAGTTACTAAACTACTGTAATTCACATCCTGTGTGATTCACGGCACCCAATGCACTGAACACCAGCAGGACATGCAAAAAGAACCTTAGGAGAATTTCGCTGAGTTTTTTTAAACTGTTGATTACAAGAATTAAAATTCAAGCGAAAAACAAAGAGGAAGTGAGACATCACCTAGCTGAGAGGAGGTTACTCTTGCTGAGATGCATGAAATAAAAAAACAAAAACAAAAAAGAAGAGCAACACATGGTATAACTACTACAGGCAAAATCCTGATTCCTTCACTCATGCTGCTATATAGTAACAATTTACATATAGGTGCATAGCTACAAATAGTACCTTGCACCACTAGCATAACTGAAATCAACAGGACCATTAGCAGAATAAGGTGTATTTTGAGTAGTAAGGGGGTAAGATTCAAGCTATAAATGCATTTCCACTTTTTCCACTTTAAAACTGGATTCTTTTAATATTTCAGTTTCAAATGGATACTGAACAGGTTCATTCTGCTTTAAACACACTGTCTGGTACTGGATCAAACCAAGGGCCCATCCAATATCCTGTCCTCAGCTGGTGCCAGCACCAGATTCTTCACTGGAAGAAATCTCAGGCTGAAATAAGCCACACAGTCCAAGGCAGAGAGCAGTTGGTGCAAGGGGACATTCTAGTGACCCCACTGTGATGAAACCAGGACCAGAGACATTTGGATGCAGCCTCGGGCTTGGGGGAGCACTGCTGTGTGTACCACCAGTGTCCATCCGAACCCTCACCCCAACAGAAGCAAGACCCCAGAGCTTTCAATCGCCCCTGGCCTTTCCTAACAGGCAGATTCTTCACCTGGCCTTTATCCGCACCTCCTGCCTTGGGCCACACCACACCTCCCACCAGCGCCCGGGGACAGACTGTCACCTAGGCGGCACAAGCCCAGGCCCTAACTCTGACAGCTGGACCCCCCGTTCACACCTGCTAGTGTCCCCGTCGGGTCTGCTTAGCAGAGCCCAGGAGACATTGCCAGGCTGGTCTCGCCTTGGGGGGGGCGCAGACACCAAGCCGCTGCCCGGTGGCTCCCCCACGGCCCTAGGCACGAAGAAGAGAGGAAAAGCCACCGGCTCCAATGGGAGCGGAGCTACCGACTTCAGCCGGCAGCAGCCTCGGAGCCACAGGAAGCAGAAGCCTGGCAGAAACAGCTGGCAAAAAAGGGCTGGGAAGCCCCACTGAAAAACTGTCCCCCTTTGCCCCCCTCTGCAATGTGCACAGCGCGGCGCTGCTAACGGGGCTGCCAGCCCTGCCCGGCTGAACCCGAACTTGCCCGTCCAGGGACCAGCCTCGCAGCTCCCCATTGCGGAGCCGTTCGCCCCCCGGCTCCGGCGGAGTCACTCCGGAGTCACTCCGGGTCCCGTCCCAGCCCAGCACTCACCCGCTCGCTGGCATACGCCGGGGTAATCCTCGCAGCAGTCGCCCGTCTTCTCGCAGTGAGTGTCGCAGTAGCAGGGGGCCCCGGGCCCGCTGAGGTCGGCGCACGCGTTATTGCGCCCGGGGCAGCAGCGGGGGCTCCCCCGCCGGCCGCAGCCCGCTTCTGCCCCCCGCAGGTGCCCGGCCGCCAGGAGCCAGCCCCAGCAGAGCAGCCAGCAGCCTGGACCAGCGCCAGCGCCCGCCCTTCCCATGCCCACCGCCCGCGGGCCGCTCAGCGCTGCCCCGGGGCCCGCTCGCCTCTCAGCGGGGGAACGGCGACCACCGCCGGCCGCCGCATGCTGGCCCCGCTAGCCCAGCCCGGCCCACTGTGTGACAAGCCCGGCTCCTCATGGACTGGCCTTTATAGGAGCAACGCGATCCCCCGGGGCCAGCCCCCGCGCTGCACACGCCCCCTGGCCGGGCATCAGGGGAAAACTTTCTCTCCGTTCCACCTACTTTCTCCCCCACCTGCCACAAACCCAGGGCGGAGGTTGCTCCCGGGTCGTTAAGCCAGCACGGCCCCCAGCTTGCACAGATATGCTGGGGCAGGAGCTCGCCTCTAACTCACGGCCTCTGAGCCAGGGAGCAAAGGAATTAATTAAAAAACAAAAACAAAAGGGGTGGGGGGAAAGAAGCCATTCAGTGGCTAAGGCCTGGTCTGCACTAAAACAGGTCAAGCCAGTGCCATGGCTGAGGGCGTGAAAAATCCACTGCCCTAAGTGACGCATTTAAGGCCACTGAGTGGCTGGTGTAGACAGCACTTGGAAACAGAAGAATTCTTCCCTCCATCATACATGGGCTGAAGTGGGTATTCACCCAGGAAAGCTCATGCTCCAATATGTCTGTTAGTCTATAACAGGAATAGGCAACTTATGGCACATGTGCTGAAGGCAGCACCCCAGTTGATTTTCAGTGGCACTCACATTCCTCACGTCCTGGCCACTGCTCCGGGGGGGGGGGGGGGGGGGGCTCTGCATTTTAATTTAAATTTTAAATGAAGCTTCTTAAACATTTTAAAAAACCTTATTTACTTTACATACAATAGCTTAGTTATATATTATAGACTCAGAGAAAGAGACCTTCTAAAAACGTTAAAATGTATGACCGGCACGCAAAACCTTAAATTAGAGTGAATAAATGAAGACTCGGCACACCACTTCTGAAAGGTTGCTGATCCCTGGTCTACAAGGTGTCACAGGACTCTTTGCTGCTTTTTCAGATCCAGACTAACACAGCTCCCCCTCTGATACCTCCCTCCAGCCAGAAGCGGTGCCAGGGTTTTTGGCACCCTAGGCTGGTGTCCTTCCGCACTCCTGGTCGGCGGCAATTCTGTGGCAGGGGGGTCCTTCCATGCTCCCGGTCTTTGGGGCATTTCAGCGGCGGGTCCCGGAGCAAGTGAAGAACCTGCTGCAGAATTGCCACCGAAGATCCAGAGCGCAGAAGGACCCCCCGCTGCCAAATTGCCACTGAGGGCAGCAAAATGCCTCCCCCCCCAAATTCTGGCACCCTAGGCGACTGCCTAGGTCACCTAAATGGAAGCGCCGGCCCTGCCTCCAGCTAGTTACTGCCTCGTGGGGAGGTGGATTTCCTATATCCAGAGAAGAACCTCTCCCATCACTGTAGGAAGTATCGACACTGAATCACTACAGGTGCAGCGTTTCAAGTACAGAAGTCACATGAGAATGAACAACTTTGGCCCAAACTTTCAAAGCTAGGTTCCTAAATCCATAGGTCCCTGAATAAAGTGGCCCAGATTTCCCAGGTATTGAGTATTTGCACCCCTCCTTGGCTTCAGTTGGATTTGGAGAGTGAGCACTTCAGAAAATCAAGCCACTTTCATTGAGGTGCCTAAATATGGAGCTAGGAGCCCATTGTTTGACACCTAAGCTTGACTGTTTTGGCCAGTAAGGAGGCTTTGCTCACATTGTTTTATTGAAAATATACCGATGAGATAACAAAGGTGGGTGATAAAGGTAACTGCAGGGATGTAATATACAATTTTGTAAGATGTCTGCATGCTATTCGGATTTAAAAATGCCTGCTATGCACTATTAATCAAGCACTCATTCAATGGATTAAGACCTGGCTAACTGACTGATCTCAAAACGTAGTTGTCAATAGGGAATCATCATTGAATGGGAGTGTTTCTATTGGGGTTCCTCAGGGATTGGTACTAGGCCCACCACCATACAGCATTTTAATCAGTGACCTGGAAGTAAATATAAAATCACTGCTGATAATGTTTGTGGATGATACATGTTACCAGAATGGTAAAAAATGACAGGCAGTTATACAAAGCAATCTGGGTCACTTGGTAAGCCAGCCCCATTCAGACAAAATGTGTTTTAATACAGCCAAAGGCCTGGCTCAGGGGCATTAAGGAGCAGCGAGAAGTTACTTGGTGTTGCAACGGCGATGGGTTCAGGCTCTGGGCCTGTATGTTCCTCCCAAGCTGCCTTGCTGTTCAGAGGGCAATGGTTTCAGCTCTCAGACCCTTACATGGGTTCCTAAGTGCAAGCCTGGGGGTTGAGTCAGGGCCCTCCTGTTGCTATTAAACCCTAGCAGAACAAGGATAGCTCCTGCACCAAGGTTTAGGGACCAGCCCCAGACCTGAGATGCTTAGCGAGGTGCTGTCTGGTACTGGTACATGCATCTCTGCTCAGCAGCTGGAAAGTCCTGTGGGGCCCATTCAGCAGTTTCCTTGGTCATATTGTTTTCCACTGTAAGAGACCACTGCCCACGATTTCAAATGCAGCCTGGGCCAGCTCTCAGCTATTCCCAAAGCAAAGGCACAAACCAAGTTCAGAACTGAGAAAGGCTAGGTGCTTTGAACCCCATGCCAGTTCCCCCTGGAAAGCTTGACTTGCCGACAATTTAAAACAGGCTCCCTGCATTGGCTGCCCAACAAGTTTCAGAGAGCAGGCCAGCACTGTACAACCAAAGAAAGCGTCCTGCCGACTTGCATCGCTAAACACAAGGCAGCTCAGGCACCTGACAAGCTAAGATGCTTTCCTCCCTTCGGCCAATAGGGAACCCGAGTCTGAAACTACAAGATCAGGTAGGATTTCAAAGCCACAAAGAACTTAAGCAGTCTCCTGGATAACGTAACCCCTGTATATTTGGAGTACATGGGGCTGCAGTAGTGATAAAAATTGTCCCGCAGAGTCTTTTCTGTAGGTGATGCACTAAGATAGAAAGAACCCAGCTTTACTTTCAGATCCCCAAGGGGGTTTGCAGGGCTGGCGGTTTGGGCGGGGGGAAACATTTATAAACAAAACAGATTCCCTACCCCCCCCCCCCACATCCATTTGTATACACTTGGCAGAGCAGCGCTTCCCTGGATTCCACCGTTTTACCTTACAAGGGTTTGTACCCACGCCAAAACTATGACCTAGTACATTGGAACATTTCAGACCCGGGCTCTTCGAGATGCACACAGCAGCAGAGAGATGGCTGTGTCTCTCCCGCAAACTTCTAGGGGTAATTTGTATTTCTTGGAAGAACAGGCAGCTGCAGTAAGCATCACATTCACCACCGTGCCTTTGTTCATTTCATACTGCATCCCTGCTCTGCTCCAGATGCCGAAGGCATTAGCCCTTCGGTTAGCTAACTGGTACCGTGTCTAATGATTCCCCAGATAAAAGTGAGTGTTCAACAGTACAGCAGCTGGCTGCAGCATGGCACTCTGATCAGAACACCAGACTACTTAATCAGCATGTTTTCCTCTCCATCAGCGGGTGCTCATTAAGAGAATTCCCTTGAATTCTGAACTTTGATACTACACATACTCCATTCTTGAAATTAACCAGCACTTTGATGCCATGTGATTCAGAGGCATCCATGACAAAAAAGCAAATACACAGACACCACAAAAGAAAGAAGAGACACACATCCAGCTTGCAGCAGGTTTCAGTTTATTACATAACCTCTGAATGCAGTAAACCTGAGAAAGCAGCAGGGGCTGACACAACACGTGTAGAAGAGACAGCCTTGTGGACAGCAGAGCACACAGACTCTGCCAAGGCAGAAGCAAAGAGACAACACAGTGCACACACTCCTATGCTGAGCTTTCTCCTGGCTCTGGCACCCATCCCGAGGGATGGGTGTCAGGCAATGTCCTGCACCCATAAAATGTCACCCCAGGTAGAGAGTCTGCCCTAGAGCACGTGACTAAAGGAAACAGTGGCTCCCCCTCCAGAGGGCAGCCCGGCGGCAGCAGTTCTAAGCCCTGCACTATGCAGCTGTCTGGTAGTGTCTCTTTCTAGCCCAAAGGCAGCTTCGGGAGGGAGCAGCTCCTCTGAGGCCTGAAGAAGCCAAACAACGAGAAGCAACACAGGAAATAATTCATTGGTCCTGCGGGAGAAGACCCTAACTTGTCTCCAGTAAGAAGGGCCTTTCCCAAATGTCCTCCTCTTCCACTCAGCACCCACCCACCCCCACCCTCTGATTTTCATTGTATTGGATTTAGGGCACAATCTTTGCTCCCATCACTGAAGTCAGGAGGCATGAAGAACCCAGCTTGGCTTTCAGATCCCTTCAATAGCAGCACCATAGTCAAGGGATCTACTCACCTGAGCAAGGATTTTACAGGATCAGCACCTTGGACGTTTCTCGTGGGCCCAAGAAACAGTCCAGTTTAGTTTTTAGTCAGTCAGAATCTCATTCTTAATGTGCTGCGGGAGCATCTGAAAAGAGTCAGGGACCAGACAGGACATCAAATCTCATTCCCTTATCAGCACAGTGCTGAGGCAATGGACTGAATTGGATGGTAAACACAAAAGGGGGGGTAGGGGGAGAGAGAGTTCCCAGCCTTTTCGGAACCTAATGGCTACCAGTGCAATCCCAGGGTAAGTACCCTGGAATTAGGAGGGGAGACACTTGGTAAAGGAGACTGCAACATACATGGGCTAATATGTCAAATGATCTTCAGCCAGTGTAACAGAACACATCATCATTCCCGTGTCGCTGCAGTGTAGCTAGCTGCATTGGCAAAATGCATTCACCAGTGATTTGAGGCCTGGGACCCCCTCCTCGATCCCTTTGCTCATCCAGAACGCAAGGGTGGGGGGGCTGAAGGGATGCAAGCAAAAGGCTTAAATTGCAACAGACCCAGGCCTGCCTTTGACCCACACATAGCAATGGAGACTTTGTTAACAGGCAACTTTGGTTTATTGTCAGGGTGCTCGCCCGAGCGCCCCCATTTGGCCTTGAAAATGGCAAGAGTCACTCCAGCATGCAGCTGCAAGCGCAACATTAACACATTTTACTCAAGTCAGCTTGAAAAGAAACCCTTGGACTCTAAAATATTAGCAGGAACGAAAACTAAGCATCTGTCTCGGCGGCCAGCGTGGTAACCACTGCCTAGTCAGCCTGGTACAATGGGGGCTGCAGATGCTACAGTGAGATCGCTGTGGGCTGCCAGGGACCGTTACTGTAGAACATGATTGTAAATGCAATATTATACGCATCAGGGTGTGAGCACACGCGTGTGGGCGCACACACCCACATAAGAGTTGATTGCTGGCTTTACAGATCCTGGTTCCATTCTGAAGTGTGTTCTAAAGTGAGGCCCTTATTTTATTCAAGTTGCAAATACAAAAAAAACTCAATGGCTTGTGAGCAGAGAGCCGGAAAGTGACTCTTTCCTGTGCTTTCCTTCTTAGCCTGCGCATCCGATAGTGTTAAGGCTGCATTTGTCACTGACAGTACAGACAGACAAACCCCTGCATAACTGTTGTAGACAGACACACGATTTTGGCACAAATCTGCACTGGAACCATTATGAGCTCTTGGCACTGGGCAAGGACAGGGTCACTGTCCCCCGGGGGATACAGTACGAGTGTTAATAAAGACGTGTGAAGTTCATTTAGTCTAGGTAGGTACTTGCCTGGCTCTCAGCACTGGAGTAGGAGCGGAGGGGGTGGGGGTGGTGAGGCAGAGTGGAAGGAGGCAGTTTAATCAGAGAAGGTCAAGTGGCAGGCGAGCACTTCACCTTTCTCACTCTCCTCTCACATGTAAACAAGGTGCCTCTGTCAGAGGGGTGAGGAACCTAGTCACTCTAGGCTGGAATTTCATGCCCTGGGAAGGAAAATGAAGGCACCACCGTGCAGTTCAGGGTCTCTACCGCACTGCCAGGAGCCTGTGTGAGTGGCTGGGATGGTAGAGGACATGTTCTGGGCACTGGGTTCCTTGCAGATTCCATAGCAGAGGCCCTCAGTGCTCCCAGGAGCGGGTACAGGGCAGATTTCCTCTCTCCTCCAGTGGAGGTGGCTGGGCAGGCAAAGCTCCCACAGGAAGGCGCGTGTCTGGATCACACTATCTGACTCAAGGAGGCAGGCAGGAACATTGCCTGCCCCAAGGGGCCTCCACTCAGCTTTCTGGCTTAAACTAGAGGCTAAAGTGTGTGTCACACAGCTCACTTCACGAACAATCCTCTTTGGCCCTAGTGACTCCCACTGGAAAATGCTGTGACTGAGGCACTTGGCAGATCTGGTATGGGCAGCTGGAGCTCCCCTACAGCCAGGGGCCCCACACCATCCCTGCTAGCGGCCCCTGCTTCTCGAGACTGGGTTTGGACTAGCCATGAGTGGCTCGCAGCTATTCCCTAGAGCGCCTCCTACAGGTATAGAACGGGACTAGAGTAGCAGCGAGCTTCCCATAGCCAGGGACATGCAATCGCTCCCCTGCAGTCAGCTCCTCCTGTTGGGAGAGGTGGGAGATGGCAGTGAGCTTAGTGGAAACCTTGGCTAGCTTGGCTCCGTTTTCTCAAAGGCAAAAGGAAATGTGGACTGAATTCTAATCTGGCTGGAGAATCCTGGCCTCTCTTCCCACTTTTGGGCACTGACCTATTCCCCCGCCCCCAGGCTGGCAGAGCCAGCCTTTGCAAAGTTTGCAGATAGATTCCTCTCCCCCCACCATCATTTTAGCACATGATCAATAATTTAAACTACTCCACAGTTCGTTCCTATAAATAAAAGGTGGTCAGGGTTTGATATGGGCCTGACTGGCTGGGCACAGGGCTAGCTCCCTGCTTTCACACAAGCGGGGGATTTGAACCTTGGCACCGCTCCTGGTGAAAATGTCCATATGATTTCTCCCGCATTGGTCATCTTTCTCCAGCTGTTGCCTCGTGGTGGTGGAGGAGACGGTGCTGCTGCCCTGGGCTGTGGGCAGGCTCAGTCGGTTTTCCAAACCTTGTTGAGGACCTTGACCACTTCGTCGTAGATGACAAAGACAATGGCCACATCCAGACAGACCCGGCCCAGACGAGGCACAGTGCCCTTGTAAAACCTGCCAGGAGAGGAGAGGTGATGGGTAAGCAGAGAGCCCCACGCAGGCCTGGGCAACGCACAGCTTGGCCAGGCGTGGGAGCAGGCCTAGCCCACCCGCTCCCGGCGATCTCTGGCAGAGCAGACAGCCTGGGGTAAAATGGTGGCAATGCTCTGCAACCACACTTTGTGAGAATCATCCTGCTCTCCAGCTCAGCCTCCCGCCCCCCTCCACTTTCACACGCTGCATGAGCGGGGACCGGCCCAGTCTCTGCTGGAATGAAAGGGGTTTGGGGAAGAACTGCTTCCCGCCCAGCAAACCCCACCCAGAGACCCCAACTTTTTAAGATTCCCAGTCAGGGCTTTCTGGCCAACTGCCCCACTCCTGTCACAGGATCCGCTCTCCACACCACCCGCTTCTTCAGATTCCAGGCCAGCTCCTCGGGGGGTGGGTCACCGTTGGCTTCCCTGATTTTACACTAGCTGAGGCTCTGGGCCTGGGCTTCTGTGGCATGTGTAGAGAGGCTAAGAAAATCCATACAAGTCTCTCTCCCCTCCTTCTCTCACAGCCAGGGCTCACTGCTACTCCTACCATTCACCAGGCCCTTGCCTTTCCCATCTCATCCCCTATGCCTAGGGTACAGGCTCCCTCTTCTCATGTACCAGTGACTTGCTCCCTCTTCTGCAAATCCCACTGTAAGGTGCCTTTCAACCATGACGGTGACGGATCCCCTTGCCTCCTATGGCACTCTTCCCCATTTCACCATACGTGTCTGAACTGCTTCGCCAGCACTCAGCTGCATGGGAGGGATTATCCCTCTTTCCCTACATTCACCCCGCCCTGAGCCCCTTGCATGGAAACCAAACCTTCAAATTGCTAGGTCTGGCATTCTGTGTCCTAATTAGTGCTGGACAGGACCCAGCAACTGCCAGCAGTTCGAGGGACATGATCATTCCCCTCTATTCGACATTGGTGAGACCTCATCTGGAGTACTGTGTCCAGTTTTGGGCCCCACACTACAAGAAGGATGTGGAAAAATTGGAAAGAGTCCAGTGGAGGGCAACAAAAATGATTAGAGGGCTGGAGCACACGACTTATGAGGAGAGGCTGAGGGAACTGGGATTGTTTAGCCTGCAGAAGAGAAGAATGAGGGGGGATTTGATAGCTGCTTTCAACTACCTGAAAGGGGGTTCTAAAGAGGATGGATCTAGACTGTTCTCAGTGGTACCTGATGATAGAACAAGGAGCAATGGTCTCAAGTTGCAGTGGGGGAGGTTTAGGCTGGATATTAGGAAAAACTTTTTCACTCAGAGAGTGGTGAAGCACTGGAATGGGTTACCTAGGGAGGTGGTGGAATCTCCTTCTTTAGAGGAATTTAAGGTCAGGCTTGACAAAGCCCTGGCTGGGATGATTTAGTTGGGAATTGGTCCTGCTTTGAGCAGCGGATTGGACTAGATGACCTCCTGAGATCCCTTCCATCCCTGATATTCTATGATTCTATGAAATGAGATGCCAGACTCACGCGATGGGCCCTTCATATTTCATGATCTGGAAGGCGCAGTCCCAGGTGCTCTTGTACTTGTGCGCTTCAAGCCCCTAGAGGAAGCAGAGAGAAAGGTCAGAGACCTGTAATGGTGGGATCTATGCCACAGTTCCCAGCACAGCTCCCACAAGCCATAGTGCTGTCCTGGGAGATTCCAGAAGGGCTCTGGGGCCGAAGCAGTCACAGCAGTGACCTCCATCCTCACCAGCCTGATTGTGCAGGAGCCTGGCCCCGAGGAGGTCTGCACGGAGCTTAGACGGGTCTAACCCAAATAGCAGTGGCCATGCCTATGCCCCACTGCAGGTGTTTTTGGGTGGATGCTACAGCAATGATGCTCCGACTGAGGCTCACAAGCCACAAGTGGTTCTTTAATGCATCTTCTGCGGCTCTTTGCAGCCCATGTTATTAAAACACTGATTTAATTATTAGCCAATTTATTAACCAATCAGGATGCTTTTACTATGCGATTAACCAATTGCAGCTGATAAAACAATAATACGTGGTCAGTCACTTTGCTGTGAGAATAATACACAACTGGTAAACAAAGCAATGAATTCACACGACTGTGGCTCTTTTGAGCAATGCTGATTTTGCTCCTGAATCACTGAGGTCTGAGCATCACTGGGCTACGGGACTGCCAGGAGAGGAACACGCCAAGTTCCTCTAGCACAGGGGAGCCCTGGGCCTGGTCTGCCTAGGAGTGAATCGCTGGCCATTATTCAGGTTCCCAGAGGATAGCGTGACCACAGCCACAGCATGGCTAGTGTGGACCCACTGCTGCCCTGGGCCTTGCTTGCCCATCGGGCCAGGCACCCAGCTGTCATTCTCTAGGGCAGACAGGGCCTTGGTGGGGAGCAGTCTCAGTTCCAGCTCCTGCTCCTCCATCGGGAGGGCACCGTAGGGCACTTAGCCATGTCCCCATTTCGGTGCTTGGCCCAGCAGCTATGGTCCAGATGAGAGCAGTAGACATGGAGCACCCAGAGGCAAATTAAGGGGTCTCAGCAGAAGCCCAGGAGCCACACGGCCACATGCTGTACCTGCATTCTGGTTTTCACCACATCCAGGGGGGTGTTGCCGAAGACGCTAGCTGCTCCAGCAATGGCCCCAAATATCCCGGTGATGAGGGGGTTTATGACCTTGTTGGGATCATCCCCTGGGAAGAAGGAGAGCGACACAAAGGGGGCAGGCAGAGGGAAAAGGGGGGGAGAGAGAGACAAGGACAGAGCTCATGAGCACCAAGAGGTGGGAGCGCACAGGGATGTTACTGAGTGACACTGCATGTGAGAGCTGCAAAGGCCCCAAACAGGCAGGGGGCACAATGCGGGGCAGTGAAAGGAATGGGAACCCCACAAGTGGGAGCCCCAAATGCAACTGGAGAAGAGGGAGGGGCCAAGAGGGTCAGAGATGCGCGCTCTCTCTCTCTCTAGGTGTGCGCAGTGAGCAGAGGGGCCAGGCCGCCTGTTTGCCACCAAGAGTCATTTGCGGAGATTTTAAAGCAAACAAGAGCCCTCAGACCCCACAGGTCGTAAGGCAGGGAATGCGCAAGCCTAGGCCAGGGCTGGCCGAGCATCGAGTGGGTGGGAAAGCGCCTCCTGCTGGCTTAGTTCTGAACAGACTGTCGAAAGGGGCCCAGGCCCAGTGTGTGTGGGCAGGGGTAGGGGCGTTGAGTGTGCGCAGGAGGAGATAAGTGTATACTGCAGCAGGCAGGTGCAAGCAGGGGCACAGTGGAGGAGATGCTGTGAACAGACCCCATTAGAGTCCCCACTTACTCGCCGTCTGCATCCCCCTGGGCTTTTAACCCAGGCTTCCCTTCTCCCCAGCTCTGCCCTGCCCCGAGCCTTTCCTCAGTCTTGTCAAAGTGACCTCACAAGAAACTGGTGGTGGGCGCGTTTCACTCGGAGGGAGCTCAGCTGAGGCTGGAGAAGCCAGAGCCTGCCCTGGCTGCAGCAGGTCACCGTGCTGTGTGGCTCTCCACCTGCAAGAGGCAGGGCCCAGTTCGGAGACGCGGGGGCGAGGCAGAGCGTGGGTACCTTTGTACCAGTTCCTGAGCGCCGTCATGACGAAGAAGCGAATAGCCTGGTTTGATCCTTGTTTGAGGACAGTCGCAGTTAAACCCTGGTAGGTTCCCTTCAGACCTGCGGCAGGGAGAAGGGGCAGCATTCAAGGAGGGGAAGCAGCATGACACTGGTCTCCCCAGGAACACCACTGACCCCCGGCCTTCTTGTGGCCCACAACACAACCTCTTCTTTCCCCCATTCATACCCCTCTCCCAGCGGGGCCCACAGCACAGAGTCCAGCTCTTCCTCACGCCCCACCCACTTGGCCCTGCCGTCAGGATGGCCAAGTGGGCTAAGGCGCTGCTTTCAGGTCAGTCTCCTCTAGAGGCATGGGTTCAAATCCCACCTCTGACAAGCCCTCTTAATAGCGGGGGTGGGAGGAGAGAGGCATTTCCTCTCATTAGCAGTGGGGTGAGGCCGGTTCTGCGTGGCTTTGGTGGCCCCTCAGAAAGCTAGAACCATCTATCATTTGGCCTCCCATGGACATGCTGACAGGGCAGAACTGCTTTCCCCTGTCTGGGCTGGGAAAGGAAAGTCCCCCAAACACCAGACCGCCTGAGGGACAAGCAGACAGTTGGGAGCCAGTGTTTTTCGAGGCCCTACAGTGCTGGCTGCCTTGTCAGCTCACAGACCAGTCTCCCGCTCTGGTGGGAGGAGGCAGTTCACAACCCTGCCCCCCGTGCCAGCGTTGCAGGGCCTTGCACACTGCATGCAAGGGTAACGCGGAGTGGAAGCCACGCCAGGGCCCTCACCCTGCTCGCGGATGATCTCCCGCACGCCGTGGAAGAAGCCACGGTACTTCGGTTTGGGGGAGCACTGGTCATGGATAAACTTCACCTGGAGGGAGAGAAGGTTAGGGCTTGTTGTTAAGTTAAGCCCAATCTGCGTGTGAAGAGACCCCCCATTCCTCAAGCTATAGGAGCCCAAACATCCCAGTGTTCTGCTCAGGGATTCAGCAGCAAGGGTCTTTGCTAACCTAGGGCAGCACCCTACTAATACCATTCTAGAGTGGAACAAAAACCCCTGTCCAAAGTTCACCTGCAACTGCCTAAGTGGTTGCTAATACACTCCACATGCAGTCAGGAAGGGGAGGGACCCATGCAGCCTAGGGATCAGTCTAGGACAAAGGACTGCAGCTAGGTCTGGAATACTTGGAACACACAAGGGTCGGCACCTGGAAGGGGAGAGTCTGGAAGTCCCAGGATGGGAAGACCTATTGGTCACCCGTGAGAGCACATAACATGTCAGTAAATAACAGTCCCTTCACGCTTACTGAGCAGCTTTCAGCCAAGGAGCTCTAAGCACTTTGCAAAGGAGGGTCCATCTATTTATCCTCACTTTGCAGATGGGTGCTTTGAGGAGCAGACAAGTGAACGGACGTGACCAGGGTCACACAGAAAGTCAGTGGCAGAGCTGGGGACAGACTTCTGAGTCCCAGTCCTGCTGCTGCTGCTGCTCAAAGCTCTCAGCCTCTTCTCAGGATTACGCTGAAGAGAGTCATGCAAGTAGAGGCCAGTTTTCCAGCCCAGCCCCTGGCTCTCATGTTACACTGTATAGAAAGCTTGTGTGTCCAGATATCACTGAGAAGGGCACATTTTACTGAGAACTGAACAGGATTTCCAGGCCATTCATTATTTTTGAATCTGAGCCTGGGAGTTACAAAGCAAGGAGAAAAAAAAAAACTGAGCATAACACAGGGGAAAGAGCAGAGATAGCGAAATGGCCTCATGGCATTGGGCAGCCTGGCAATGAATTGGAAGCAACAACGATGCAAAATGCCCTTTGCTGCCATGGAGCCTCGGCTAGGTATTTCATGCACCGTGCTGCATTTACTTCTGCCAGCAACTGTATTGGCTAAGCGTTTATTTCATTGCATTAATACCGGACAGATTCTGGGGTCAGGCCACAAAGGCTGGCCTTGGAGAGAAGAGTCGCCATTCACTGCAGGAGATATGGGCCCCAGGAAAAACCAGATCCTGTCTGAGCTCATGCTAACATTTCCCACCAACAGGAGAGATGAGAGGGAACGCCTACAAGCAGACTTTCCCTGCACCTCTGTCCGTTCACCACTAGTGGGCACCTGAAGGCTATGGACATTTCGTCTGGGCAAAAGCATCAATGCACAGTACAGCTACCTGTGTGACGCCAGGCAGGGAGCAGAGCAGAGGCTGTGCTGGGTTCATACCCTGCTCCAACAAGACAGAGAGAGCCCAGAGCCCTGCAGGCTAGCTCTGGGGCCGACAGCAGGAGGCGCTCACAAGGCAATGGTGCTCCATCCTTGGTTTCCCCCGTCCCCTCCAAAGTCGTCGTCTCTGGTCTCCCCCTATTCTGTGATTCATTCTCAGACCAGGGATCAGAGGTACCTTTATGGTCTCCATGGGACATACCACCACCACGGCCTCAGCCACCCCGGCTCCCAGGCCACAGAGCAGCCCGCGCTTGCTGTTCAGGTTGCCCTTCTCGTCTCTCATGTGGTTGCTGAGGAACTCGAACGTGCCGAACCTGGCCGGGGAGAAAGGCAGCCAATGCAAACCCCACTGGACTGGGCAGACATAGCTGCTGGGCATAGGGATGGGGCCAGGGCTAGCCAGCTTCTTGTGCAGCTGGGCCAACCAGCTCAGGTGGAAGCTCCCACCGTGCCCCATGGGCATCTCGCTATGGAGCCACGGGTATGGCCTTTGGATCACCTCCAGAGGGAGCTGAGAGAACAGACCAGGGATGCCGGGGTGGGGTGGCGACGGGGGGCAAACTGCACTTCTGTGCCCCCCAGAGGCTGGTTAGGGGGCAGCACAATCCAGAGCAGAGTAGCTGCACTCCCTCCTGCCACACCACGGCTGCAGAGGCTGCGGTGGCTCTAGCTGTGAGGGAGAGAGCCAGGGACCCCCAGGAGGGGGAAGGTGCCTTTGGAGCCCTCTGAATAGGACTGACTCTTCTTTCCCCTTGCCTGGACCTGAAGGGGAGGCTGCCACAGGAAGTGACTCCCTGGCCAAGCCTCTCCGTAGCTCCTTGGCTCCAAACACCCATCTCATGCCCTCCCACGGGACAAAGCACAGATGCTCACACACTATTCCCCTGGGAAGCCAGACACCTGCAAACATGGTAAGCCAGAAAGCCCAGGGAAAGGGTGTGGCAGTGCACCCGACTCCCTCATCTGAGGAGGCTGGGACTGCTGACAGCTATTAGCTATTGGTTCTTCATCAGCAGCAGATAGAGAGAAGGCAGCAGAGGAGGCGGAGGCTGCAGCAGCCAGGGCCAGCAACGTCCCCCCACTCCCTACAGTGCGTGCTGCTGGGAAAGGCTCAGCCTGGAGGAGCTGGGAGCTCCCAAGGAGCACACTGCTAGCAGTGCCTTGGGGGAGCGCCCCACAGCAAGGCCTGCTAGCAGATAGGGCGCTCCCTGGAGCCAGCCCTCTGGAAGCAGCCACTCAGGCTGGTCCTGCTAAGAGCAGGATGGTTCTCTCAATCCATCCTAAAGGGAACCACCATCCAGGGAGGAAATCCCACCCCCTGCCAGGGAACTGGCCATGCTGTCCAGTAACGATTGGCCAGACCCACCTTGACGGCTACCATCTGCGGGTACATCCCAAACTACCCCGAGTCATTCCTGCCCCTCCCCACTGCAGGACTGAGCTGCCTCAGCACCTTCTCCAAACATTAGGCCACCTCCAGCTACAGGCAAGCGATGCCAATCGCTCCATGGCAGGCAGCCCTCAGGGAGCGTCATGGACAGACCCTGCATTGTGCTCCTTTGCAGGAGGCATATCCGTGGCCCTCCAGCCTGCTAGCCTCACCAGCCTATCCCTGCGTGCCTGGCTTTTATGGCAGAGCTGCACTGCGGAGAGGCTGGGCAAGACAGACTCCCTGCTCGAGACTCCCTCAGCAGCAAGATGGGGAGAAGGGGCCATGCCAAGGGACTCCTATGAGGTTTCTCATCCACTCGTTTGGGGGGCTGGTGGGTGGGATCACCTGGGCTCAGATTGTCAATTGCAGTTTCAGCAGACGCCTCAGAGGCAAGGCTGGAAGTCACCGCTGGAGCGCCTTACCTCACAGCAGCCTTTGGGATGGAGCCATACACCAGTGAGCTGAGGCCTCGATAGAGCCCCTTCACTCCATGGCCCTGGACAGTCTGCTTCACACAGTCCGCTGGGGAGAAGGCACGGAAAGAGGGGTTTAGCTGGCCCACCAAGCCAACACGGCATCCCCTTCCACAACTCAGGCTCTCCCCGGGCCGCGCACTCCCTGCTGTGCGCGGGTAACGGCCAGAGCGCCCAGGGCAGGGTGGGCGAGTGCCAGGGCGGAACAGCTCGGGTAACATGGTAACCAACGCCAGGCTGCAAACGCACCATTGGAGACAACACTGGCCCTGTCCTAGTGGACGTGTTGGTCTCGTCGCTGAAGCCAAGGAGCCCAGGACCTCAATGCTGCTGCAGTTAATGGATTTCCCCTCCCCCTCCAGCGTGTTGCAGCTGTGGAACGTGAAGTCCTGATTTGAGTCCCCCCCCCCCACCCCCCGGGTGAAGTTTGAGTCACATGCAGCAGGTGCCTGGCTACACGACTCAGCCTCCCTAGCTAGAACAGGGCAATGCTGAGCCCTTTGCAGAGCTGATCCAGGAAGGGAGAAAGGCACACGGCTCTGTTCAGCCCTGGACTCAGCACGTCAGAAGCCATGTTGCTCAGGACCCAGTTCCAAGCCAGGGGCTCTGTAACCACGCTCCCTGCAGGCTCTCCCTGAGCCAGCTGGGTTCTCTCTCACCCCAGTGACTGTTACGCTGTCAGCTGGGGCCAGGCTGGAGGGCAAGCAGCAGAGTCCAGCGGTGATACAGTACAGCACGCCGCAATGCAGCCTGTGCATAAGTTGAAGGTTACGATCCTGCCAGTGAGGGACGCCTGCCAGTCGTCCCGGGCTGGAATGAGGTCGTCATCCCTGGAACTCCTCCAGCCTGGGCATCCAACCAGGCTACCGCCAACAGAGCTCTAATGCACATGCCGTCTCCTTCAATGACAACAGGTGTGCTGCATTGCACAACTGGCCAGGTCTGTGAGAGGGGAGTGCTCATCTAACTGTGAAGCCTCAGCTTCTGGGGACTGGTGGGGGCAGGACGTCAGATCCGATGGCCCAGCGCTCTGAGCCACCCACTGTACCCTGGAACGGCTTCTCCCCCCCTTTCCTACTCCCTCCCCTTGTGGGACAGGAAGGAGGCAGGCCCTCAGGTTCCAAAGGAGGATCCTTTTGTGAGGGGCACCCGAAGACCCAGCTCACCCCCCCCACACACATAGCAATGCACATCCACCGGTGCCAGTCTCTGCCTAGCATCTCAGCCCATCTGGAGCTGGCAGTGAACTACTGGCTGCAGTGGCTCCAATACTCCCTGACATAATCACTGGTCCCCTGGTATGATCCCTACTCCAGTCTCTCTGTGCCCACGGCTGCCAGGCTTTGGACTTACCGATGCCTCTGTACCGGGGCGGGTTAGCTTTCTCATCCAGCTGTAGCTGAGTCTTCACATACTCCGTAGGGAAGGTAATGCAGATCTCGATGCCACCGGCAATACCACCTGGGAGAACAAGGAGGGGGAGATCGAACCAGGAACTGCACAGCATCTCAGTAGCACCTCTCGGATGCCCATTTCTAATTGCCCAAGCCTAGCCTTTCAGCGCTTGGAGCCAAAGCTGGGAGTGGGGTCACCTCGCAGGTAGGTACTTGGGTAAGGGACAGATTTGCAAAAGTGCTCAGCAACTCATGAGCTCTTTTGAGCACCTCATCACTTATTCTGGTGCCTACATGGAAGCACTTTTGAACAATTGATCCTTTGAAAATCTGGCCCTCGGTGCTTTCAGCAGAGCAAGCTACTCATTCTGCCCTCCTCTTCTGCGTGGTCTGGTTAGACAGGGCAGCGGCAGGCCCTTACTGTGTGTTTGTACAATCCCGAGTGCCATGGGACCCTGGTCTCACCTGGCGCCCCTTGCTGCTACTGTCATACAATAATAATTTTAAGCCAGCAGAGGAGCATTTAGTGCAAGACTTAAATTTAGCCAGAGCCGTCCTGAGCAGAGCTCCAGTAAATATTTCCCAACCTGCAGCAGTCCTGGTGCCCCCTGCAGGGCTGAAGCCCCGAACCCCAGGGCTCCAGGAAATACTCAGGGAGAATTTAAGCCCTGATTTAATGCCATCATTTCATAGCACCAGACGAACTTTCGGTGCAGACCACAGACAGTTCAGGCAGGGGATAGACGCGCACAGATACAGACTAACGGCCTGAATTACGATCTGGGAACCAGGAACTCCCAAATTCTGGTCCCAGCTCTGGCCACAGAGGCAGTCAGTGCCAAAGGCACATCATGTAATCTTGCTCTTCCTCTCCGCCCCCCACAGCCTGCAAGATGGGAAATAATGGTAATTATCTGCCTCACACAGGTAGCATGAAAATTCACTAATGTCAATAGATTACTTTAAAGATACAGGGCTGTGTATGCAGTAGTGGCAGCAGAGACAGACACCTGTCCCCTCTCCTCCAACACTCCCCACGTTCCTGCCAAAGCCCGGTCCCAATTGCTCCTTTTCACCCCCTCGCCACTTAGAACAGCCTCTCCTTCACCCCAAGAACCCTCTACTCCTCCAGCAGACACAAGTGTGAAGCAATCCAGCTGGAAAGCACACATCCTGGTCTGTGCTCGTACCAGCCTGTGCCTTCAGACTGTGAAATCCTCAGGCCAAGGATCTGTTTGCGCAGCACCGCTCACCAGGTATACAGCACGGTGTGCTTACCGCACTCCCTGTGTCGGGAGTTTCTATCCCTACGTGGAGACACAAACCAGCACCAGGAAATTCTGGTCACTGTTTCAGCCCCAGGCCAGTAGCTATATGAGGTGGGCAAGTAAAAGCTGCTTTGTGTTTTAATCAGCATGGTGAGGCTAGGCAAGTAGATTTAGTGTCTGGACTGGTACATTTCCATAGCAATTTCACAAGGCTCAGACACCAGCATCACCTTAGGGTTACACACAAAGTTAGCAGCAGCACAGAACTGCTTGAATTTTTCCCACCTGGTTCCTATTACAGTAGTTTAAAGTTAAACCCCCGGTCTCCAGCACCCCAGTGCCCAAGCCTGAAGGGACAGAGCCAAGGATATAGATTAAGGCCACAAGGGACCATTAGATCATCTCGTCTGACCTCCCGTGTAACACGGGCCTCATCTCTTCACCCAGTTACCCATGCGCTGTGGCCAGTGACTAAGGCCGAGCTTCCAGAAAGGCACCCAGACTTGATCTGCTGTCATGGAGAATCCACCACTTCCCTCGGCTCTTCCTTCCAGGGGTTAATCCCACGCCTTACTGTTAAAAACTGGGCCCTAATTTCTAATAGGAGTTTGCCTGCCTGCAGCTTCCAGCCACTGGGTCTTGTTCTGCCTTTGTCCCTTTTAGCGCCTGGAGTTAAGAACAGATTTAAAAGTTTATTAGAAAATGTTTATTTTTAAACGATACAGAGAGTTTGAAAAGTCAGTTATTGATCATTGGGGGTAGCATACAGAGTATAGGGGGATGCTAGTAGTTTGGTATTGAACAGCACATAGCATATACAGTCTGCCATGTTCCCAATGCGGGGTGTACGGTGGGTGAGATCAAGATACAGTCAGGAAGCAATGGGGGTACATCACTCATACATACAGGTTACAGACAGTCATGGGTAAAGATAAGCGGGCTGGGTAATGGGGACAGGATGACCCTCAGATGGTGGAGTTCAGTTTGGTGGGTTCAGGGCTCAGGGGATAAAGTCCAGCAGGGGAGGTCTACAAGTTTCCTCCCCCTCGTAGGTTCACAAAGTCACACCGGCTCACACTTGGTATTGGCGGTGGGCGGTGATGTGCTCTGTGTAAATGTCTCTAGACCATCGTAGGTTAACAGCCCCTAAGCCAGCACTCCCCCCTCAAGGCAGCAAGTTAATGATAACATCCCCCCCAGGGCCGTCCTTAGGATTTATGGGGCCCTACGCAGTATTATTAAACTGGTGCCCCTGTGCCGGATGGCATCCCAAGCTCACAGCCTGGTGGGGGAGGGGGAGGAGGGACTTGACAGCAAAGGATAATGAGATGCCCAGCCTGCCTCATGGTGGCGGAGAGTCACAGTTCCCCGCAGAGACCTCCATGCACTCTCCCTCATGCAGAATGGACATGAAGAAAGTACCTAATTAAAAGCACTAAAATTTGGGAATAAAAAATGTCAGTCACAGGTTTTTTGATATGCCCTGAAGTTTGTCAGAGATTTATTTGCAAAAACTTCATAGTAAGGGTGAGTCAGCTGTCCTGCTGAATACAACATTACATATAATGGAATACATGATGCAGCTCTTCTCTGTTTTACATTTTCTTATTCAGTATTTCTAAGTTGAATTTATATTTTAAATGTACTCAAATCTTAAGCCAGCATTCCAGATTACTACATATTTACCTCACTGAAACAAAGACATTCTTTTAAATTAATCAGAGAGGTTTAGTGTGTTCATAACAATGTTCATTGCTTTTAGAAAAAGGGAACAGTAATTTACTTTGTGTGATCTGCATAACAAGAGACATGGTTATGAAATTTCACCAACTTTAAAAATATATGTTTCCAAAAATTTTAGATATAACAAGGATTTTGTCTTACTAAGGTACTGAATTTGCTGGAGGGTTCTTTTAAAACTAGTTTGTCGGATAGTCAGAAGTAAAGAAAGGGAACTCTTTGTCCAGCTATCTGGAAGGGAAGGACTGTTGTCCCTTTAAGGGTTCTCTTCAGTGGGGAGTGGGGGGAGAGGTGGTGAAGGGATGGACAGAAAGGACAGGAAGACTTGGAAGCACTTTTTTTTTTTTAACTATAGTAATTAAAATGTGTATTTTAGTTAAGGGAGGTCTTTTGAAGGATTTATTTAAAAAACTATGTCTGAAGATCCACACATTTAAGGCTAAAGATGATTGTGCATCTAAAACTCTATGCAAGCATTTTTTACAAATGTGATTTTATAATCTTCACCAGCTCACTAATGAAATATTTTTAAAGCAAATTTTAAACTAAGGTCCTGTAGACTGACATGTTCTGTGTAAATATTACATTAATGCACAACTGTTTTTGTCAGTAAAGTCAGAAACTGACAGTATAAAAATTTATTTGGGCATAAGCTTTCGTGGACATCTGATGAAATGGGTTCTAGTCCACAGAAGTTTATGCCCAAATAACTTGTTAGTCTTTGAGGTGACACAAGGACTCGTCCTTGTTTTTGCTGATACAGACTAAGAACACTTCCACTCTGAAACCTGTCAGTATATACCTTGGAGTTGGCAAATGCCTGTTAAATGGCTTTATTACCCCTTGAATGTCTCTTTAACAGTTTCAATGTTGTGCTAATAGGTCTGGCAGGCTGGAGGTTATTTCACTTTTAACTACTAGATTCCCTCCCAAGGAAGACTCACCAGGCTAGAGCAGTCATCTGCGGGAGCCTGCAGGAAGGGTCAGAACAGGGATAGGAAAACAAGAGGGTGGACACTAAGACCCAGTGGTGCCCCAAATTTTCAGGTGCCCTACGCAGCTGCCTATCTTGCCTATGCCTAAGGACGGCCCTGATCCCCCCCCTTGGTTCTAAAGCAGGGCTGCCTCCTCTCAAAGAGGGCTACCCGAGCAAGGCCCCCGCCCCCAGAGATCACTGGCACAGAGCTGCCTGCACAGCTAACGCTAGGGATTTTCTTGCCTTAAGCAAACATCCATCCCTGTCGGCCTGCAGTGACCCCCCCCCCACCATCCAAGGGCTACTGAGCCTACCCCGCCCTACGTAGCCAGCCTGGGAATGCTGAGGTTCCACGAGTGCACAATAAATGCTCCATGGGAAAAACCTGCCACACCTGTTGTAATATAGACACTGAAGCCAGGAAGTCTGAAGTGCTAATTCCAGCTCTGGTACAGCTCTGGTACATTGGGTGGCCAATGTTCTTATCTGTGTCTCTGAGGGTGATGCTCAGCAGTTCCACCCATTGTGCCAGGCACTGTACAATCACAGGGAGACCCAGCGCCTGCTCCAAAGAGCTTGCAATCTATATAGACAAGACAGACAAACAAAGGGTAGAAGAAGAAACAGAGACGGGAAGCGAAGTGACTCACACTGGGTTGCACAGCAGGTCAGCCACCGAACCAGGGACAGAATCTGGGTCTCTTGACTCCCAGTTTGGTGCCCTATCCACTAGGCCACACTGCCTTTTCTACCCAGTCACATCCTTTTCTGAGCTTCAGTTTCCCTATCTGTGCAAAGAGGACAACAATTTAATCCGAGTGTCCCGGGAGGTAGGTAACTAGTGGCTGCAACACTCCTGTTTAGTTGGAAAGCAACAAATCATTCCTGCTAACTGCCAAATAACTGCAGAATGACTAACCCAGACAAGAACAAGAGAAGCACCAAGCCAGAAAAAATGAAACAAGATTGTCGCAGAGAGCTCTAGCGTCATCGCTGCAGTAAAGCCATGAGTGCTGGCCAGCCCTTGCTCCAGCCAATTGCAGGGGTCAAGCAAGGGGGTTAAGAGAACAGGAAAGAGGCCAGATTGTTTTGAGTATGGTGAGAATTCTAGGTAGGGCACTGAGCGGGACAATGGGGCCCACATGACCGTGAAATCCTTACGGCAATCACGAGCCGTGCTGGGACAGGCCAGTTTGCGCTCAGATACCATGCCAACCCTCCATAAACATGAAGAGAGCATCACAGTTTCACAAAACAATTTAAGTCCAGGCAGCAATTTCCACACCAACTGCAGCTCAGGCTGGCCTGAGGGAGTCACATGCAGAACTCCCGTATTAACTAATAAACAGTGGGGGAGGAATTAGACAAAGGGGAAGGGTGTTCGCAGCTAAGATCTGCAAGGAGATGGAGTGAATGAGGCGGAAGGATACAGGGAAGCTGGTAGTGCAGAGGCAAAGGCAAAGAAGAAGAGGAGTACAGACAAAATGTCACATTCATCAGGGATGAGCTAGTAGGATTACTCAAAACAACTTCCACTTGGAAAAGCCCTTTTCACCTTTTAAACACCACCACAAAAGATAAAAACACCCCAAGGATGGCGTTGAAGATCCCAGATGCCAATAGAATATTAGCAGTGACTTCAAAACAATAAAGCCACAGTTTCACACAGGCATCTGACTGTCCTGTGTCCAGTGATCTCTCGGCTCTTTGTGTTTATAACATCCCCACTCAAATTTTTAGCTTGTGCGTCCTTGTACCACGGGCTCCCAACACAGGGGTCACAACCCCACTTCCCCTTCCAGACTGTAAGGTGTTGCAAACTCATGCTGGCCAACCCCAGAGTGCCCTGCACACCCTGTATAGCTATAGAAATGATCAAACACCACAGCCCCCCAACAATGGCCAATGCTGCCTATGGAACACCTGTGCAGCTCTCACTGAAGTCAGTGGCAGTTGTCAGTATGTGTCAGAGGGCAGAATTTGGACCTACTGCAAGATTTGGAGAAGTGCAGCTCCCTGCTGCTACGTTTTTAGCGTCAGAGAGAACAGCAACAGGAACCCACCTGGCACTCGGGTTTGGCAGCCAAGTGCTGTAGCTGCCTGGCAGCTACGCAGTGCCAGTGTAATTGTAAATAAGCCTGCAGAGACATTCTGGGGTGAGCTGGTGTCGAGAGCAGTGGGAAGTTAGAATGCTTTTATTAGAGTCATTTGAAAAAGAGTTTCCCTTTCAAGAAATTCCACAGACTTTGGTGTGAAGAGTCCCTGGCATCCAAGCAGCTTGCGATGGGAGTATTTTGGGCCAAGATGTGTTTTCCACAGACCCCCGAACTTTTCTCAAGAGAGTCAGCAGATCCAGCTCCTTGGCACCATACCCATATTTGCACAGGCTGATTTCAGTAGGGCAAAGTAGGATAAAGTGCCAGATTTGATCCTGAATTCACGGGATGCTGGTGCTTTGTGTCGCAATCAGAACAGCTCTTTTAGTACTGAGGGATATTAAAATAGCTATGAAATGGCTGAAGAAACACCCCAGAGTAGCAAGGGGGAAAGGATGAGAAGAAAGCCTTTCAGAACTGCCCATGGGCAGCAGCAGAAGTATAAAAAGCATCCGCTGTTCTTTCCCCATAATAGCGATTCTCCAACAAACAACCTTATGAACAAGACTGCCTCGAGACACAAGAACTCCTGTAGCTGGCTAAGCGACTGCATGTTTCGCATTCAGACTGTGCCATTTCCCCTCAGCTACATAAAAAAGGCAGCCCAAGGAGCCTGCGCAGAACAGATCCTGCACCCACATGCACTCCCTGCCTCTCTCTAATTTGATTCTTTTCAAAAGGCCTGGTCTAGACTTAAAATATAGATCGATGTAGCTATGTCGTTCGGAGTGAAAATAATCCACACCTTAGCTATGGCAAACTAACCCAGTGTGGACACAGCTACATAAATAGAAGAATGCTTCCACTGACCTAGCTCCTGCTGCTTGGGGAGATGGATCACCTACAGGAACAGAAAAACTCTTTCCATTGTCATCAGAAGTGCCCGTGCTAAGGCCGCTACACACGTAGCTGCAGCACTATGGCTGTGTCACTGTAGTGCTCACAGCATAGACAAGCAAATAGCATAATTCATCTCCCAACTCCCTTAGCACTGAATTAGAGATGCCTATTCACATTCCAGCTGCGAAATGAATGCAGCCACACCAATCACTCATGATGCACTTCAACCTAGATTGGGCAAATTGGCCTTCATAGAATAAAAAGAACAGGTCATACCTATAACCTTGTTAACCTGACCCAGCCTTGTTGCCCTCTCCAGTAGCCCTAAGCTTATATGCGGTTCTGGTAAGAGTTAGGTTAAATCTGTGGTGTCTGAGCTAATGTTTTGTGTGCCTTCAAGTTGTGGCTTCTGAATTTACTCAGGATCTGGAAGTGCTGATCTCACTGGATTTCTGGCCCCGGTGGAAATGAGCAGTGCTCAAGAGCATAGTAGAAATCCTGTTCCCATGAGATCCCCAACCCAATCCTGGAGGTCAAGGGAGCCGATTGTTTGAGCAAAGCCTACCAAGCTTGGATCTGAGCTTTCCCAGAGCTCAGGAGGTCTCTAGCATGGTTTGGCTTCAGGGTTTTGGCTTGGTCTAGGAGTGAAGTCTGGAGCCACAAGAGAACTTTCCTAGTATTTGGGGTGTTTGCATCAGGTGCATTTCTGACTGTGGTTCAGTTATAAAACTCTCGTGGAACGCAGACACTCAGTATGTGATATACGCAGACACTCGGTATGTGATATTTATGGGCTGTAGGAAATATAACTCAGACCAAAGAAAGAAGCAGAGAAAGGGATGCTAACAAGTGCCCAACCTAAAAGCCCCATTTCCGTCAAAGCCTTGTGCACATTATTACCTTTTGAGAGATGAGACGCTGAATTCTGCCTTATTGAAACTGCAGTCTCATCAGTGTCAGCCCCTGGTTTCTACCAGCATTGGAGGCACATACTGACCATGTGAGCTTCATCTCCGGCCGCTCTGTGTACCCCCCCAGTTCAGATTCCTTCCCTGGAGGAGGAGAAACCTTCAAGAGCATTATGGAGCCCTGCAGCTGTGGTCCCAAGTGACGCTCACGCTAGCAAGAGCGCTTGGGACCAGTACTAGGACAAGTTAAACACTTGGATCTTTCAGCCCTGGGGATCCATGGGGATTGTCTCCATTATGTGGGCATGTTAACACTGCCTGGCTCACACCCCCACCCCAGCCAGTGGTGCATGCACTCTTCAGGTGGAGAGAAGGCCTGCTCCTCCTGCTGGACGCCTCACCTGATCTTTGACTAGTGTCACAAGACTCAAAGAAGAGCCCAAATTCAAGCTTGCAGAGTCCAATGATTTTCATGGGGCTGTCCCAGAGATGGGCATGGTCCCAGGTGCCCATTCTCCTCCCCAGACACAGGAGGTGATGTGAGGTTTGTGGGAGTGGAGGAGGTTGTGATGCACCTACACAGCTCATTCTCACAGCCTCTCCCTCCCTGCTGTCAGGGAAGAAGGAGGAACCTAACCCCGCTTGGTGCCCCGGCCAGCTCCCTTTCCCTGCTGCTCTCATTCACAGAGAACAGCTACTCAGCATGACTTAGCAGAGAGGTCCTCTGCCTGTCATTGGCTCAGAGACAACACCCCATGCAAGGGGCAGGATCTGCTGTGGCTGCAGCGTCAGCAGGGATGTGAAACAGCTCATGATGGACAGAGCTATGAATGGCCCAGCGGGAGAACAAAGAGAAACTTTTACCATGAGAGCCGGCCCACTTGGAGATTACATTTCACTCTGCAACAAGAATGAGGAACTTGAGGTTGTGTGTGTGTGTGTGTGTGTGTGCTTACTCTGCTGAGTTGGAGGAGAGGCAAACGCAAGGCAGACACCCAGTACTAACAGGAGGTGTAAAGAAATTGCAGGGGGAGGGGAGGCGGGGAGGGTGTTACAGGGTTGAGAAGGCATCCACTGCTGCTTCAAGTCACTGCCTATAGCAGAGCAGCAACTCTCAGCCTTTTGGGGCCACTGTAGCAGACAGTGCCCCGAGTCTCCCATTTGGACACGTGTGCTTGGTTTGCTCCAAGATGGGAGTTTAGAGCAGGCTAAGCTCTATAACAAAACAACAGTATCTAGCTCAGATACAATGCTTGTCATCTTTAGATCTCACAGCACTTTACAAAGGAAGGCAGGATCATTATCCCCATTTCACAGATGGGGACACTGAGGCATGGAGCAGTGCCATGATTTGTCCAAGGTCACCCTACAGGCCAGTAGCAGAACCAAGTCTTCTGTCCAGTGTTCTAGCCATTAGGCCATACACTGCCTTCCCTAGGACCGAGTCTGCACTGCTGAGCCCGGAATATGTGCGCTGCACTCGGGCCCAGCACACAGACTCCCCATAAAAGTCAGGGAAGGGAAGCACCGATACCGGAACTGTGTTTCCCAACCAGCAGCACAGAGAGCGCAGTGCTTGAAGGGTTCAGTATTCCATGTGCAGTGCAATTCCTCCATCCATCTGCCCATCTCTGCACATTTCATATGCCTCCTTCCTCTCGACTGTAGTTCTAAATTAGAGACAACTAGTGAAAATTCAGCCTAACCTCACCAGTGTTGAAGTTACTGTCTCCCTCACTGACAGGCTTAACCTATTCAGCTTTTCCGACTCTGGTGACGTCTGGTGTTTTTCTTAATGCCCCAGCTCCTGGAGGCAAGGGATTACAGGAGCAGCAGCTCAGCTTTTTTTTTTTTTTTTTTTTTTTTAAAGATGTAGATTTCTAGCCCTCACAATCCCAAAAGGTTCAAAGCCCAGAAGGCAGATAAAACCCCTGAGAGTCTATTTTAAAATCTTGGGGGTCTTTTTGTTTGTTTTTTTTAAAAGTCAATTTCATGGTGTCTGAGGCAGTGACTCATGAGTTTGGGGTGCTTTGGGCCGCCCATTCATACTGGCAAAGCACTTCAGAAACCTCAGAAGGAAGTTGCTCTATCTAATGTATTTGTATTATTCAGGATATTCCCCACGAGCCGTCAACAATCTTCTATTCATTGAACTTTTTGAAACTTTGCACTTCTAGAGAGGTAAGGGATTGATTCTGTTTACACAAATTTGCAGAGGGACAATAGAGTTGAGGTCTGTTATTTCTCACCTCTATATATTGTGACAGACCCAAGCCAGTGGGATACAGGAGTCTGGTAGAGGGCAAATATACTGTTCACTGGCTGAGTAGTTTTCTGTTTCCTGAGTGACCAGAGCACACCTGCAGTCAATCAAGGCAGGCTAGTCAGGGCACCTGGGTTTAAAAAGGAGCTCACTCCAGTCAGGGATGGAAAAGCTGGGAGCAAGAGGCACAAGGAGCTGAGGGTGAGAGGCTGTGCTGCTGGAGTACAGGCGTTATCAGACACCAGGAGGAAGGTCCTGTGATGAGGATAAAGAAGGTGTTTGGAGGAGGCCACAGGGAAGTAGCCCAGGGAGGTGTAGCTGTCATGCAGCTGTTACAAGAGGCACTATAGACAGCTGCAATCCACAGGGCCCTGGGCTGGAACCTGGAGTAGAGGGTGGGCCTGGGTTCCCCCCAAACCTCCCAACTCCTGATCAGACACAGGAGGAGCTGACCCAGACTGTGGGTTCCACAAGAGGGGAAGATCACTGAGGTGAGCAAATCTGCCAATAAGCGCAAGACCCACCAAGGTAGAGGAGGAACTTTGTCACAATATTTATTTATTTTTAAACATTTTTGCTGTTAACAAGCATGTTACCTCTAGAGACACACATCCACAGTTTGAGAACTGCAAAACTAAGCATCTCTGATGGCATCTTCTAGACTGAGCACTGAGTCCCATTGGGTAGATAGAAATACTAACCTAAACAATCTCTACAGAAGCCCATGGAACCTCATAAGATTGGGTCCCTAATCCATGAACTACTGGAACTCATGTGTAAAACTTTTCTTAAACATTACATGAATATATTGTCTCCTACTATAGAATTAGAATGTATAATCCCTATTCTGTGATGAGATCTTTGCGCTATAATGTATCTTAATTAATACTATCTTTAGCTAGAATGCTTTTTCCCTCAAAAAGCATTTTATGAAAAAAAACGGATTTAAATAAAAAAAATGATTTTTATCCACCCTGCTCCCTACACTTCCCCTAATGAGCCGTGACTTGTCCAGTAGAACAACATCAGCAAGGAAGGGCGGAGTGTGTGTGTGTGGTGGTGGGGGGGGGCATGATTAGCCCCACATTTAATACTTCCCTTCACAGCTTACCCTTCCAAGGTCTCCTGGACTTGCAGTGCACCCTTCAACTGCCCTTTCATTCAGGGATCCTTCACACCCACATCCCCACTTGTCATCCCTCAGCTCCACTCTCCCCCTAAGCCCACCCCCACAACCCCAAATCATCACAGCCCTAACTCAGTGGAGCTCTGGCAGTCTCGGAGCAACACTACCAATCTCAAACATTCAAAAACCAGAAGTCAGCTCCTGCAAAATTCTGAGCTTTTTAAAAATAATTTGGGAGGAACATTCTGATTTTGGGCCTCTTGTGCTCATCCTTCCATGCCCCTTTCTGCAATTATGAGAGCTAGAAACACATTTATTTTGAATGGAAAGGGGAAATTCTCAGGGAGTTATCACATGACTCCAGGAGGTGGAGCTCTCAGAAAATCTAATGTCATGGGGTTCTCGATTAAAAAAAAGCAAGACTTGGCAACACCAGCAAGAACCCTAAGTGTATGCCAAATCTCAGTTCCTACAGGCTGTGCTGTCAATTAGTCTGTTATGCAGCCAAAGATAACAGAGTTTAAAGCAGGTTACCTTATCCTGTATCTCTTCCATACTAGAGTAACTAGAACAAGGGGGCTGGCCCCCTCCCAGAGATACTGACAGTCACACCTCCCTGCAGGCTCAGACTCACCACCTTCTTAATTACTAGCAAAACCGGTTTCATGCTCACACCCTCAAAGCACAAGCTTCTTTTCCACTCAGCCAAGAGGAAAATGGCAGGCAGCTGCCTTTCAAACAGTGGGAGGAATGCAGCACAGCTAGTCACAGGCCGTCTCTTCCCTCGGCCAGGCAAAACCTGCACTAGGAAGTGCAGCAGCCCCGGAAGTCAGAACAGCCAGATCCTCCACTGGATCTCATCTGCAAGGGGAGAAGCTGGCTAGTGTGGTTTAACATGGACCACAGCCACCCAGAACCTCCCTTGTTGAAGTAGGACAGGTATCCACAAAAGTCTTGGTAGCATTTGGAACCTGTGCAGAGCTGCTTAGACCTTCAGCTGTTAAGCAGGGTTCCCACGATCATCATCCCAGTGTCTATTCATGCACTTGCCCCATTCTGCCCACTCTTTTGTGCCCCTGCTGGATGGCAGATCAGTGCAACCAACACAGTCTTCCCACTTGCCCCTGTTTCCAGACCACCCCATCCCAGATGTCTCTACTACATTTGGCCCATTGCATCTTATTTTATTAGGAGGTCATGAGGACACATTCCTTGGACAGCACAATGGGGCCAGCCCACAAACAGACTCCTCCCCAGTGCAACTCTGCTCGTGTTACTCTGGGGATGAGTTGGGCACAGACAGCATTAAAAAGACCCCAGCATAAGACAGCAACCTGCCAGGTTTAAGCCTGTAATCCCCCTACAGCCTTGCAAACCATGCTCCTTTCTCCCATGGCTGCTGTTTGCAGCCACTGCCGCTGACTTCACAAACACACACTGGTCTGCCTGACAGGGCCAGACAAAGGCTTCTTTTCATTGTCCTCTGGGAAGTCCATGGGAATCCAAGTGCCCTAGGAACTCCTGCCTTGAGCTGTGGCAACGCTGCTGCAGCAAGCCCCCCACCTAGCCGTGCTAAAGAGGAGGCTTCCTAGCCCTATAAAGAGGCAAGTGGGTGAGGTGACAGCTTTTACTGGACCAACTTCTGTTGGGGGAAGACAAGCTTTTGAGCTTACACAGAGCCAGTCTTCTGGTGCAATAGAAGATATTGCCTCTCCCACCTTGTCCCTCGGCCATTCTGGGACCAACACAGCTACAACAGCACTGCATAGCCCTGCAAATCACATTGCTGGAGAACTCTGCTCCAACTGCAAGAGGCTGCAGATACACAGGCTGCTGCTTCTCCTTTCAATCCCGCCTCCATTCAGGTCCAGCATGGTGCAGCTACAAAGCATGCTGAGGAGCAGAAAGACACCTGGCTTGTAGGATTGCTTTATCCACTATGGCTTTACAGTCACGGGAACACATACTGAGGAGGGAAAACAGATACTCGCAGTTACCCAGTGCCTTTCAGCCAATGTACTCAAAGAACATCAGGATTCCCATTTATACATGGGGCACCAAAGTGATGTCTCTTATCCAAGGTCACCAAGCGACTTAGTGGAAGAGGCAGGAATTGATCCCCAACTCTCCTGCTGCCCAGAGCCACGCCTCATGCACTAGGCTCTGCTGCCTCTCAGGGAAGGCATTGATTCCCACTCCCAGATGTCCATAGTCTGAGGATGCAAACACTTGGGTCATGAGACCCAGCAGCACAGTCACCGCACCCAACACACTGGCTTGCACTGTCATGCCAAGAGCGTTGGCTTTCAATGGCTTTAGTCAAGTCCAGCCTGGGCTTTCAATAGATTGGGTCAGGGCCAGCTCTAACTGGTCCCTGGTAAGTAGCTCCCACTGCAAGGAAGAGAACAGCAGAGTCCTACAGATGCTGATTAGCTTAGTGGCCAACGAGGAGAATAGCTAATGGAGTTCCCACTGCTCCATGCCCAGACTGACTGTGCTTCACATCCCACCCTGCACTGGCAGTAGTGCAGCTCTACACAGCCAAAGTCACCTTCCCAGCCAAAGTCACTCTCCAACCCTTCCCCGTGAGCCAATGATTTCGTCCTGTACATTAAGAGCCGTGAAACATCAGTTCCCAGACACTCGGCTGTCGCAATTCCTTCTGAGCTGACCGAGCTGGCAAGAAGAGGAGGCTTTTTGAGGCCTGCAGGACACGTGCATTTTGCCAGTTCCCTGCTGGATTTTCTGCATTTCCAGCCAGCCGCTGGCACCATCAGGAAGGGAATGACACTTGCTACAGAACTTCTTACATCAAACTCTACTACGGAGAAAAGATTGATGTCGTAACTCTGAAGAGAACAAAGCACGTGGGCTAGATTCTGGTTTCAGTTACACTAGTGTAAATCAGGAGTGACTCAACCTGGAGTCAATGCAGTTACTCTGGATTTACACTGGTGTAACAGAGCAGAACTTAGCCCCGTGCCTGGCAATTCTACAGCAGGTGGCAGAAACCCCCTTACTGGGCTGAGAGCTTCTCTAGAATTTGGGGGATGCACTCAATGTTTCTCAGTATCAATCCCATGCTATTAGGATGGGACTCTTGACAGCAAGGTGGACTCACCCCAGCCTGTGGCTCTTCCTGCTCCCAGCACCAGGCAAACTGAGGCCATGTCTATATCTAAAATTTTGCAGCGCTGGTTGTTACAGCTATATTAGTACAGCTGTATAGGGCCAGCGCTGCAGAGTGGCCACACTTACAGCAACCAGCGCTGCAAGTGGTGTTAGATGTGGCCACACTGCAGCGCTGTTGGGCGGCTTCAAGGGGTTTTGGGGAAGGCGAGAGCAAACCGGGGAAGGAGACCAGCTTCGCCGCGGTTTGCTCTCGCGTTCCGCGAACCACCCTGCAAACCGCAGGGAAGGAGACCTGCTTGCACGGGGGTTCGGCGAACGCGAGAGCAAACCGGGGAAGGAGACCAGCTTCGCCGCGGTTTGCTCTCGCGTTCCGCGAACCACCCTGCAAACCGCAGGGAAGGAGACCTGCTTGCTCGGGGGTTCGGCGAACGCGAGAGCAAACCGGGGAAGGAGACCAGCTTCGCCGCGGTTTGCTCTCGCGTTCCCCGAGCAAGCAGGTCTCCTTCCCTGCGGTTTTGCAGGGTGGTTCGCGGAACGCGAGAGCAAACTGCGGCGAAGCTGGTCTCCTTTCCCGGTTTGCTCTCGCGTTCGCCGAACCCCCGAGCAAGCAGGTCTCCTTCCCTGCGGTTTGCAGGGTGGTTCCGGGAACGCGAGAGCAAACCGCGGCGAAGCTGGTCTCCTTCCCCGGTTTGCTCTCGCCTTCCCGGAACCACCCAGCAAACCTCAGGGAAGGAGACCTGCTTGCTCGGGGTTCGGGGAACGCGAGAGCAAACCGGGGAAGGAGACCAGCTTGATTACCAGAGGCTTCCTCAGGTATGCTGGGATACCTGCTTATTCCACGGAGGTCAAGAAAAGCGCTGGTAAGTGACTATACTTGATTACCAGCGCTGGATCACCAGCGCTGGATCCTCTACTCCCGAGACAAAACGGGAGTACGGCCAGCGCTGCAAACAGGGAGTTGCAGCGCTGGTGGTGCCCTGCAGATGTGTACACCTCCTAAGTTGCAGCGCTGTAACTCCCTCACCAGCGCTGCAACTTTCTGATGTAGACAAGCCCTAAGGGTTGGTGTTAGCATCTAGGCAGATCTGACACACTGCTTTCTTTCAATGAAAGCAGCAAGAGAATAAGCAAACGGGACAATTACTGATCTGGTTCCCTTCAGCCTTCTGTGACCCCCTTAAAGAGAATACCGATACACCTAGCCACAGGGCATGTTCTTGCACCAACATTTTACTATATTTCAGCCTGCTGCAGCTAGCAGACAAAAGCACGATAAAGCAGAATACAGGAAAGTATTACTGGCAGCAGGCAAACCTCCATTTAACAGGGATTTGAGACTAGAAGCTATGGATGGAATCCAGGGGGCCATGTGAAACAGCAGGAAGCAAATGGCTCAGCTAATTGCAGGCCTGCTCCATAGGGGCCGAACAGGCTGGGGGAGGAGGAGAGGGGAGGGGAGGGAAGGGGGACGAGAGCGCTCAGTGGGTGAAAAGCTACTTCTCCCCTCAGGCAGCAGAGCTTCATCCGCCCCCATCAATTCAGCCCCATTGCTTCCCTCAGCCCCACCCATATGGGAAAACTGCCTGTAAAATGCTGCATCTGAAACCACCACCGAACACAAGCCACTCTCTGCACACACAGGCCGGCCATCCAGTCCCAACCCCAGCCTGGCGATTCAGTGCCGGGAGAGCCCCCTGCCCACCACAATCCCTGCACAGGCTCGTGATCCAGTGCCAAGAGAGCCCCTGGGCTGTCTCTCACACACACACAGTCCCTGCACAAGCTGGCGATCCAGTGCCAGGAGAGCCCCTGGGCGCGCTCTCACACACACACAGTCCCTGCACAGGCTGGCCATCCAGTGCCAGGAGAGCCCCCTGCCCACCACAATCCCTGCACAGGCTCGTGATCCAGTGCCAAGAGAGCCCCTGGACGCACTCTCACACACACACAGTCCCTGCACAAGCTGGTGATCCAGTGCCAGGAGAGCCCCTGGGCGCGCTCTCACACACACACACAGTCCCTGCACAGGCTGGCCATCCAGTGCCAGGAGAGCCCCCTGCTCGACCCCCCAGTCCCTGCACAAGCAAGCAAGCCAATGCCGGGAGAGCTCTCCCACCCCCATCCCACGCTGTGGCCAGGTTGTCAGCTGCTGCTCAGATTGGCAATCCGGGAAGGCTGGTGCCCACTCTGTGGGACTCAGGGAGCCAAAGGCCTGCGGACTATTACACCCCCGGCACTGCATCCCTGGATGGCCACAGCTCTTCCCTGTGCAGCAGCACTCTCTGGATCCCTGTGCAATGGCTGAAGTGAAGAGGGGCCTGGGCAAGTCCTGTCCCCTCGGGGTGTCTCCGTGTGCCCACCCACAGACGAGGGCGACACCTCCCTCCCCAGAGTCACTATCCCCCAGGCACTCTGGAAAAAGAGAGTGTTACGCACACGCGGAGTCCCACCCCGACCTCCAGGAACGGGCCTAGCCAGCAGCTCAGCCTTGTTTCTGTGACCCGGGCTCCTACACATTGCAGTGATACACACGACAACCCCTCCCAAGGCCGCCAGCCCCAGCTCAGCTTGGGAGGCCTGACAGGTGAAGGGCACAGCTGTGCGTACTGGGACCTGGCTACCGCCCAGCGTCCCTGGGCTACCGCCCACCCCCCTCAGGGTCAGAGCCAGGGCCAGGGGCCTTTTGGAGCCCTGCATCCCTCTCTGCTGGCATCATCCCACCGAATACTGGCCCTTCACTTCATTCCCCAATCCCCCTCCACTGTTTACAGAGGCTTGAGGAGAACCACCAGGGGCTGAGCTGCCGGGCTCCCAGCTCCTCCTCCTGCTCGCTCCTGCTGAGCAGCAGCTGCTGACTTGGCACTTCCAGGAGCTGATCTGAAAAACAAACTGAGCCCCAGGGGGAAACCAGCACCCAGGTCAAAGCAGCCAAACCCGCAGAGGCAGAGCCCCTATGGATACTGTATTGCTACCGCCCACGCACCCACCCAGGCGCAGAGCTTCCTAGGGCCCCTTTTGAGCCCTACCCGCCAAACTGTGCCAACATCGACTGGGATCCAGGAGGGCTGCCAATCATATCTGCCCTGCCCCCTGCGGGCTGGGATTGTTTTTCTGACAAACCACACAGCGGATCACCCCACCGAGCAGAGAGCCTGGACACACGTCACTGCCCTGCAATGGCAGCAATGCCTGGTCCTGCTGCGGACACACTCGGCCAGACAAGTCTGGTTGACAGGAGCAGGCTGTGGCAGTACAGTGCGCTGTACATGTGCCCCCGTGCCAGCCCGCACAAAGCCGGTGAACCACTACTTAGGCAGCCCTGACCCTTTAAGATGAAGCATGGAGGTTAATAACAGGGAATCTCTCCCCCCACCTCCCCAATCCTCACCTCCATGGCCACAAAGGTCCCCCCTGATGAGAGGAACTGCTACACATGGGTTGGGCTGGGCTGGACACCAGGAGGTGGTTGGGAGTGGGGCACCATCAGGTTAGGGCTTCCAGGCCTAGCACCCAAAGGGTGGAGCCTTATTTGGGGTACACAGGGCTCCTTCATCCATGACCACCAGAGAGAGTTTGACGGGATTCCCAGAAGCACTAGCCCAGGGGTAGGCAACCTATGGCATGTGTGCCAAAGGCAGCACGCGAGCCGATTTTCAGTGGCACTCTCATTGCCTGGGTCCTGGCCACTGGTCCGAGGGGCTCTGCATTTTACTTTAATTTTAAATGAAGCTTCTTAACCATTTAAAAAACCTTATTTAGTTTACATACAACAATAGTTTAGTTCTATATTATAGACTTACAGAAAGAGACCTTCTAAAATTGTTAAAATGTATTACTGGCACGTGAAACCTCAAATTAGAGTGAATGAATGAAGACTTGGCGCCCCACTTCTGAAAGGTTGCCGACTGCTGCACTAGCCATTTTATGGCTAGCGAGATCATCCACAATTACATTGGACAGGATAAAGAACAAAGCTCCCTGGAAAAATATGCCCCCTAACTCGCACAGTGGTGGGGTGGGGTGGGAGGAGAGGGGTGGGCAGGTTAGGAATAAATGACTACTATGAGCAGATTACTCCATAATTGTCCTTTGCTGGGATTCTAAACACCTTCCTCTTGAATATCTGGTACCGACAGCTGCCTGCGGGAGAAAGCACAGAGAATGGGGGAGCTGAGCATACCCATGCCCAGCAGTGCTGAATGCTGTGCCCTACCCTGTGTATACTACAGGGGTAAGCAGAGAGGGGACTCTTATTTATTTAAACAGCTCACTGCTGTGGCCAAGAACTCGACTGACAGCCCTGCAGTCTGGGTTGCTACAGATACAGCATGGACAGCTGCAATGCAAGCTTCCCTCACAGCACCATCCTCAAACCTCCCCCTTATCTATGGAGCACAGACAAAACACGCAGTGCTGGCCAGCACGTGGTATGCCAAAGAGGTGATCAGGGCTAACTCGGGACATGGCAGGTGGAGGTCTGCTAAAAACACCCATCCACTAAGAACTGGACCAAGGCCACCATACAGCCACCATGTGGTAATGAATGAGTCACTACTGCCCTTGGATGGAGTCAAACTGGCGAGTAAGATGCAAAAGATTCCATATTCCATTAACAGTCACCCCTGGGATAAGCCATTCTGATACCCCACGTTAGTTGCAGATGGTTTTATTATCCTTTGGCTACAGCACAAGCGATCTGAAACAAGCGCCACGTTGCTCTTAGTGGGCCATCAAAGCCAGATTGCTGCTTCACAATCAACCCCATGCTGCTATGGAAGTGCAAAGCAGTAAGCAATTATGATGCTCACTTTTGGAATATGGAAGGAGGAGACAATTCAGCCGTGTGGTTGTTCCAGGAATGCAAGCTCCTCCCTTGTGGTTTCGGACATCTCTGGAACAGCTTGGTGAAACGAGAGAGTCTCACATACAAAACTTACTGCTTATCTGACACTTATGGACGCTTGTATGTTCCAGGTACCCATGGAAGCCTTTTATAGACATACACCCACATGGGCAATATATGTGGGGGATGATGCCAGGAAGGTCTTTTGCTTCTTACCCACTGGATCTATTTCTGGGGTCTGTTAGCACAGCCTCTGCTCTGTCTGAACCAGCTGAGGCTCCCTCCCCAAGGCCTGTCTGGTCGGGGAGGTTTGCTTAGCAGTGTTTGGGTTTATTTAGCACTGAATCCTGGATCCTAGCAGGTGGGGAGAGCAGATCTGCAGCCTTAGAAGTGGTTCTTGCGTTCCAGAGAGCAGTTCCCCCTGAACGACTAGCAGCACGACAGAGCGCGATGGGAAGAGGGGACGTGCACCGTGATCTGGGAGGCAGTAACCATGCTGTGGTACAGACACCACCATTTACTCTCACACTCCTGGCCTTAGCGTCCGATGTACCAATTGAGAAAGCTAAAAATAAGGTAACGATTTATAATGCTCTTTACGGTGCCCTCCCCACCATGGCCTCATCCCCTTCAGCATGCGGTGCTTTATTCATGCAGGACAATTAATTCTATGGGAATGAAGCGCCCCAATGCCTACGACAGCTTGCAGGCTAAGCACCAGCTTGTTTCCAGACCTCCCCCTCCCCTGGGGTGCCAATGGCCAGTGAGGTTGCAGAGGGCTCTGTAACTTGTTTACCAGGACTTTAACCCCTAGAGTCAGTTCTTGCAACACTGCAGAATCAGCAGCAAACTCTTCTCTAATTACTTGGGAGTTGAAAGAGCAAGCGAGAGGGAGGGTGAGCAGCTTGGACTCTGCACCGAGGCTCTCAATCATTAGCTGGACACCCTCCGGAGCCAAAGGAGAGAAAAATTGCCCTTCAGCGAAGGTCACAGCTCACCCACTCTGGCAAGCATCAGTCAGAAGCAGGGACAGTTGTTGCTCTTTGTCTCTGGCAATCAAAGGGATTCTGGCTCCCCCAGTTGGCCAAGCAATGACATCTCCCAGTTGAAGGCCATGGGTAGGAGGGGACCAGGCATCAGCAGAAGGATCACTTGCAGCACATCTCCAGTTAGCATGTGAACTCCTTGACTGAAAGTGTCAGTGAACAAGCCCCCATGGCCACCATGGAACTAGAGCTTGTTGGGAAAGTAGGGCGCTCTCTCTCCCCAGGAAAATTTAGAATTGTTGTTGACAAACCCAAAAGTGGGTTTAATTCTCTATGGGCCAAAATATCGAGACAACTGTTCTATGATAAGTCTTCAGACAAAGCTCTGACGTTTCTAGCGCATTGGCAGGACGGTGGAGTTTTTGCCAGGGTTAGAGCTTTAATCCAGCTGTGACTCACATAACACACACGACAGTGCATGCACACAGGAGGTTTCCTATTTGTTTTTAATTGGTGATTTTAATGTGCCCAACACTGTGGCCTCTGGGCATATGAATCAAACTAAGAATGAGCAACTCGTTAAAAGGCTGCTTGAGACTTCACCACCACCAGGCCCTCTCCCTCCCCCACCACCATTAGGCCTGTCCTAGTTCATGAGAACCTCCCTAATGATGCTCCACAGAGAAAACATTTGTTTGACCCAGACTAGGGCAAGACAAGCTGGGGTCCTATGCACAGGAGAAGTGTGTGACATGCAGTGACATCTACTCATGAGATTCCCAAGTCAGGGGCCCGCACAGCAAACACTGAACCTAGCACTTAACACAACATTGCCTTGTGGGCTGACAGACAAACCAAACCATCCATACAGCTGGTGTCATGCTTCTTCCTTATGTCTAGCTATGGAGAAGTTGAGCACTTCTGAATGAAATACACCACCAGCAATGTGACACGAGTATGAGCGTTTTGAGTTCTAGACATGGTTTGCAATCACATCAGCTAATCACAGGGCTCTGTGTGGAACAGACAAATTATGCCCCTTGGAAAAGTGCAGATAGGATGACTCTATGCTGTTATCACAACCCTCTGGGTCATCTAGTTCCACACACGTTCTCTCCTCCTTGGGGATCAGCAAGTTCCCTCAGCGAGTCCATTCAGGCAAGGTGATTTGCAGGACAGGTCAGAGATCAGCTGCAAAACCAAGGTACCAACTCTGGACTTTAGGCTGTAAGGCTTAGAGTGTAAACAATCTAATTTTGACCTCCACCCCAACACTCTGGCTTTTCACACACAACTCCTTTTGGCCTGAAATTTCACACTGTTAATTTAAACTAGAGGAATGGGTTTTTTAAAGCTTTGAGATCAGACTAGGAAACCAACATTGGGCCATTCCCTGAAAATTAGTGAGGGGGGCCTTAAAGACAGGAAGGATTGTATCCATGTAGTGATGGGATCCATTCTTTTAAAAACAGATCACCAAGTGAACAAGAAATAGCTAGTACTTGGGGGAGGAAATAACTTACTACTGTACCACAGTCTCCCTTAGCAAAGCGTCCATCCCGTTTGCTGCGTCATGATTAGATGGAACATTTTGTATTTAATAGCAAGCAAGGATGGCGTTGCATGTTACAATTTATCACTTTCACTGGTGGTAAACAACACTACGAACACAGTCACACACACAAAACCATATAGTTGGGACAGCAACATCCTCATACTCGGTAGGTGGGGAATAGATAGAACTGCAAATATTTGACTTCTCTATTCTGCACACTATGTTGTCAGACTTGTAAATAGCCCTGTGTAAACAGAGCTGTCGATAACACTACGGAACGGGATGGAGTAATTTGTCCCTAACTTCACTGGAATCATCTGTTGCCTCAGCTCTCCGCCATTTCCCAACTTCCTCATGCACAAAGTAATGAAAAAATAAATCGGCTGAGAATGGAAGTCATTTTGTAGAATTTACTGGCAAGAAAAGGGATGAACACTAAACTGAACAGTCACATGAAATCTAAAGCCCCAGAAGGCTCAAAGGCCTGATTTGCTGAAGCTTTTGTTGCTCATAAAAGCAGAAAGGAGAGGACTTTCATTCTCTGCAGCTCCTCAGACTCTGTCTACACTGGCACTTTCCTCGTAAAAACTTTTGTTGCTCAGGAGTATTAAAAAAACACTCCCCAAAAGACAAAAGTTTTTATGAAAAGCGCTGGGGTGGACAGCACTTCGCCAGCGAAACACGTGCTCCCGGTGACAAAGCTACTGCCCCTCGTTGGAGGTGGTTTTATGATGTTGCCGGGAGCGCTCTTGCCCAACAATAAATAGTGGCCACACAGTGCACCTTACAAAAGCGCAGCTGCAGTGGCACAGCTGCGCCATTGTAAGGTGCACAGTGTAGACATAGCCTCAGTAAGAGGAAGAACGGTAGAGGGGGTTCCAGAGCAGCTCCTGAATGTACTTTGCTAGAACAGAGTCTGTTTGAATGGCATCTGCTCAAGAGCGCTTTACAAGAACAAAAGCGACCAAAGATGCTTTCTAGGCAGTCATGTTCCAGGCTTAAGAACGGGCTTTCAAACAGGACAGACTTAGTAAGACAGGGATGACTTGTTCAAAGGACACTTCCTGGGCCAGCAGTTACGGTCTCTTCATTCCATCTGCCTTCGCTGCAGATTTCTCCTTCACAGCCCATCTAGCCCAGAGCCTCTCTGCTGGTTTCCACAGTAAAGTCGTACTCCAGTGACTATGACATCACTCCGTCACCTTGGAAGCGTTTGTGATGCTGCCAGTGCTCCAGTGATATCAACACCGATCAACAAGTGGAACAAACAACAAGCGGAAAATTTCTAAGCAGCATGACAAGCAGTTTAGGTTCAAGCCTGGAGGGTCTAAGCATTTCCCTCTGTGTGTTCTTTAAGCCAGAGCAGCAGGAGCAAGTGAGCCGAGGGCCCCATTTATTTTATACATGTGAGTGAGCTGCAGTGCTGGTGCAAGCTGCCAGGTGGACAGCTGTGCCGCTCTTTACAGAGCTGGAAGAGCATGGGCCTCAGCAGGGCAAGCTTCCTCCTGCCAACGTGCCTCTACACCGACCTGGTGGGCACCATCTTTAAAGGCCAGAGTGGAGTTCAGTTTCCATGGCCCACTCTGTCCTGGGCCGACCACCAGGAAAGGCATTGCATTAACGTGGCCAGTTTTGTGATGCTTCCACACACACACTGGGAGCCAGACTGAGCCACTAGGAATTTACCAAGTGCACAGGAAGAGGGTAATACTGTTAGTAAGAATGACCCAGAAACTGAATTTTAAAACAAAGCACTGAAAGGGGTTGAGTAAGACTTTGCAGGAGATATTCTTTGTTCACCTGGCAGCCAATGAAAGGTACCGAATCCCAGCATCTGTAAGCAAACAGCTAATGCTATACCTTGAATTTATACAGTGGCATCTGGCCATGAACTGATCTACTAACTATCCAGGCATCCCTTCACTCATCACCACAATGCAATCATCCACAGGGCTCCATTTTATCAGGCAAGACTGCTTTAGCTGGTGTTTCCTGCAAAGCACAGCTCAGAGAGTCAGTGCAGAAAGAGAATACAACAGTTACCTAGCGCCTCAGGTCATTCACTCGTGCAGAGCCAGCAGCTCTGACTCATCCCTCATTTTAAACTGATTTTCCAGCTGTTTCCAACAAGAGACTCTTGCCAAGCTCCTTGCTTTTACGTCCTGGACAGAGAGCAACTGTGGAAGCTCAAGATCAAGGGAGTCCCATGGCTGGGCTTTGGGCTTCGTTAAGAGTTAGTGCACAGTGGTAGAAAAGAGGCTCCAAAATGAACTCCAGCTGACAGGATGAGCCCAAGCTATACTGCCCTGTAAATCCAGGGTCACTATTCTCCAGGCAGAGGTGAGAATTATACCATTTACATTCACAATGCAAAGCCTTTCTGAGGGGAGGGAGGGGGAGAGAGAGAGGGAAGCTTGTAACATCACTCAACTGTCAGCTAGAGGTACTGATTAACTCAAGGAAGAGCGATGTCTTCTTCCAGATGCTTACATAAACACAGAGAGAAGCGCCCTGCAGAATACAAATCCAAGCATCCATAGGCAGTATAAACTACATCACAATAACTACCTTTAAAGGATTGTGTTCCAAACCCCACGCAGCCTCCCCTTCTTCACAATACACACACACACACACACACACCCCTCTGAATCAATATGGAACTGAAGCACCACGAAGTTAGGCTGAGCAGCCAGCTGCAGCTTCCCACCCTGGGAATTTTCTGCTAGCCCAATCCGCAGCATAGTTTGGAGCAGCCTCAGGGCTGCTCTAAGCTACACTAGCTAGTTATGGCCCTGAAGGCCCAGCCCACCAGCCAGGGATCATCAAAACTCAGCAGCCATGCCCCTTTCTCCTGACCACATTCATAGACAATGGAGAGGGGTCTGAAAGTGGAGGCTGCTACACCAGCTGGGGACTCCCGCATGTTAAGGGAATCCCTAGCCAAACAGAGACCCTGGCCTTACAGCCGCCTGATGTCAATTGCAAGTGTGCAGGAGAATCTGGCCTGATTAGATTTGCTCGTAAAATACTGTTCCTTCCCCAGCCCTCCACAGTCCCTCAGCGCCTCACCCACCCCCTTCCCCACAACTCAACACTGAGCGTCTCAGGAAATGCAATTTAAAGCCACTCCTGCCGCCCCCAGAACTGCACAGCTGAGCAGTAGCCCGTGCCTCTCCCTAGCCGTGATTTGGTGCTATTGACTCTCCCATGTGGGGTAGGCCATTTTAAGCAGGACTTTGCCAGTTATTGTTGTACAGTGTTGAACAGCATGAATGAGCCCAGAAACTACTGATGGCGAATGTTTTCAAAGCCTGGCTTGGACTCCGGCAACTGGCATGGCTGGGACTCTGTTTCCCCACCTGTAACCTGGAGATAAGGCTCCCTTTCCTCACAGACACATTGTGCAGAACATGGGCAGGATGTTCGCAGTGCCCTACAGACATGCAAAGAACTACCTCAGCCTCCACTGAGAGCCACAGGATCTCACGCCATCCCCCAGCACACAGAGAGGAGTCCCACACGCTAGCCAAGCACTGGGAAACCCACTCTAGAAACACCGCTAGCTGTATGTTTTTCTGCTCTAAGATGGGAAGTGCCTGCATGCCCAGCAGAGGCAGGGCTTTCTGAAGGGAATGATTTGGGGATCTTAGTGACGGGCAGGACACTTAATTACTTTTTTATACTAAAAGACAACAAAGCAGTGCGAGAGCTCAGCAGCCCATGACTCCCTGTTCATCCCAGGCAAAGAGAATATGCTTTCGCAGTGAGAGGCCCTGAGCTGGAGCCCCTTTCTCCTCCCACAGCAGAGATGTCCCCAGTGTTGTTCAGAGGGGGCCTGTCCATACACATTACTAGAGAGGAGATTTCAATCTCCTAGCGGAGTCTAGTACTGGTGAGAAGTGCCAGACAGAGTCCCAAACACAACAAAGAGGATAAATGGGAACCTAAGACAGCATCCAGGAGAACATCCTCAGCAACGCGCCTCCCTCCAGACCTGGGATGATCACTTCTAGAGCTTGTGCTCCCCGGCACATCCAGTCTTTGCCTTCTCTGCTGAGATGGCCAGCAAAGGAGCCAGTTGTTACCCAAAGATCAAAGGCAGCTGGTAACATCTGCAAGCGGGTCGGCAAAACCGACCCATAGGTGCCCTCAAAGGCGGTTTGTGAACAGCAAGTAAAATATCACATTGCACTGGACCCCGTATAGGGCAGGAAAGCCTCCCTGAGGTGCCTCCGCTGCCCGGAGTGCAGCTGACAAAGGCACCTGTCTGTTCTAGAACCAGAAGGCGGCCAGAACCATTTCGCCCAAAAGAACACCATGCGGCCAGAAGTCCGATCAACTGGGGCTGGCTTCAACGTGAGCTACAAGCAACGGGGAAGTGAGATGGAACATGGAGTCTGAATGAGCACATTGTTTCCTTAAAAAGGAGTATCATTTTACCTGACGGTCATATCAGGTACCTGGATTCCGCCCCCGCCCCATCTCCCCTGGGACCCCAGCCATCTGTGCATCAGCACCCCTTCATCTCCAGCCCAATTTCTTCAGTTAAGCCACAAGCCTGTGACGGGTGAAAAGTGCTTCCAAGGGGTGAAAAAACAACAGAGGGACGCTACTGAGTGAATCCAGCAGGAGGAAGAGGTTAGTTCTAAAGAGTGAACCCTCTGCTTAGGCACAACCACCCCCAGAATCCACAGCGAGAGGGAGAGGGAATTGGGACAAAGGATGAGAGAGAAGTGGGAGCTGGCTAAAAATCATACCATTTAAAAAAAAAGATATTGCTTGAGAGCATGTTGGGAATCTCTTTGCAATTCACAGCAGGCGCTGACATACTGTGGCGATAGGGCCCTTGGATACTACGCCCCTCGGGAAGCTCCTCCTTGGGAGCAAAGTACGCTGTGAGGAGGAGACGCTATGGGGATTGACTGTTATACAGCACAGTGGCACTGAACTCCCAGCCAGAGAAGCCAGTCCAGGATCCTGTTCTCATCAGTACTAGTCTGTTGGCAGATCTGTGTTGTAATTCTTCATTTTGCGAGGACCATAAGGAGCGAGCTTATGGGGAGAGCTATACTTTCTTCAGGCAGTGCTGGAAGCCCCAATCCTTGGGACATGGACAAAGCCCTAGTGAACAGGGACCTGTCCTGCATTGGCAGAAAGGCCTGGGCTATACAGCTTGTGCGCTGGTATAACTATGTTGGTCAAAGGGGGGTTGTACAGTTTGAACGATACCTTCTGAACGATAACAAGGTCTAAGTAGGTCTCTTCCCATCTTTACCACCCACAATGTAAAGGAGTTGGAGGGTCTGGAATGCAATGAGGTAGTTTATTGGCACCTGATCCATTGACAAACCCTGTAAATATCAGCTAGCACCTTTAATATAATAGGCTCACATGGGCCACGTTTTCCCTGTCTAAAGGAACGGATGATTCCGCACTGGCAGGAACAGAGCAGTTAGTACCAGGCACCATCCTGATGGATCAGCTTATTTAACGCAATTATGTCCAGGATGAGGCTGGCCAGTGCTGCCTGCACATTACAGATCATTTTAATTTACTGCATGTGAAGAAGGGGCCAGCATTTCAACAGGGTCCTTCTTTCATCTCATTTGCTTCACAATCACGAAACTGGCTGTTCCTCCAGACCAAGCAAAATGTAACTTAGGGCTATGTTACACAGACCTACCCCCGACCTAAGCTGGAAGCCAGTCAAGACAGACCCACCCACCCCATACCTGTAAATTTTTATGCACACCTGTGCCATGTAATTCCTGCTTTCCTGCAGACCCAGGATCCACTACACCTTGACAAACAACGGAAAGCCACCGATTCCCCAGTGATCAGTGAGCTCCCAAGGAGCCAGGGAATGGCAAAGGCCTTTTGGCAGGGGCACATTCAGTGTGTTATGCAACCTTTCATAATCTTTGGACGGACTGTGGAAAACCTGCAGGCTTCCCCAGCCCGACTCATAACCCTACAATCGTTTCATGCCTGGAGCTCTGCAGTTTGGGCTCAGCCGAAGAGCTGTGTAGATAGCCACTCCTGATGAATCTGGGGATGGCTATCCAGAGGCAGTAGATAAGTTGGCCCACCGTGTATGGCACAGTTACTTTTCACAAGAACAAGCTGGTGGGATCAGCTTCCCTCTCCCCCAAAGGTTGGATTAAGCTCCATTTTTAAAAGACAAGACAAACCAAACTATGATACGCACATAAGAACTGGCAGAGCTGATCAGACCAGAGACCTGCTCCAGCAGTAGGGACCAGGGCCAGAAGCTTCAAAGGAAGATTCAATAAACCGAACAATGGACAGTTATGGAACAGCCTGCAGTGAGACAGAAATGTCTTCCAATCCCCTGGCAAACAGTTGCTGGCGTATGCCCTGATGGGTTTATGTCCCAGACAAAATGTGTAACTGTGGATGTCACTATTGGTCCTTCTGCAGATAACCTGGGGTGAACAGTTTAGTAACAAGCTTTCAGACTATCCAGTTAATCTGAGGCCCCAGCTCCTTGTCACACCTCACAAAGAAGGCTTCCTTTGTATTGCAAGAGCTGCATACATTTCACGCAGTTCGCGTACTGATTGCGAGTCAACTCTGCAACTTCTCCAGTGGTTTCTCTTTTTAACAGGCCCATCCAAGCATCAGAGAGTGTGACGTTAACTAATGCATCTCAACTGACACAAAGCCAGAGGTCACAGATGGCAAACAGAATTGACTGGCAGCAGGCAGTGGCTCCAGCAGCAAGAGACAGGTAAAGCTCCCTCTTAGGTCTCTGTTAAGACAAGCCAGCACTTCAGACCCTAAGGGAAGGTGGACAGTCGGCTGGAAAAACAAAGGGGTGGACGTGATCATGGAGGAAGGGAATTAGCTGGGAAACACAAAAGCTCTAACGATGCAGATCACATCAAAATGGCTGTATCTATTTCATTCAAGAGGAAAGATTTCCATCTCCATTCTAGGAATTTCCCTGTGGTTGGGCAGAGGAACGTGAACTAATGTGCCACTACAAGTGAGTTCTACGAGCCTTCCTTGGCACCACGGTAGACTTGGTAGGGCTCCCACTTTTCAACAGATACAGATGTAGTGGGCCAAGTTTATCTCTGGAGTAGCTCCACTGCAGTCAGTGGAGTTAAACTAGAGAGACTTTGATCCAAAAACAAGCTGATTTGTGGAAGTAATTTCATCCCACAAGAGATGAGGGGCAGCTGCAGAGCTGTTACGAGAACCCAAAAGCTGTGGCTTTGCTAAGTTTGTCCCTGTAGATGAAATAATTCTAGCAAACCTATCCAAAGCCTGTATGTGTTTGCCTGTATATTACCTGAACAGAGATCACTAACATTGTGATATCAAAGTCACAGTTCACAGTCAAGACCTTACAGCTAAATTACCTGGAAACATATGTCAGTATCGTCGACTTGTAATGGTCCATGGGAAGTAGGCATCCAACTGATGCATTCATTTAGAATGCCTCAGTTACGTGCAAAGTAAACTATGAATCCCTGCTCAAAATTGGGTCACCCCTGCTGCTGCTGGACCACCACCATCTATGTGCAACAGGTTTTAATGGAACATCCTCGTGGATGGAACGTCTGGCTGTTGGTTACATCCAGCCATACAGAGCCAGCACACTTCCTGGATGTACCTGTTGCATCCTGGAATTCAAAATGAAAGAAATCAGAATGTCTCTCTTTAGCTCATTATCACCACACAGGTTTGAAGGGAACATGGCATCAGTAGATTACACTGGGGAAGGAGGAGACTGAGATTGTTAACATGCCACCCCACCTACACACCTTTCAGTGGAGGGGGAAAAAGAGGAGCACAGAGTAATGTACTGATCATTCATTCACCTGGGGCTGTGAAACTGAACATCCACCTATCCAAGACACTGAGTGCCAAACTCAGCTCTGGTATAATGATGCATAATTTCCACTCAAAGGGACCTGCATGGCTTCCATGAAGAACTCCCTTCCCGTATTCTCTGTCACCAAGAGATCCCCCAGAGTTACAGAGGAATGAAAAACATGAATGCTCCCATTTCCTCTAAAGGCAGCAGCGCTGTGCAAGTCAGAGATGGATCAAGGAGGGAGGGCATGGAAAGAACCAGCTTGGGGGTTGTAACCAGGCAGCACTTCCAGGCTCTGAAGTCACATTTCTGTGGTCATTACTTCAGTGGGGAGAGCCCCACTCCTGTTCCCGTTTGAGAACATTTTAGTGTGTTTACACGTCCTTGCATCTCTCTCACCCAATTATTGGCAGATTGTGAATTCAGATAATCAGTGGGGAAAACCTTGTACTTGGAACATAAGCTCTGGCTCCTGGGTGCTGAGCACCCACTATTTTTTTTCCATGAGTGCCTGAGCCCTGGCGCACCCACGCAGTCAGTGCCTGAGTATGGAACGTGATGAAGGAGTTTGTTTATAAACAAGTATCAGAGGGGAGCGGCGTTAGTCTGGATCTGTAAAAGCAGCAAAGAGTCCTGTGCACCTTATAGACTAACAGACGTTTTGGAGCATGAACTTTTGTGGGTGAAAGAGTTCATGAAAGCTCATGCTCCAAAACATCTGTTAGTCTATAAGGTGCCACGGGACTCTTTGCTGTTTATAAACAGAGGCAGGGTGATTAAGATAACAAAAGGCTTGTCATTAAACTAAATTAAGGATCGTTAGATGATCCTGAAAGCATTGCCAGACACTCCAGTTAAAAGATGGGAAACAAATGGTAGGAATAAATGGTCCGTTTTCAAAATGAAGGGACGTAAATAGTGGTGTCCCCCAGGGGCTTGTACTGGACCAGTGCTGTTCAACCTATTCATAAATGATCTGCAAAAAGGGGTGAACAGTGAGGTGGCAACCTTTGCAGAGGATACAAAATTACTCAATATTTTGCAGTCAGCTTTGGACTTAATGTTACAAAGGGCTCTCACAAAACTGGGTGAGTTGGCAACAAAATGGCAGATGAAATTCAACATTAAATGCAAAGTAATGCACATGGCAAAATACAATCTCAACTATATATACAAAATGAGGGTGCCTAAATTAGCTGTTAGCCATCAAGAAAGAGATCTTGGAGTCATTTGCAGTACTCGCTTTCCAGAGTACTGCAAATTTATAAGAATCCTTCTCACGGTACCTGTATCATCCTGAACTCATTCTCAAGCTTCAGAAGATCTCCAGTCACCAATGGGACAGACACAACTGAATAACTTAACTGTCCTTAATATCCATCAGAACAATATCAGGGAACTAGATGTAAAAAAGATTGCTGACAGTTTCATCCAGAAAGCCACAGTGAGGCATAATGTCTTTAAACAGGGACGTTAGTGAAGACAGCTTGTAGGTGATTGCAATGATTTTAATGTACTGTAATTCATGATGATGTAATTATGTAGTTCACAACAATTTAATTATTAAATAGTAAAGATACCAATGACTGACACAATTCAATAACTAGAATATGAAAGAAGTGTATAAATAGGTTGACAATAGCCTTCCCCCAAAACTGGCAGAGTGCCCCCTCCCTACACACACACACCTCTTCAAAAGCACCCACCAGCAAAACCAAAAGTCAGCGCCCCTGATTTGGAGGGCCTGCAGTGTATCAAATATACAGATTCATGATTGCACAAACACAAGGAGTTGAGTGAAGAGCACTGCAGTGACCCTTTCTGCCCCCAGGGGCAGTGCTAAACCTCAAGCTACATAGGCCACAGTGTGACAGATCCCCCAAACGGGTAAACAGGGATGCCTGGTGAGGAAATCCCAGACTAAAGTCTGGCTCAGCCCAGATCCAAGCCATAGTCTAGAACTAGGACAGAGTCTTGCAATCAGCATCCCGATGCAGTTCTGCACAGGAAGGTCCCACTGCAGCCAGGGTGCCACAGTCAATCCCAGGGTGTGCTCACAGCTATGGGTGTTGTGTTGCCTAGACACTCCCCTCAGCTCTGCACTCAGATCTCCCCTCACTCTGCGGGTAGAGAAGCGATCACCACTCACTGCCCTGAGTCCCGGGGAACTTTGAAGGGCCGAGCAGGACATGCCAGGAGAGGCACGTCTCGAAGCACGGGTGCAATCTGCGATCTGCAATTGCATCAGACAGTAACACAGCTGCCAAAACTCAGTCAGCAGCCCCGCAAACACCCCCCAACTTAACGAGCGGGGAGCAGCGCTGCCGTAGGAACCCGACACTCCCCGGGAGGGAGGGATGCCCAGCTCCCTAGGCAGAGCCAAGCGCGGTTCTCAGGCACGGAGCCGCGCACACAGCGGGCCAAAGTTCAGGGCATGGACACGGCTCTTCCGGGCAGCCCAGGAGACCTGCCAGCGGGACTGAGACCTCAAGGTGCCGGGCACGACAACTCGCGGGCTGGGCGCCTGTCACCCCCCCGGGCAGCGGCACAGGGGAAGCTCCGGGGGGGAGGGGGATTTGTTGCACCCAGGCGGCCGCTCCTGACGCACGCGAGGCGCTGCCCCCACCCCAGGGTGCAGCGAGCGCCTGGAAGGGGGCGGAACCCGGGGCCCGGCGGCCCGCGCCGAGCACTCACCTGCCAGGATCGCCTTGCCGGGGTGGGTGAGCTTCGCCCTGCCGGCCGGGGCGGCGGCAGCCAGGCGGCGGGGGCTGGGGAAGGGGCTGGCGAACGCGGGGCGGGCGGACATGACTGCGGCGGGCGGGGAGAGGCCGGCGCACGGGCCCCGTTTAAGCGGTGCGGGGCTCGGGGCGGGTCCCCGGGCAGGGGGCGGGCAGCAGGGCTCGGCGCCCCCGCGGACGCCTGGGCTGGCAACGCGCTGGAGCGGCTGTCGGCAGCCGATCCCCGCCCGCAGCAGGGGTGGGGCCGGCGGCGTCACATCCTCGGGAACAAGCGGGGCGGGTCTAGGCAGCCCGCGGGGGCGGGACACAGGCTGCAGCTCCGCTGCCTGCTCCTCGCCCGCCGGGAGAAGTGGGGGGGCAGAGCCCGGCAGGGTCTGTGCAGGGGAAAGGAAGCGGGTCCCCCCCCGGAAGAACAGGGCTGCTGTGAAATCCTTCCCGCGGGGGCTCCGCTCGGCCTCTGCCCTGGTGCGGCCTCAGCTCCAGCAGCCCAGGGCTCAAGCAGTTTTTTACTTTCATAACTGAGGAAGCTAGTCCAGAGGTGCCAGAGGCCGGAACGGCCCAGTCCAAGGGTGCTGGGACTTAGCAAGCCCTGGCCCAAATTAAGCCCTGGCCTGGCTCAGCACCCACTGCTTCCCAACCGTGGCTCATATGCGGCGGGTGGCGGGGATGAACCCAGGGCCGCCCAGAGGATTCCGGGGGCCTGGGGCCATTGGCGGCAGGCGGCTCCGGTGGACCTCCCGCAGGCGTGCCTGCAGAGGGTCCGCTGGTCCCGCGGCTCTGGTGGAGCATCCACCTGCGGGAGGTCCACCAGAGCCGCGGGACCGGCAAGCGACAGGGCGCCCCCCGCGCGGTGAAATGTCTAGAGCCCGCCCTGTTCGGCGGCGGGGGGGGCCCTTCCGTTCTGGGACCCGCCGCCGAAGTGCCCTGAAGACCCGTGGCGGGGACCCTCCGCTGGCGAATTACCGCCAAAGCAGGACCCGCCGCCGAAGTGCAGCCCGCTCTTCGGCGGTAATTCGGTGGCGGGGGACCCCTGCCGCGGGTCTTCGGGGCTCTTTGGCAGCGGGTCCCGGAACGGAAGGGCCCCCCACCGCTGAATTACCGCCGAAGACCGGTTTGCACTTCAGCAGCAGGTCCCGCTTCGGCGGTAATTCGCTGGTAATCCCCCCGGAGCAGAAGGACCCCCCCGCCGGCAAAGACCGGGAGCAGAAGAAGCTCTGGGGCCCAGCCTCGCAAGAGTTTTCCGGCCCCCCTGGAGCAAGTGAAGGACCCTGCTCCAGGGGCCCCGAAAAACTCTCGTGGGGGCCCCTGCGGAGCCCCGGGGCCTGGGGCAAATTGCCCCTCTTGCCCCCCGTCTGGGCGGCCCTGGATGAACCCCTGAAAACACAATTGCTGCCCTCAGGGAAGCAGCCAGAGCCCGATAACATCCCTGCACTAACAGGAGGGTAGCGGGCAGAGTAGATCGAACAGGGCCCTAGGACTTAAGAATCCCTGCATCTGCTACTTAGCAAGCCCCTTTATCCCCCCATTTCTCCAGCTAGGAAATGTGGATAATGACAGCAACTTCCTCTGTAAAGCACTGTAAATAATTATTAGAAATAGACACCTAGGGCAGGCTGATCCAGGCTTTTGCAACTTTATTAAGATGCCAGCTGCCAAGGACAATAGATGAGACAGCGTTTTGAGGGGGTCTGTGGCCATGGCACTGTTGCATGAAGTTGTTTGGTAATGGAGACACAGGCATCTTATCTATAATTGATTTATATTGCAACTTTCATCTCAAAGAACATAGTTCAAGTACTGGCGTAAGTAGCTGGAGGATTAGGACATTAGAGGTATGTACAGCTACCCCCTACACACATACCCTGCCTCTGAAAGGGAGCCTGTCATCTTCCTCTCTCTAACCTTTTCTACCAGTATGTTACCACCTTCATATATGGAAGTCTGAGAGCAGTTTAATTCTAGGTCAGGGTTGTTATTAAGCCACTCAACTTAGCTCATGGGGTTTAATGTCAGTACTAGAACACCTTGATTAAAACTGCACTGAGTTATATTTGTCTGTAAATTATACAAAAGAGGCACCTGCAAGGATCCAGGTATTTTTTTTGTCAGCTGTTTTTCTTACTGCTACTTGTAAACAACCTAATAGAAGCTTAAAAATTAAGTCCTGGTCCCTAGTGACTGTTCCTGCCTGGCTGTTGGAGACAGGCTGGTTTGTTAGTGCTGGTGGTGACAGATTGATGTAAAGCACCTCAGCATTTTTTTTTAATTATAGCTGTTTCCAAGGCCATAAAAAACACCACCAGCAACACATTTGTGCCCCTCTTCAACCTTCAGAAGCTATAAAATGATGATTTCTAAACAGGAAGCTCCCTTTCCCCCAACAAACTATGAAAAAGCCAAGGTCATACATTGTGAACCTACTATGAGGTAGTCTTAACAGGCTATATATACACACAGCAGAGAGTCATTAGGGCCTGGCTAAAAAGAACTCTCCTGTGACCCAAGATTATGGAGCTGAAGCTTTTACCAAGAACTGGATTCAAGTCAGCTGTTAGTGCTGCACTGGTAGAAGGGCTTTTCCTCAGGTAAGAGGGACATAAGCCCTGGGAGGCCAACACTGTGTTAAAGAACACACTAGTATAGTAAAAGACTATAAAGATTTTCACATCAGCCACTAAATAGCTCTCCCAGTAGGGTACATTTTTGGCCCCTGTTAACTTTAGCTGAATTTCAACTGGTGGCTTAGATATCTATATCCTCACCATGAGTTCCCTTCACCAACTTGTCCTCCTTTGTCTGTATTTTAAACACAAGGCAAGTAGTAGAAATGTGGTTACTACGTGAATATATTGAGAGAAGTTCATTTCATAATTGGATCAGAAACTGACTTTCCCAAGATGGGGAAGGTTGCGTATCTAAGGTTCTGGTTGAGTCCAGTTTAAGCAGAACAAAATCCAGCACATTCAGACTAAGTTTAAACTATTTTAAAACTAATGACCATCTAAATTACCATTTTGTTATCAGGCTTTAGAGTCAGTTTTCTGCAGAAGACCTAGGGAATTCTAAAAATTTGCAGGGAGACCCATAATCCATAGAAGTCTACCTGTGAAGACTTCCCTCCACAACAAAGCAATTAGTCTGTTCCAAAGCTAACTAATCTTACCTTCCATAGGTACCTTCCAACAACTGCAGCTAGCTCTGCTAAATTCAAAACACCTCTCATTGAGTCCTGTGGTCTGTGCACCTTCATGTTGTTCTTTCCCACCAGCAAGTTTGAGAAGTCTGTTAGCAGACAGAATCTAATTTTGCGCATGGGAAAATTGACTGGTATGGCTCTAGCAGAATAATTATTCCACTGTAGCTATGCTAGTGCAATTTACTATGTGAACACACTGTTCCAGAATAAATAGGACTTTATTCCAGTATAATCGCTTGCTCTATTTCCAAAGTGTAGTAAAGTCCTTTTATTCTAGAGCAAATTGTCCACCCCCAGGGGGTTATATCGATACCACTACAGCAGTGTAATTATTCAGCCCAAAGGACATAGGAGGTAGCAGTCAATTTTCTTATTTAGTCAAGCCTCCAGTGAGCATTAGGGGCCAGGCTCTATGTTCATCATTGATTCAGATACTTGATATTGGCCTCAGCCACCAGTTGCGAGCAGTCAATACTTGGCCTTAGGTTCTCAAATCAACAGCTGTGGCACAATAAGGCTCCCTGCTCAGAACTCATGTGACTTGCAATACTTTTACTGTTAAGGGGTTGTATTGAATTTCAGATCCATCATCAATGAGTGTGTGTTGTGCTGTTTCAGGGCTGGTGCCAGTCTCAGAGATGGACTGCATCAGGGCTAGGAGAAATGGGCTCTTCACTCCTCTCATCCAGAGGGGCATAGTAGTTTGGTTCTATGCAGTCAGGGGTGCAGTGCAGATGGGCTCCATGACTGGTCAGTGTGCAGGTTTCCACAGTAATGGCTGTCAGCTGTTCATTGGATTTCAACCCAAATCCCATACGGAGTATGAGTCCGTCTTTTACTTTTGACTCCACTGTCAGGCCCCATCCTCTCTCATTAGCATCCAGTTCGTGACAAGCTCTCTTGGCATACCCTAGTTGCAGTACTAGTAACAAGTGTACATTCCAAAATGCTGATTATTGGTAATATTACCTTCACATGAATCTGGAGCTGTGAGCTAACGTGGTTTCTTGAGTGCCTCATTCTGTATCTCACCAGTGCCATGGCACAAAGCTAAAGGATGACCTACAGCTTTCAAAATGGCTGTTTTTTGCACCAGCATCCACCTTGGCCTTCTCTCTCCTTTGGGCTCATCCCTCCATCCCCTTTTCTGATTTATTACATTCAATCCACAGCAGCTTCTTGGAAAATGAGATGAATGACAATAGGTGAAATACAGAAGTTGTTTACTTGTATAGGAGGTATTACCGGTGGCCTCACAGCATGTTAAAACATACATACTGATATAGTGTATAATATACCATAAATGCAGTATGCATAGGTATGTGGGTGCAGAGTAACAGAGTACAAAGGCCAAGATTCAGGGGAACTGATTAAGCTGGAAAGTTTGGAATAGGTTATAATTTTAATGAGAAAGGAGGTTAGGAGTCAGAGACCAGACCTGAAGAGCTGTAAGGAGTGGTATAACCCAGCCCTTTCTGGGTAAGACTGGCAGTAAAAGAGCATTTATGGCATGGGAGGCCAGGCAGAGACAGAAGCAGCAGTAGAAATATCCAGCTCATGTCTCATGCCCACTCATGGTCCAAACCTTTTGTCCTAACGCAGGAAGCTAGACACCCAGAACCCAAATCTTCCATTTTCCTAGCAACCCAGCAGAGGAAGGAACAATGCTATGCCATTTGTTTGCTGAGATTGTTAAGCTATTATTCAGCTTGCTTTGCTTTTTCCATCATGCACAAACGCCAACTTTCCTTGGCACTGGGGTGCTCACACTCCCTTGGTCCCACCACCTCCCTGCCCCTGTTGGACCCCTCCCCAAATCCCTGCCTCTTCCCCGAGCCCACCACATTCCTCCTCCTGCCTTCTTTCCCACCACTTGCTGCGTGAAACAGCTGTTGTGCGGAGCAAGCACCAGGAGGGAGGCGGAGAAGCAGAATACGGCAGTGCGCGCAGGGGAGGAGGCAGAGCGGAGGCTGAGGGGCAGGGTGAGGAGCTGCCCCATGGGTGCTCCAGCCCCAACGCACCCACGGAGTCAGCGCCTGTGCCTTCATGCATTGCTGAGCAGCTTCCACCCTGACTCCCCATATCCAGCTCATTTGAGTTTACAGGAGTTATGTGAAAGATGCCACTCAGGCCATTCTCTGGGTTCTCTCCAGCTTGGATCTGCTATAAGAGTGGGATGACTAACCATCAGTCCTTTTCCTCCCACCTACCTGACCTACAGGAAGGAAGGAATGTAGGCAGTCATAGATTTGGGGCAGCTGTTTAGAACTCAGGTTAACAGCACCATTTGGATGGCAGAAGAAGATTGTAAACTGTCTGAAAACAGCAAGAGATTTAAACTTGTGATGGATCTCCGCAGCTCTCCGCTTGCTTCTCATGCCACTATAGTATATTGTGTCTGAAGATGCTACAACATGCCCAGTCCTACTGTAGGTGAGGTCACTTGCTTTACCCAATCCTCAGTACATACCAACTCTTCATTAAGCAATATATTAGCTTTTTTAGGTCCTAATTCATCAAGTCGGTTAAGCAATGTGCATGATCTCAAACTTATTCAGCAAAATACTTAAGTGCACTCTTAACCTAATGCACATACTTCAATCCCATTTACCTCACTGGGATATAAGCAGGTTCTTGACTTTTAAACATGTGATGAACTCCTGCCCTGGTCAGCAAAGTAACGAAGCACAAGCACAGATTAGAAGAAGTTGTTACACAAGTTGCCCTCCAAGAAATCATTATACCCATCACCAGCAAGAGACCGGGGGGAGGGATGGGGGAAAGAAAAAAAAAAAGAGTACTTTGTAGAGAACATCTGACCGTTGTACTAGTGGCTATAGAATGAGATGTTTAAAATCCATAGGTGGTTTTTACATACAAGTTTCTGCTGTCATCTGAAGCCTACAGGAGTATTACCCTGGGCTGGTACATGGGCAAAATTAAAGATAAAAAAGAGTTAACTTTAAGAGGTAGAATTTTAAGTCCTGTCTCCTATTTTTGTCAGTCCAACAATTTCTATGGAAGCAAACTATCTGGCAAAACCAGGGTCCATTTCCATTACTGATGGCGAGTTCTTGCCTCTGCTGTCATGGAAACAAATGCCAGATTACCATATTTGTGACAGAGTACTAGAATAACTTTAACCCTTTCCTTCCTTGTTTTGTACCCTCGATCCTGGGGGACTCTGATCTCAAGGAGTGAGTGGGAACTGAAAACTGCAAGGGCTGGTTGACAAGCACTGTCTATAGACCCAAAAAACCCCTCAAGTCTGGGGCCATTCAGATGGAAAGAGAGCTTTGCATTCCTACTCTTACCCTATTAAGATCTTTTAAAAAAAATCAAATGATCAAGTTGTTTGATAAGCTGACAACACATCTGCCTCTGTGTTAGACACACAATGAAGACACTCCTAACCCTGAAGAATTTACAATCTAAAGCCGGTCCCAAAACACAGGATGCAGTGACTCCAAGCAATGAGTGAACAGGGATTTTACATTATTAATATTACTGCTGACACCTCCTGCAGGCACTGAACATTGTTTTCAGCTAGAAACAGTATGTCCAATGGTGTGGTTTTACCAGAAACCTGTAGGTGGTTGAAGTATTGCACCAAAAGCATGCTGATCGCCTTATCACACACATTATAGCACAGCTACTTTAATTATACAGCAATCTGAAAAGTGTGAAGCACTACCTAAATAGTCACATTGGTCAAGATATGCTACCCAGAAATTTACCATTACAAGCTCCTCCAACCTGCTACAAAAATACACCAGTTTATTCTGTGATGAGGAGGCAGTGAGCTCTATTTCCTCTCTCCAGCAGTAATGGTTCACCAGTATTCCAACAGGCTCCTTACATCAAGTCTGTAGTCTGCTACGCATGATGATGCAGACTGAAGATGAAGAGATGTCATGTTAGGGCTTTTGAGTCAGTGCATGCAGTCACCTTTAGGTGTTTCCTGGAACCAGTAGGATTCTGAGGACGCTGTTCTACAGCGTCTCACAAGGCCCCAGTTTGAGCAGCATTTGCAAACAGAGTCCATTGTGAGGCAACATTAAGTCTGAAAGGATTTCCCTTCCCATGCTACCAGGTATGCTGTGGCCCTCTGGGGTTTGTAACCTCCAAGTGGGGGTAGAACTCAGGTTCTGATCCAAAAGGCACAGGCCCCCTAGCAACAGAGCTAGAATAAAGGTCTTACCATCCTTATGCTTAAGCAAGCCTGACTCTCCATCCAGGAGAAGACAACTGTGACACGTGTGCTAGATAGGACATTACAAGTTATCACCACTCCACCTGAGCATGATAAGTGCATTCTCCATGGCATGATCTATATTGCTGCTTAAAAAAAAAAAAGAAGAAGAAGTTGAAGTTGACAAACCCAGGATTAAACTTACCCTAAATGTGTCCATTTGTACCATCTGACTCAGAAGAAGGATGGGTGGGTAAATCTCTTGCAAAATGACAGCTACAAGATTATAAACCCTCAAGTTCTCAGATGGGCAACCCTCCACATAGTCCCCCAATTCAGAATCTTGGATTTCTTTTCAATCATACATTGTAATGCTTCAGAACCTTGCCACTGGGCTAATGTACATGCCAGAGGCTCTGCTAGTCCTTTCTGGTTGCCCTTTTCCCAAAAACACTGCCTTAGGATAAGAGATTTTAAATCTTTATTATCAGAGGGGTAGCCGTGTTAGTCTAGATCTGTAAAAGCAGCAGAGTTCTATGGCACCTTATAGACTAACAGACGTATTGGAGCATGAGCTTTCGTGGGTGAATACCCACTTCATTGTTTTGTGGACTCTTTATTAAGAGTCCACAAAACATTTCTCAGCTGGGTCAATGAAACATGACAGGAGAAGGTTTGATAGATAAATCTTAGAATTAAAAAATGGAATGGGAACATTTCTAGTGGTATAAGGCTTTTGAAAAATGGCACTATAGTTTACAAAACTAATTCTAGGTCAACTGGTTTAAGCATCTGTTTAAAAGAGCAGGGTAGGCCATGAATGCATGCAAACCTGATTTTCAGGAATTCCAAGTACCGACAACGCCAAAAGAAGTCAATGCATCTTTATGCCTTGGGGCAGGGCAGGGCAGGGCAGCTGATGCAGTGCCTTTAAATTGCCAATTTAAGTTAAGGAAGCTTTCTTCTGCTCTATTCCTTGCAATTGCCCAATATTTCAAAGGTCTTTGTGAATCTCTCATTCCAGCTGTAATCTCACTGAGATTTTGGTACAGTTTTTCTAACGCCTCAATTTCATTAATTCTCTTGGGCACAAAGAGATTATCTTCCACCAACCCTGATCAAAAGCTAAAACATGGGATGCAAGCATTGATCAGTTTGAACTTGACTGATAACAGATCCGTTCAGTTTAAAGAACAAGCTCCTAAACCTGACTACATCATAAGCTAAGGGTGTGATTCCTGAGTTCACGTACACACGAGAGCTAAGGCAAGTATAGATAGCCGTGTAACTGCAGTCATGTGGGCAGCAGCAGCGTGGTTTAGCCGTGCGAAGTACAAACAGTCCTGAAATGAGAGGATATGTACTCAGTCCAGCTAAGCTGTGCCACCACTGTGACTGAAAATGCTATCATGGCTACACCACTAGGTTACACCACTATTCATACTTGTGCTGGCTCTCCTTGAGCTATTGCAGGTATGAGTCTGTGAGTGGGGCAAATCACAGCCCTAGTTCATAGTATAGATGTGACCTCACAATAAGAGGTTCAACAGGTAGGAGTTCAAATCAGATTTTACTGTTGTGCTGGTCTGCATTTCATATCTGGGGAAAGGATATGCCAGGAGAAAGTCACGCTCCTACTTGTGGCCTTTTTTTGCTAAGATTCAGCCCTTTCCACCTTGCTCTTCCTCCCTCCCTCTCTGGAAAAAAAAAAAAAAAAAGTTGAAGTGTCCACTTTAGGCTCCAAATTCATGTTTGTTAAAGCAGCAAGATTTTACCGACATTATGGAAACATTTCCCTTGCCCTGTTTTGGCTGTTTGTAAAAAATCCAATTACAACTTTTGTTTGGTTTTAAACATTCCCAATGCAGAGTTTGCAACCCAAACTACCTCACCTACCTGCTAGTGGGAAAATGATAGTGAAACTGACTAGAAACAGAAGTGAAACTAAAGGGGGCTGTTTCTTCATCCATTTTGAATTTAATTATCAGAACTTTAAAAAAATGAACAGCTAAGATGTTAAAAATAAAGTCCCGAACTTGTTAAGTGTAAGCTGACAGTCTCCTTCATTAATTATACATGCATGGCATCTTTTCCCCAGGACCCCAGACAAATATTTTCAATCCAGCTCTTCGAGGTATTTTGCGGAAGTATCAGCATGTCCATCTTCAGTAACGACCCCAAGCCCAAGTGAGCTGGCAGCTAGCTACGTTAGGCAGGATTATAGGTAATACTATGAAAGCATCATATACACTTAGGAGTCCTATGTTCTTATATTATGGCTTTGAGCTTTGTTGTGCGGCTGAATCTGCAGAATGTCATATGGCCCCTTAGAATACTGGTAGTTAGGTGGGTGCTACACAAGTGGCTGATGTGACATATTGTATTGTCAAGTTCATCAGGTCATACACATGCGACTTCCCATCAGCCTTCAGAGCTAGTTTCGTGTCCGGAAAGGAGAGCCATAGTACAGCTCCTTTCTCTCTCACACCCCCACCCCCCAAAATATGAAGTCTGTTTCCACATTCGGGACACACAATGAAGCACATAGAAAGGCAGTTAGGGCTGACAAACCAGTTACGTGCCTTTTCTTTGTGTGGACTTCAGCACTCATCTTAAGTCATCTTGCTATGAACATCCTTTTTACCACCATCATCGATTCCTCCCACCGGCAAGTCTGCCAATTTTAATGAAGACTCTTGTGCTATTTGGTATTTTTCTTGAAGCTGCAGGAGTCTGTCAGATGACAGAGGGGTAGACCTGTTAGTCTGTATCAGACAAAACAAGGAGGGGGCTTTGTGACACCTTAGAGACTATCACATTTATTTGGGCATAAGATTTCGTGGGCAAAAACCCACTTCATCAGTTTTAGCCCACAAAAGCTTCTGCCCGAATAAATTGGTTAGTCTCTAAGGTGCCACAAAGACTCCTCCTTGTTTTAGTTAGATGAGGCTTTTGCCTTTAATTGAATAAGATTCTAGGCCTGTTGGTGGAGGAAAGTTTGTGGGGGGGGGGGGAAAACAAAAACAAAATCAAACCCTAAAAAGCTAAAAAAATAAAATAAATAAAAAATCAGGAGACAAAGAGAATCCAAAGTGCATTTGTTTTAAAAAATCTCATGATTTTTGAGCTAATCTCAGTTTTCTGGGGCCTGACCTGTGATTTTTGACTGTTTGCAGCTGGCAATACTATTAATACTTAGCTTCAAAAAAAGCACAACTCCTGCCTGCTTCATTCTAATATTTAACAGGCTCCAACACTAAAGTTCAGGGTAGGAATGTTCCTGTCCAGAAGAGTTTAAATCTTGCTTGTTCGTTCATTGAGGCAGGATCCGTTTCTGCCTCACAGTACATTGTGAGCATGACAGAAACTAACAAATAAGACCATTACCTCTCATCCATTGTACTTAAACCTTTTCTTAAAGGCTGAAAGTTGCTGCAGGGTAAGGTACAACAGAAAAAGAGACAGTAGGTAGAATTACCATCCATTATGCTAGAATGATGCCCCTGCAGCTTGCAGTAGCAAGTACAAAGCCACTCCATGTTACACAATTTAAAGATATATTCCAGTGTTATAAACAATACTCCCATTATTCCCACATAGCTGTGATAAAGCACCTCTCGTATATAGTTCACAGCATTTTATAACAGGTTCAAAATGCCCTAAAACTCCACTCCCTGTAGGAACTAATGGGATTCAAGCAAGCATTCTCCTGGGGTGTGTTTTAGGGTGAGCATACAAGCATGTTTCGATTGGGAGCAAAGTGATGAGCCAAGCTAAATATAGCAGAATATTGAGATTAGAGATTACAGGAGCGTAGTAGCAAATGTTATAAATGAGACAGGCATTCCATTGCCTAACTGCTTCCCCTGTAACCTTTGGAACAGAGAGTTGTATGTGACCTGCTGCAAGCAGGTCTAAAACCTCCAAGATGCAGTTGTTTTCTAACCTGTCATTTTGGGTCAGATAGCCTTTTCAATGCAACTTGGACTCACTGAAGCACTCTGTTTTAAGAATGTGGCTTTAGCGCTCTTAACACTCTTAATCAGCAAGTCAGATATGGTCAGACATAAGGGTTAGCTATGTAGTAATTTTAGTTCTCCTAACTGGCTTTACTCAGCTGCCTCATTTATAAAGAGACAGACAATTTTAAAAATTGTCTACACCGTAAGTAGCGGAGGACATAAGAAATGATAAACAACTCTTTCCTATTTTTTTTTCCCCCTTTCGATACAACAGATACAGGTCAAGGATTTGTCAAGCCGTTTTTGACGTACCTTACAAAATGCCTGTTGCCAATTGGCTAGGAAAGGACAGCAAGCTGTCTTGGGCAAGGTTATTTGCACAAAGTTGCGTATTGGGCTAAATACCAGCTGTCTGTGTGTTAGAACTGCAGTGGCTAAAGATGACATTTTATAGAGAATATATTAAACAGATTGAAATGAACTCTGGTACTGGGGGTAATTACTCCCATTTTATTCCATGTGCACTTGGAACACTGCCATAACAATATCACTAAATCAAACAGACCTTGCCTGGCTGGAGCTCTTCAGTACGTACTTTCTGCATTCTCCACTAGAAATGGGCTTCTCCACTGAAGCACTTAGGGCATTACGGCAGGGCTTCTACATGACTGATATTCAGCTACTCTGCTAGTTGTAGAGCCCTAGAAAAGGTAAGTAAGGCAGAACAGCTCCTGAAATAAACAGTTTTTCTGTGCAGCCGAGAAAATAGAGCTTACTGTTGAGAAATGGTCTTCCTGAGTTTTCTGGCTCAGCCCACGGATTTGATGCCAGAGCAGAGAGCTGGGTCTTAGAAAAGCCAGCTGACCGGAGCAACTTTGTTTCTGTGCAAGAGGCATCCTTCCAACTTCTCTCTACAACCAGACTTGACAGAGCATCAGTTTGTGACCTTCTTGGAACCAGTCAGTCAACCAACCTTCATGGGAGGGAGCGAGGATAGTGATGGTAGCTTCTATGCAAGTAGATGCTCAGCTAGTCCACCCAAACACAGGCCAGGATTTCTATCAAGAGCACAAGGAACAGTACACATACCTTTGCACCAGCACAGGTCCCTTACAGGCTTGAGAGTTAAGCCATCTATTTCCATCTAGCCTGGTGAGTCACTTAACAGCCAAGCTGCAATGCTTGCAGGATCCTAAATACCTTGGGCTAGGCTTTCCCTGCTGAGTGGGAAGAGGGAGGGTTTAACATTCTCCCACAGCATGTGAAGTGGAGAGGGAAACAGATCCCATGTGGATGATGTATAGCCAAGGCTAATTGCAAAGAAAGAAGCCCATTCTCAGATGGTGGAAGGACAAGGTGACAGACATGTATGAGCACCCTCTATTATGCATTGTTTTCTCATATCCTTTGTGAAACAGCCTTCCCCCGCCCATGACTTATTACCCTAATGTGAATGGATATTCCCCTACAGCAGTAACTGCTCATGTGCTGCTTAAAGTTACATGAAATGGGTGAAGAGTCTTGGGCAACGAGGATTGTTATCCTGTTAGAAGAGTGGAGAACTTCACACCCTCCTTTGCTGCAACATTATACATCACAGCAGTTTTGGTGCAATTGTTGTAAGAGACACATGGGAACTAGGCATTACTTCCTCAGTAGGAGCACTCTTCCCCAATACAAGTTAGGCAAAGCTGGGAACAAGACTGACTGGCTTAGTTTCCACTTTCCTACCTTCAAATAAGCTTGATTTTAAGTCTAAAGCATGTGATCAGTTCAATTTTCTGTAGTGTAGCCTCTTTAGGTCTTATGGGGGGAAATCTATTCTATTGGAACATGTATGCATGACACTTAAAGTCTTTTGTTTAATCTGTTTTATTACTGGTGCAGACTGATTTTCTCTGCCATTTAGAAACCTGCATTTTTACTGCAGAGGAGTTTGAGGTGCAGGTAGTAAAACAGTAACCTTATAGCATGCAGGGTTGTCACATTTACACTGAAGCACAATTATAGTGGCTGGATTTGAAAAGTAACCCATTCTATATCAGCTACATTAGATTGTCAGTTTTATGCTGAAAAGTAGCACATCACTAGGGCCATACTAGAAATACGACATTTTGTTCCTTCCTATGCCTAAACACCTGTTGGTAATTTAAAAGCAAGTACTAGCCAGAATTGCATTTAAGAGATTACAAATAATCCTTTTCGTTTACATCTACAGACCCTTTAAATTGAGGTTCTCTTGTGCAGGTGCTTGCACTGTGAATTTTCACCACAGCAGCATGTTAGGAGTTTTGTTCCCTGCAATTGTTTCAGCTCCTTAAAGTATCATAGCTCTTGCTAGGGAAAGCCTAATTTGGATCTTGGCAGGTATATAAAAACAAATTTGTATAGTTTTAAGTCTGTGTGTTCCTAGTTTAAAATCTTACCGGTTTTTGGCACTTGCTTAAACATAGAATTCTTCTCTCCATCTCCCTTCCCCCCGAACTACATTAGTTACCTACATTTCATCTGATATTTATGCCAATAGTAAGTTAATGGGAACTGTCCCAGCCAACACAAAGTATGATTATAGCAACTATCTATATTTGGTTTTCAAGCTCTCTTTCCTTCCTCTCACTGCTTAAGCAGGTCAAAAGCCATGACATCTCGCAAGCAGCAATTGTCAATCAATACATCATGTGAAGCTGGGGTCCCACTTTAAAGACTTGCTTCACACAAGTAATCCTGATGAAGTCAGTCTCATTGGTCTCCTGAGCTAGACAAGTCACATATGGAACAGGTCTGACAGGACAGCTACAGAAAACATCTTTATATTGTAGTGTAGTTCCTTCTATGGGATATCTGATTTTCTAAAAATCAGTGTTTTAGGATTCAGTGTTTGTGATGGCTTTCACAACAAAGTGAGATCTAGTTTGTCCACCACCCGAGATTTGGTCTAGTAACAGCTGATGGCAAGACTGTGCTATTTCCGTATCTGTTAAAAGGATACTAGCTTAAAATAAAAGTGAATTTAAGAATTAGCAGCTTTCATTTAGGATCAATATTTGAGAGACTGTTCTCCTTATAGCAAACCCTTTGGTTGTGTATGTGAAGCTGAGACTCCATGTGCAGTAGTATGAAGTGTAACATTCTTCTAGAATAGTGACTTATTGAAGAGTGTATCCAAGTTAACATCTGCTCTAATAGTTTCCTCTTCAAGTTCATTAGAGGACAGCTCTCGTGAGAGTATATGGGAAATGTTTATGTAGAGTTCCTGATGAACAACTTAAGAAAGGCTTTTAACATATGGGATTTTTCTGTAAATAGGATCTAGAAGTTAGAGCAGTGGTTGCACAACAGCCGAGTGCTAGAACAGATGAAGTGGGTGGGGAGCACGGGGAAAACAGACCTATAGTACCCTTACCAGCAAGGTTGTGAATTTGAGCTTGCCTATACTATTAACCATCTTAAATGGCCTTTTAGCAGAAGTGCTGCTATTGATGGTTTGAATGCTTAAAGCCAATTCCCTTCAGCCTTCCCACATATGGCTGGCAGTTTCACTTGCAGGTGTAGGCTTTTCCTATTCCAACATGCTCCTGTTTTGAAGGAGGCAGGTGTGTGCATTGTGTTCTGTTCTTGAATACTACTGTGTAGAAGTGATGGGGAGGCAGTGCTCCAAGACGCACTGAATGACTTACAGCAGAGGATGTTCTGCTAGTTCTTTAGGTAGCTTCCAGTGGTTGAGTTTCTCCTTCACTTAGCTCTGCTTAGTTTACATAGCTTCACTTTTGGAAAAGACCCCATGAAAGACTATGGCCATGGCTACACTTACAGCTGTACAGCGCTGGGAGTTACAGCTATCTTCGTACAGCTGTGTAGGGAAAGCGCTGCAGTGTGGCCACATTTGCAGCACTGTTGGGAGTGGTGCATTGTGGGCAGCTATCCCACAGAGCATCTCGCCCCATTTTGGCACTGTGGGTTGCGGGAAGGGGATGGAAGGGTGCGGGTCATTCTGCTTCCTGTCGCAACACCCCGTGGTGCATCGCTTCACATCTCAGCAGTCACAGTTTTTCTGTCCACGTTTGGTGCCATTGTGAGTCTCCCAACGGTTTCTGTGCAGCGTGATTTCTGTGGGAAATGGAGCCCGAGCTGCTGAGGACTTTGCTGATGACTGTCACCAGCACATCGTTTGGCAGTTGAGCTATTCTTTCAGCTCCAAAGTGATAGTGAGGAGTCCAACAATGACATTGAGTCACCTGACGCGTGAGACACTAAATTGCTTGTGGCATTCACGGAAATGCTCAGCACCGTGCAATGCCGCTTTTGGGCTTTGGAAACAAGCACTGAGTGGTGGGATCACATCGTCATGGAAGTCTGGGATGACGACCAGTGGCTGCAGAACTTTCGGATGAGAAAAGCCACTTTCATGAGACTGTGTGAGGAGCTCGCCCCCACCCTGCGGCGCAAGGACATGAGATTGAGAGCTGCCCTGCCGGTGGAGAAGCGGGTGGCTATTGCAATCTGGAAGCTGGCAACTTCAGACAGCTACCAATCGGTCGCAAACCAGTTTGGAGTGGGGAAGTCGACCGTTGGAATCGTGTTGATGCAAGTTTGCAGGGCCATTAATCGCATCCTGCTAAGAAGAACCGTGACTCTGGTGAACGTGCAGGACATTCTGGATGGCTTTGCACAAATGGGTTTCCCTAACTGTGGAGGCGCGATAGATGGGATGCATATTCCTATTCTGGCACCACCCCACCTGACATCTGAGTACATTAATTGGAAGGGGTATTTCTCTATGGTTCTCCAGGGGCTTGTGCATCACCATGGGTGTTTCATGGACATTAACACAGGCTGGCCTGGAAAGGTGCATGATGCACGCATCTTTCAGATCAGTGGCCTGTTCAGGAAGCTGCAGGACGGGACTTTTTTCCCCAGACCGGAAGATCACAGTAGGGGATGTCGAAATGACCACTGTGATCCTTGGAGACCCCGCTTACCCGTTAATGCCTTGGCTAATGAATCTGTATACAGGGAAGCTTGACAGGAGCAAGGACCAGTTCAACTACAGACTGATCCGGTGCAGAATGACTGGAGTGTGTTTTTGGCCATTTAAAAGGGCGCTAGAGATCTCTGTATGGAAAGCTAGACTTGGGAGAAAGCAGCATCCCTGCTGTTATATCTGCGTGGTGTACCCTCCATAATATTTGTGAAGGGAAGGGTGAAACATTCAGTCAGGAATGGACCTCCAAGGTTCAATGCCTGGAGGCTGAATTTGCACAGCCAGAGAGCAGGGCTACTAGAGAGGCCCAGCACAGGGCTACAAGGATTAGGGATGCCTTGAGGGAGGAATTTGAGGCTGAAAACCAACAGTAATGTTTGGTGCCTGGCATGAGAGTGAAGTGCAGTGGTTACAATAGTAGGAATCTGTTTTTCCTAAAATGATTTGCAGTGCATGTTTCTTTCCTGGGCTACAGTATCTTTCACTTTCTGCAATAAAATAAAGACTGTTTTCAAAGACAAGAATTCATTTATTGAAAAGAAAATAACTTTGACAGACACACAACATTTTGGGAACCTAAAAGGGCAGGGGGGTGGGGTGGTGAACTGTACAATCACAGGTTTGAATAGGTCCTGTCTGGAGTGCTGTGCAATGACTGCTGCACTTCAGGATGAAAATACTGCATGGTGATGGGGGTTGAGTGCAGAGGGTAAGGGTCGTAGTTCTCAGGGCTGGTTGGTGAATGTACAGGTGTTGGGGCAGCTGGTGGTGGTAAAAACCTGGATGCTGGGGAAGGGGGTTTGGAGCTGACATTGGGGCACAAGGTAAAGAGCTTTGGGACGGGGCACAGTAGTGCTCTGCCTGCATGGCTACGAGTGACTGGATACAGTCTGTTTGGTGTGCCAGGAGGCTTATCAGCTGCTTTGTGCTCTTCTTCTTAGCCACTGCATTTCTCTGGTGGAGCCTGCTTTTCCTTTGTCTCCAGTCCTGCAGTTTTACTCTCTCTGGCAGAGTGATCCATAACTGCTTTAAGCATGTCTTCTTTGCTTTTTCATGGCTTCTTCCTGAGGTTTTGTATCATCCACTGGGCAGAGGCTATGGGCAGTCCAGGAGTCAAGGACACTGTTTGAAAGACAAAAATGGCAACAGTTAAAACAGGACACAGGCTGCATTGTTTATAATCTCACCCAGACAGTTATTATTCCCACACAGTGAAGGAGTTTACAGTCTTCACTTTAGCATACTTTTCCTATACCAAACAGAGTGCACCTAACCCACAGGAGGCAGGAAATGGTGAGTAAGGGGGAATGATTGCTTCAGGGATGTGCAGGGGTTTCTGTGCGTTGGGGAGAGCAAAATGCTGCAGGGGGCACCTACACTGAACACTCTCCCAACATTTTCCACAGGAGTTAATCCTGGAAGATCTCGCTGCTGCGGGTCACCTGGGAAGAGTGGGAGAGTCTTCTACAGCAATGCGGATTCCGCCCTGGCCCCTATGCAGCTTGCCTGTGTGCAGCAATGGTCCCCCCACCCCTCGCAGCACAGTGGCACGGATGCGTTAGCCTGACTGGGACAAGGACCACAGTGGCTCTCCCTATAAACTTGCGCAAGAGCATTGCCCATGCTCTGGCAGAAACTTTTGAGGAGATTACCGAGGCCGATTATCGCGACATGACAGACCACATCAAATGGGCTATTCCACATCTAGGCATGCATGCAGCCCTAACCCCATCCTCCTCTCCCGAAACATTTGCATCCTGAAACTAAAAGCTGCTTACCAGGAACCTGCTCCTCTGCTTGTCCTTCACCAACTAGTTCCAGCTGCTGTGACTGGCTATCTTCCTCCTGGCTTGAGAAGAGCTCCTGGCTGCATGCCTCCTGGGTGTCTCCCCCCACCCTAGTACCCTCACTCTCTGTTTCCTCCCCCCCTCCTCTAACCCACGCTCCCTCCCCCGCTCTGAAGTGTCCATCGTGGTCATCGGACTGGCAGTGGGGTCACCCCCAAGTATCGCGTCCAGCTCCTTGTAAAAACAGCAGGTCGTGGGGGCAGCACCTGAGCGGCGGTTTCCCTCGCGGGCTTTGCAATAGGCACTCCGCAGCTCCTTTACTTTAACCCTGCACTGCACCGCGTCCTGGTTGTGGCCCCTTTCCAGCATGGCCATTGAGATCTGCCCATAGGTATTGTAATTCCTACAGCTGGAGCACAGCTGTGACTGCACAGCTTCCTCACCCCAAACACTGATGAGGTCCAGCAACTTGCCATTGCTCCATGCTGGGGCTTGTTTGGCACGTGGAGGCACGGTCACCTGGAAAGATTCACTGATTGATTGCACTCCACACCTGGCTGAGCCAACAGGAAGGGGATTTTTAAAATTCCCAGGGCATTTAAAGGGCAGGTCACCTGAGGCCAGGGCAGTAGAGTGCGAACTGTGGAGCAGAGTGGCTGAACAGGCATTATGGGATACCTCTGAATACCTTGGAGCCAATTACAGCGCTTTTGGTGGCCACACTTGCGGAGCAGCGCTGCATCACCAGCGCTGCAATCCTTATACCCCACGCAGAGCAGGAGTACAGCTAGCGCTGCAATCAGGGAGATGCAGCGCTGTATGTGCCTTGCAAGTGTGGATGGTGAGTAAGTTGCAGCATTAGTGGTGGGTTTACAGCGCTGCAACTCTCCAGTGTAGCCAAGGCCTACATCACAGTATTAAGCTAGGCTGCCTCTTACAACTGAAGTACAGTAAAGGATGCAAGCCTAGGCTGGGCAGTTCATGAAGCCCGAGACTAAATTTGTTCCCAAGATGAGAACGGACAAACAAATGCATCTAAAATTTGTATAGCAGAGACCGGAGGAATACGAAGTTTAAGGCACTGTGTTCATACCATAAGTTAGTGTCACCTGGGACTTGCAAGACACATTCTGCAAGGGGTGGAAGAACTGTCAGATACTTGTATTTTCCTCATTCACCCCTCAGCACATCGATACAGTGCACAGAAGGTACAGTGTAAGTATTCCTACTACAGTGCAGGCAATGTAGAGGGGAGGGCAGTGATCAAATGCCTAGTCTAACTTTGACAGTTGCTAGTTTGGTACCATCACTGTTGGTAGATACAGCTCCCCCTGCCAAAAAATTTCAAGACTTCAACCACAGTGTACACCAGTTTTACATTTATATTTGGACTTAATATTCATGATTAGCACAAAGTTCATAACCATAAATTATACATTGTTATCTAATTTCAATACATAAAACATTAATGATATATGTATTTGAAGAGTGGCACAAAGTAATACAGCCCTGTTGGCATTCTCAAAGAAAAAGGTGTGCGGTGGATGCGCCATTTATACTACTACAGCACAGCAAAACCAGGAGTCGCCAAACCCTGTCAGATCAGACGACACTGCCTCTAGTTGCTAGTCAGGGTCAAGAATTTGAGTCAGTCCAACATGGTGGAGGAGAAAACCTTCACTCCAGCATCAGAGTTAATAAAGGTGCAAAACCAGGATTATATCCCTCTCCACTACCTCAAATATTTCAGCAATATATCCCTCCCCAATCCTGCCACTGCACTCTGAATCGTTACCTTGGCATATGCTCATAGTACTTTGGCAGCCCATGCACACACATTCCTGCTATGTTCAACTTGCCATACACATAGCTGAGATTTCCTTTTGTACCATTTCATGTCAGTGAGTAACATGCTCTCCCCTCTTGTTAAACAAAAAGGCATCTGGGAAGTTTTCTTGCTTTCTGGTCTGATCAGATTTATTCGTTCAGTAATCAAGTCTCAAACCTACTCCAGAAGGCACAGCACAGGCTCAATCTGCTCCCCAATAACTTTCTGCAAAAAGTTTCCCCAATGGTTCTCAAAGTACTCTGCAAATTGAGGAAATATTTGAAAGCCCATTCTCCGTTTTCCATACAACGTTGCAAATAAAATGGGGTAGTCAGATTTAAGCAAACTTCTAACAGTCCACCAATAAGAAGATGCTGAACTCAATTCTGAACATCCATGCTACCTACTTAGTAGCCTCAGCTACAGTACTTTAAAGCTTTAACGACTTGGTGCCAGGTGATTTCCCCAGCACAACCACTGCCGGCAATGGGTTTGCAGCAAGGAATATGCGCTCCCTCTTCCCCCTGGCCTCAAGCAGTTATTGCTATATTCTGAGTTTTAGATAAATAGTGCCTCAACTTCAGTCAAGAGTCTTGCAATATAATTAACAAAAGCTGCCTTTGAGGTTGAAATGTAACCAGACAATAGCAATAAATAATGGTAACAGGTATCCTCTGGAAATCTCCTCACTGAGTGGGACAGCAAGTATTCAACCAACTGAGGGGTCATCTGTGCCTTTAGGACAATTGTAAACTTCTCCAAGAAGTTGCAGGACAGGAAGGGAGGGAAAAAAAAATATCAAAGATTGTAGATCTGTCAAAGACCTAGTTACATATTGAAACCATAAACAGGCGGCTGGGTGAATCCTGGAGCTGTGTATCCATACGGGAAGTTGGCCTGGGGAGGTACTGCGCTGGGGCCTGCTGTTAACATTAGCTGCTGGCCTGGAAAGGGAAGAAGGAGTTTGTTTATTGCAGGCATTTGCAAAGCTTTGTTTAAAGCGATGAGGCACTGTTAAACTGCCAGCATTTAGAACGCTATCTAGCTAGTTAACAAGCATGTTTGTATTTTAACAGATGGGAGAACCTAAACTATACCTTTCAGTCCACCTCCTCCACTGAGAAAGGACACAATGATGCGAACAAAACAGGCCATCTAGCTTTTGTTGCCAGACAGATTTAAGAGCAACTCAAAGTATGGAGAGCTGGGTGAAGTTTTGATTAAAACTTCAAGCCTAACTCCCTGCCACCACACACAAAACAAAAAACCTTAATGACACTAAAACATTTCATGAATGTGTCAATTTGTTCGTTTAGAAAAAGCCTACAAGAATTCAAAAAAACGCAAGAAGTGTTTTGTTTCAACATTTAAGGAAATGTTTAAAAACAGAAAAACCAAGTTTCAAAATTTGCTTTTTAAAATAAAAATGTTTTAAAAAGTGCTCAAAATCAGAATAAAGCATCTTGTTTTGGGTCAAAGTGTTGTTACACCTGAAAAGAATTTTGGGTTTTTGAAATTGCCAATATAATGAAA